>NW_026136724.1:7868024-8163024 GCF_905237075.1 Dicentrarchus labrax | reverse complement strand
ACAGGATAAAGGGCTGACATGAATACTTCTCATTGTTGTTTAATCTGACAAATAAATTAATCTGTTAATCACATGGCCAATTAAATGTCAAAAAATGCTGAAAAACTCTTGAGGGCAAATGCCTTGTTTTGTGTGATCAACAGCCCACAACTCAAAGCTGATGAATTTACAGTGCTTCAAAACAATAAATGTTCATATTAAAGTAGCAGGAACCAGTGAATGATTGACATTTCAGCTTGAAAAATGCAATGCAGTTATCAAGACACAATAGAGGGCCATGCCCTTTATAGCTTTTTACAAGAGCTACATTCAAAGGTAGGGTGTCATCATAACAAAAGGTCAACTTATGAATCTGAATTAGAGAAAGAGATCAGTAGGTGGTGGGGATGCAGCATGATCATAAAAAATTGTGCAAGGTTTTTGTGAATGACTTACTATGGCTTTATTTTGTAGCCTATATGTATAAATAAAGTGAATTTGCAACGACTAGCCTTTATTTTTTATGACTTCTGTTTGAGGATTTCCTATAAGAAGTGTTTTATTTTGAACTTCGAAGTAAAAACTGGGGGAAACAATGAGGCAAGGCAAGCCTGTGAAGCAGAGATGCAGAGCGCTCACATTGTATTAACTGAAGAAAGAGTGCTCCTGACATACTGCTCTCCAGCAAGGCAACATTAACTTCAGCATGTGGCATCCTCACCTCTTTGTAGGAGGACATGATCCTCTCGATGGCGTCGGCTCCTGAGGCCAAGAGGTTGCGGGCGGTGGTGAAAGCCTCTGTCCTCTCGCTCACCATCACGTGCGTATGCCCGTCTGCTGTTTCTAGGGGGCGAAACGAGAGACAAAAGACAGGGGAGAGGACAACTGAGTTAAAAAAAAACTGCAGACATGTTTATTTAAGCAAGAACTTTCCTTTTGGCTTTTGTTATCTGACTGAAAGTCTGCGTATCTGTTGTAAGTCTGTTGTCAACACATTCCCAGAGTTGTACCTGCGAGCATTAGAATGACATGGAAATGAGTTATTTAAATATCAACAGGGACACTGGAGCGGTAGCACAGTAGTAGAGCTGATCAGCACACAAAGGGACATTGTTCGCAGCTTTACTTTTGATGCAACTGAAATGTCATCAGAGAGATGTGGGAGGCAGCTACCGTTTTCACACGTGCTAATCAGCCCCTGCTTGAGAAGGAAGCAGAAGCTGTTGTTTTGGAGATGCTAATGATCCGTGTGTGCAATGTGAAAGGGGTTGAACCTCAGAATGAAACACAACTGTTGCAGTGGCATTTAAAAAAAGCTTTACTACACTCCAGATACTCTCAGATATAATCAAGCAAACTAATGTTCCATGGGACAACACTGAAAAAGATAGCTCACACAGCCTAAGACATGTTTAACTTGGAGTTTCCAAAGACAAAAAAAAAAGGGTTTCGGGGCAACCTTGAGGCCTCCATACCGTTGTCAGCGAAGCCGGTAGCCGTGATGATCGGTACGGCCACCATGACGAGCCCGCAGCTGCTCCACACGTACTTCATGAGGAACTGCTCGATCATGATATACCAGAGACGCTTGGACAGGATCAGGTTCATCTGGTCCGCCAGGGCCCGGTAGCACTTCTGCAGCTGACGCATCTCCACCTGCAGGGGAAAGTATATTACAATGCGTAGAACCACAGGTGCTTCCTGTATCTCTGTGAGGAACATGAGTGTTTGAGTGACCAACTGGCCTGTTTGTGTGCAACCTGATTACAACAATGTGCACATGTTATGACACTATATAAACTTATTTATATAGTTATATAGTTATTGGATGTGGTTAATCAAGATGATCTAAGATGTCTCATAGTGGATTTTACCTGTAGAAATGCCAAGGGAGGAATTGACAGAATGTTCTGTAGGTGTGTTCAAACTTGAATGACATTAAAGTTATGATGGACATTCAGATGATGTAATACTGAGAAACACTGCAGCACACTGTCTATTAATGATCTATTAATGTGGATGTACTTTACACTGATCACCACAGTGTTGTAATATTGCTGCATGCCTGCCACAGTAAATGCAATACTCTCTATAGTCTCCATATGCCCTCCTCCAGCTCCACATACCTTGTGGCCCCTGTAGAAAGCTATCTCCTCAGCATTGGCGATGATCCTGGAGTGCACATAGCGCAGGTAGCCTTTCCTATGAGCCTCCTCGGCCACCAGCTTGCCAAATTTGGGCGAGCAGGCACGCAGGACCTTAGCCGTGACAAAGACCACCAGCCCGGCCAGCAGGGTCGGCCCGGAGGCGTTGGCCCCTCTGGATCTGGCGGTCTGTATCAGCGTGTAGGAGGTCAGCACCACGTCCAGGATGGGCTTGGTGAGGTTAGAATAGAGGTGGGCGACCGACTGGGAAAACATCATCACGTCCTCGGTCAGAGACTGGTCCGGGTTGGCGAGCCTCCCGTCCATGTTGCTGACTCTGTAGTAGGTCTGGTCGGTGAAGTAGGTCCGGTAGGCATGGTCCACCAGCCGGGTGCGGAAGGCCAGAGCCAGTTTGCACTCCAGGTACCGGATGGCGCTGTTGACGAACGTGGCCGGGATGGCAATGAGGAGCCATTTGATGAGCTGGATAATGAAGCTCTTGGGTTTCTTCTCCACGATCGTTTTGACAATCTTGCCGTCCAAGCTGGCCACATAAATAGACAGAAACGTCCTGGATATCAGCGCCACCGAGTGCAAGGAGAGCAACCCGAGCTCCCGGGACACAAGCTTCGGGAAGAGGATTTTACCAAGTTCGAGGATCTGCTTGAAAAATTCTGCATTGACCCCCGGGGATGCCTTCTTATGATCCGCAGCATCTATCCGCGTCTTTACCAAACAAGTGGAGCCGTTTTCCGCCTTTGAAACTCGGCGATTATTCCTGGGATCTTTGTTTTTGCTGAGCTGCCTGCAGATGATGGGGTACAGGGTTTTGACACCGTAAGCAGCCGCCGCAAGAAAGACGGCTCGCTTCGCCGCAGCCGTGCGGTCCCATTTCACTTTGGACGCCGCATCGAGGATGTTGGACATTTTGTCAAACGTTAGTCGTCTCTGCTGACAATCCTTTCAACACCCATCCCCCAAACCGAGATAAAAACAAGAGGAGGACTTCTGATGGTTGGATTGATGTGAAGCGAGCCCGATACATGTACCGCTACATCCTGCTCTGTTCGGTACCAGGGGGCCGTCAAGCACGACCAACTACATCCATTGTACTTCCGGTTGGGGTTGTCAAAATAAAAAAAACTCAAGGTCAACTTCCTTTAGCCCACGGGGATACGCAGCCTGAACCGATCGGTCGAGTTTGTGCTTTTATTTTTTTAAGTAAATTCGCCCAACTTCCGGTCGATGGACGTTTCCGCTTTCCGCTAACTTGACGCAATTTTATTTCCGCCCTACGCTTTTGCAGGGGCTGTTCTCATTGGTTGCGCCCCCGGCGAAAGGTTGCGTGACGGACGTAACAAATGAGTCCCAGACGTCGCTGGTTCCTGTAACGTACAGTTGGGGTCTTCTTCTTTGTAATGTAGGGTTAGAAAGATGTCACACACTGCTCAGGAATCAACTTTAACCACTGACAGCTTTTATACAAATGTTTAAACTGCATTTATACACGTTTATGAGCAACTCTTGAGCGAGACGTGAAAGGGTAGAGGTTGTTCCTCGCGCATCTCTTCACACATTTGAAGCTACAGATTTTACTAAGTTAGTTCACGTTAGCTGTAGCTGTGTTATTGTCACTGTGACAGCCGTTGAACATGAATTGGGTTGGGGGTTCAAGGTAAGAGAGGGGACAATATCGGTTAATCGACGTGCTAATAGTGCTAATATTAACATTAGCCTCTAAACGTCAGCTAAGCTAGGTGATTAACGTTTTAACGACTCTCGTTGCAGGAGCCGGCTAGTGATGAAGAATGATGCAAAAAGGCAGAGAGTGAGACACCTAAATACGACTTCACAGCTATAATAGATGTGGCCTTCATTGAATACGTCCAGCTAGATGTTCTGGTGTTGCTTTGTTCCTCCTAGGAGTTCTTTGAAAAGAGGAAAATGCAGCAGAGATTGAAGAACTTGGGAGTCACTGTGCCAGCATCCCCTCAAAGCAGTAGTGCTGCTAGTATGGACCTGGTGACTCTGTTCATAGTCAACCAGATTGCTGCTAAGAAAGAAAATAAAGGTGAGACATAACAGGTAGTATTGATATATCCCAAGCCAGCAGTTATTGTTACCAAACACAGAAGAAGCTGACTGAAAGTCCCTTAAACAACACTATTATACACATATTAACATGAACACTCTGGCTTATACTGTACTGTATATGATCACACACACTGCCAATACCTAGATTCATCAATCCCCCACTGTGGCAAATGATGTAAACAAACAATGTTTGTGTTTTTCAGAGCCTCCTAAAGTGGCAGTTCTTGGCAGCTATAAAGGAGGATCTAAGCATAAGAGAAATGAGCCCCTGGTACTTCCCATGAGCCCCTGCTCTCCATCACAGCTTAGTTTTGTTGAGAGCCAAACTCAAAACAGGTAGAGCTGGAGTGTTGTTTGTCAAAAGGCGCCTACAGTCACAATCAGACTATTGATCACATTTGATTTTGACAGCCAGGTCTGGTAGATACCAAACTGACTCATTAACATGGTATTCAAGTGAACCTCTGGCCCGGAAAGGGATTTTTGGCTATATAAAGTCAGTGAATACCTTTGTTATCGAACATCTTCCGACATTCATTGTGTCTATTCTGTGTCAATGTCTAGTCTTCAAGCAACAAGAAAGAGAAAGCACGTTATTCCACAAGGGTTCAAGTGCCGGCAGGTTGGTCACAGCCATCCATATTGTGCTTTTTAAACCATTTCTTATCTTTGAACATGAACAAATGTTAGGACCTTCTGGCTAAAAAGTCACTTTCTTCTCTGTCCTCTAGCTGTCACCAGTGCCGGAGTCAGGTTTCTCAGACAACAGTGCATCTGACTACCTGCCACCCATAACCGACCCCCTCAGCCCCTTCTCCTCCACCTCATCAGCTTCCTCAGGTGTTGTGAAGTATTTTATGGATCAAACTCTCATAAATTAATTTACACGATGGTAACTTTGCATTTTATAGTTTTTGTATGTATGTTTTTATACAATCAGCCAATTTAGGCCAAATCAAACTGGTCTCCTCAGGAATGTTCCCCCTACAGCTGAATCTCCAGCAGAGAAGCCAGACACAGGCAGCGCTCCCTCCCGACTGCTCCCCTCTACCCTGGAACACCTCGGGCCTGGAGCCGACCAAGGAGGTGAAAACAGAATTATTTATTATTATTTAAGATATATCTCACATTCATATGACCACATAATGTCATAGTTACAGTTGCAGTTGATACACAGGCACAAGCTTATTAGGCCTCTGTCGGACAGGTGCCTACTATGTGAACAAATCTACAGCGGTCAAACAGTGTGGATAGTTTTGTCTGATTCATGGGAATCTGACCAAATCCAACCCGGTGGCAGGCATTTAGAATAGCAATAGCTCTTCTCACTGATCTGAACTGACAGTTTGTTTATGTATGTCATACAGCAGCATCAGTATTTAAATTGATTTTTAAACCAGTTAAAAACTCCTTCTAGTGCATTTAATGCAACAGAACAATCAATGTGGATTGGTAACATTTGTTTTATCTAGGAAACAATGGAATCTACTCAGAAGTAGCATCTTAGACAGACCAGCAGTAAATATCGCTAACTGTGAACTCCTGTGGAGAGTTGAACATTAAAACATGTGTTTCCAAATATGATGCTACACTCAGATTTTATTTGCATTTATTTTGCTAGTATCAGCCTTTCTCCCAGCCCAGAGGTATGACAAACCGTATCCCCTGGTCCTGTGGATCAAACCTACCCATCTACCAACTGGAGACACCCACTGCAGCCCGAGTCCTGTTTAGAAGTCCAGAGCCAGAGTGAGAACACTAGAATCTGAGGGATTGCTCTCTGCCCTTGAATTAACTGATCACGTTTTGACCTCTTGAAGCATATGTGTGTTATCACAGTAACACAGAGGCCAGGGACCATGAAAGATACGACATCACCTTCTCTCTCAACCAACCAGACGACAGGCAGCACATGTTGAACTTCACTCTCAACCAGTCAGAAACTGAGCAGCAGATCGAGGAAGCAGACGTCTTTAGGGGCTTCAGTACTGAGGAATGTGAAAGAGAAGGTTAATACCGTTAATAACAATAACATTTGCACAACCACAAGGACTTTCCCCCTCAAGTTAACATTACATTTGATTTCAGCCACTCCTTTTGGAAGAGGAAAATCAAAGATATACCTCAAAGATGAAACACCAGTCAAATCTTCAACACCACAGTAGGCGTTTATACACAACATATAATTAAACACTTTGTTATGATTGATATGTAATATGCCTTGTTTTTATGTTGGATGTTCTTTCTTTACTGTCAGAACTTTCCCTGACTCACCAGGTGTGGGACTGAAGGTAAGTTACCACATGTGAGTCTAAAGTTAGCCTTTTATTGCCACCAAGTGGCAGAGTTTGTAACTGCCGTGCTAACGTTGTATTAAAAGAAACAATAGACATAAGCATTAAATGGCTGATTAAAAAACATATTTGCTTGGAAAATCCTACAAATAAAAATATTTCAACTCCAAAACATTACATTACTGTGTCACATTAGTAAAGCAAGTGATAAGTAATAAATATCTAACGGTGGCATCAGAAATCATTGTTTTATAATGTTTCAGTGAATTTAAACCACTTACTATAAAATGTGTTCATTTCCATTTTCCCCATTTGTAAAACGAATCTAAAATAATCTGTTAAATTTGACAGCATTTGACATCAGGTGGGGTGGGAAGGCCTTTTTTTTGTCACCACTATAGATCCGCCCCTGAGTGCACTTGATGTGGGCAGTTTTACATGTTAATTCTGTCTTATTCACAGCTCTCCAACTGCACTGACATGAACTTTTGTAAGTGTCTTAAGCATCTCCAATTAAGCTTCCCGTGTATTGTGTATATGCTGGAGAAAGGACAATAATTTGAATAGATGCTTCTTTTTTTTCCAATCCCACAGCATGTCTTGAACACAACAATGGCCCCATGAATGGTTGTGACTATTCGCCAAGTTACTCTTGTAGAGGTTACCTCAGTTCAGATGATGTAAGTTAAGTTACACCCAGAACTTGTGTCCATGCTGCTGTCATACCATGACTGCGGAATCACCTCAAAATAGCCATTATTTATGAACACATTATTATTATTGATCATTATTGAACCTATTGAACTTGATATCCAACAACCATAGTTCTATTTAGCAGTTTATAACATATCTAGTATTCTCTTACCCTTTTCTAACTGTATTTTAGGAAGAAGAACGCTGTGAGCCATGTCTCCAGGCTGCCTCTTCATATATAAACCAAACCTGTTGTTCAGAGAGCCTAAAACAAAACTTGGACTCACAGGGGAATACAAAACAAAGGCACACCCAACCCAGGCCTCTCTCCCTGCTCCTAAAACCAAAAACAAACTTCAGAGATGATCAGATTATGGAGAATGTGGCTCATCCAGATAAAGCCTTAGGATGTAATGGCCAACAGATGGAAAGCAACACAGCTCAGTTAGACTTTCCTCTGGCTCAAACTCAGAGCCCAGAGCCGTGCAAATGCAAGAAAACATCCAACGAAACTCGAGATGCAGGAAGTCAAACTGTCGACCCCACAGCTGAGACATGTGACGCATCGACTCAGTGCAGCTTTGTTGCAGACAGCGCGACCAAAACCACTGAGTTCAACTTGTGCCTGCCACCTGTTGATGTGTCAGTACAGCATTCAGCCACAGGGGGGCAGACTGATACTGCCACAGAGCCAAATACACACACACCTTCATCCAGCCAGGCCAGGAGTGGAGGGAGGCACACGCCCTGGAGCAAGAACATATCCAAGGCTGGTTCCCTATCAGGCAGCGGTATTATAAAAGAACTCACCGCTGACAACAGAGATGGCAAAGTGATCCTACAGAGACCCATAACCCCTTTTCTAGATGCCCTGAGCATGACCGACAGCAGAGGTATAACAGGAATATGAAAGATTGTTTTTAATTAATTAATGTGCAAATTGAGGAACTTATAATTCATATTTACATATTTAAACTGACTGCACCGACAAAGACAAGATATGAGCATGGGAATTGTGTTGAATAACCATGTTCTGCTCTTGTTTCTGATTGGAGAGGGCAGAGATGAGAGAGGGCAACAAGAAAATGGCTGTCTGATGAAAGGCCTCTCCAACCGAGTGAGGGAGGAGGTCACATCTGTCACCAGAGTTAACAGACTCTCACAAGAGGCTGAAACACTTCAGGAAATAGCTGACATTTTGCTCCTGCTCAAACAGAAGGAGAAGTAGGGAGAAGTAGGGATGGGAAGGAAGGAAGGAAGGAAGGAAGATGGATGAAGGCAGCAGGAAATATAAAAACATACGTGTTCTGGGTGTGTTTTCAAATTCAAAGCATTTAATAGTTTGTTTTTAAGCATATATAAACCACATAAAATAAGGATAGTGTTTGTTCAAAGTGTTATGAAATAAAGCCCCAAAGCTTTACTCTGATTCATAAGTTTATTTCTTTCGCCATATACATATTCAAGTGTTAAGATTTCATGAAGATATTTATTTTTTATAGAATATAAACTCTAGCAAAACATTTACAGCTTGAACATTAATCAAATATACTATACAGCACTTTTTTTTTTTCATTCGTATTTTTGTAATTCCTCATAAACTGTAGAAACACACGTAGTTGGTTCACATTGAAAAAAATTGTAACCATTTCACCATAAGTACACATTAAACGTCCCCGCTGTGGCAGAGGACGGTGTTAGCACGAGTGGATGTTAACGGCTGAACGCCACATGATCTTTGACGAGGTGCAGCCTCAAACAATCACGCTAAATATTTGGTCAACACAAGTTTCATTACACAGTCTGTGTTATGGAGCTTCGTCTGTGTGCGTACCGGTAATAATACTTTTGAGTACAAAACTAGTTTTCGTGGTTCCATCCTGGACCAAATGGAAATCTAACAGATAAAACAATACCTTCACATTTTGAATTAAAGTCAAGCTGTTTTTCTCCACCTTTAAACGAGTATCCCGTTGGATGAAAAGGTTAATCTTTTTTAGGAAATTGAAGGACAGAGTTTTTACTTTTAACCCAACTACAATTCACAATGTAGAAAACTGGTTTCCAAAAATGACGTAGTCTGTCGGATTCATTTGAACCACACAGGAGATTCTGCATGTTTTAGTCCCATAATTACAAATCATTCATGCTTTACTTTGTTGCTGATCATTTTCACACGTATTTGTAATTTAGTGCTGCGTTATTTTAGATTTTCACAATCACCCAGTGCCTATTTCAAGCAAGGTTAAAGTCAAGTTGATTTTCATTGCTTATTAACATGAATGGAAACCATTATTCTGATTAACCATTTCCACAGGTATCCATGTGTAAATGTGACAGCTTGACAATACCAAAAATATCACAATACTTGATGCAAATACTTTATTCAACTTTGACGGGTCACTGAAAATGTCACTACATTGTGTGGCATGGCATTTGATGAACAGCTTCTTATTTGAAAGGTGTATTAAAAAGAGGTATTGTATCTTATTAATTCATGACGGGTTAGGACCTACGTGCCAAAAACATACGGACAGTCCTGCACTTGGCACTGTCTGCCACAAGGAACCTGTACACAGTAACGGCGCAGCTTGTTAACGCCTTATTTACCTGTTTTGTTTTGTTACACAAAGTTACTCCGTAAGCTACTCTCAAACAGTTTTTGCTACACAGAAACCTATGTGTATTTGACTAACAAGGTGTAACCTCACACAGTTTTACAATTTTTTACAAAACAACACTGGTAAATTACGCTAAAGCCTACTTCTCGACATTTGACACAAGAACCACATAAATGATATGCTCTGCTATTTGTACATAAGGCTATGGAGGAAGACGGAAATCAAAATACATGAAATGATAGTAAAAAATATAGTTTTCCATCACAGGTGAAATGCAAATATGTACAGGTCAAATAAAAAAAAACAAGCTATGTAGACCTAATTATAACATGGTATAATACATCCACTTCAGGGTTTTGGACTTAAAACCGGCCTTTAGGCACCTTCACAATACACAGGCACTAATATTATCATGTTAAAGATAGAATGAAAATACTTGAAATACAATGGTTTTAGCCTACCACTTTCTTTGCTGGACATTATAATATCCAGCAATAACAATCAGCAATGACATACGTAGCTTTATAACGTGCAGTGTAGAATGACATAAGACTGTACTCTCCATAGTATTATGTTAAAAACTGCCATTTTTTAGAGGCAGGCAAGCAACAGAATTGAAAACAAAAACAGAAAAGCATTTAGTAATTTGTTGCAAAGCTGAATGAGAAATAATATTTAAATAAATAGGTCAAAAATAAACCATAGTAACAGAACTTATATATCCTTTCAGTGCTACTAGATTGGTGATTGTGTTTGTTTAGGCACCAACTTACAATACAAGTTTTCTAAACTTGAACAATATACTGTACATCTCTGGTGTTTGCTTTTCATAAAAAAATATCAGAATGACCTCGAACTAAGACTGTCATCAGATGAGGAACTGACATTGGTGTGCTATGCTACAAGCAAACATGTGACTGAGATGTGTGTCATATAGAAAGGCATAATGGTAATACAACAATAAGTCACAACTGCTGTCCTATTAACAAAAGTTTTGTGGGTGCATGAACCACATTTACTGTACCTTTTTAAATGGAGTTCTCAATGGAAACATGTTCTGACATAATGCTGTAGGTTGGCTGTGTCATGTTTTCCTTCTCATACCGTATGTACATCATATATAAATAAATCCTAAATGATATTTATTCAGAAAATGTACAAAATATTAGGGATGTCTCACTGGCACTGAACTGCAGCCTCTTTTGCAAAGTACATCATCATCAGCAGAAGTGTCCCTTATATTTTGTACATGCAGTGTGTTTTCAACAGTCATGTTTCCACGAAAAAGACACAGAACCTCTGTCTGTTATGTGGAAAAGGCAATGTTTTAGCCTTTCGTAATTGAGACATTTGTGGTGCATGGTGGTAAATTCAGCTATCTACTAAAGCAGGTTTAACTCCAGATTTGGCGTCAGTTCACCATCAATTCGGACAATAATAAACGTAACCCTTCTGCTAACTGCTAAAGCATTGATTTTGTCTTCCTGAATTGACTGACTTGAAAGTAAACTCACTCACATTACTGATACAAGCAAAAGGCCTTTTTAAACTGTGATTCTTAACCTCATAGTTAGAGTAACCAGTGGCTCCTCAGCTCACACACAGAAAAATAAAAATATTACAGACCCAACCTCTCTGCGTGTTTCAGTTATTGCCAAAGCGAACAAAACACCCAGAGGGAGGTTGCCAGCACTCAAGCTCCCCCTAGTCCACGTCAGACGCGTCGTTGTCCGATAAATGGTAGTTTGAACCTTTGACTCGGATGTATTCGACCTGCCGTCCCTCGTCTGAATCAGAGGCGCCGCAGGAACAAAGCTGGTTTTCAAACAGCGCTTCGATCTCCTCCAGACGCCGGCCTTTGGTCTCAGGCAGGCAGCCATAGACGAAGAAGAAACCCAGCAAAGCCATGCTGGAGTAAAGGAAGAACGCTCCTAGGAAGGCGAAAAAACAAAAGACCACACCATCACTAAGCACGGGCACTGAAATACGATAACTTCAAAGTAACATGCCCCTGTCAAAGTGGCATTACAGCAGGGCTAACACAAGAAGGCAATACTAACGCACCTAGAAACAAGCATTCACAGTTACGCAGTGACAGAGGCGTAATGAGATTTCTTGGCCACTGTGATCTCTATTTTCTCCTTGTCAAAGCAGAATGACATTTTGAAGCAACAACCAAGTGTGCATTATGCTAAATACCATCACCATTTCTAGGACAACATCATTATGTCGTTAGTTCTCGGCGAATGATTCTCATAAACCGGATGAATGGATGAAGTGACAATCATTAACCCGCTGCCTCTCAGGATGCCTCCACAATCACCCCCGATGGATCGATCGCTAACTCCCACGAAAGGTCAGTTCCTTCCTGTCTGAGGAGAAACCTGCTGTTGAGCCACACTGACTGAGGAGGTATGGAAGAAGGTTGCGGGGAAAAAAAAAAGGTTGGCAACACCTCGGAGGGGAACCAGTCAGCTGTTACCTCCTTGCAGGTCTTGACGCAAGTTAAGGATGAATGCGTGTTACACAAGATCTGCTGAAGGGGTTGTGTAAGGGTTGGCATAATTGGATGAGGACTGGCAGCATTGATGGCTGATAGTAATTGTTCCTGCCAGTGAGTGTTTTAGTCTGATTAAGTTTCCCTACTTAAAACCGATAAAGGTAATTGGCTTGCTCAAAATGATGACAACAACTGACCGTAGTAGGTGAAGACCTGAGCCAGATGGAGGAAGGTGAGCGACACCAGGATGTTGAAGGTCCAGTTGACTCCGGCAGCACAGGCGTTCCCTGTGCTCCTCGCCCACAGAGGGTAGATCTCTGAGTTGATGGTCCATGGCATGGGACTCATTCCTGCGAGAGAGGTGAGAGATTACTTTACGAGGAGAAGGAGACAACCTTGTGAGGCAGCTGGATTTGCCAGATCACAAGATCATGCGAGAATCCATCTTGCCGGGCTCCAATCTACAGTATGCGCTTGTGGCCACTACAGTGGTACCGATGGACCAATCAACGTCCTTTGAGGAAGTACTGGCAGCTACCGGGGGTACCAATGGGCAATAGGTGAAACAAAGCAATAAGACACTGTTCATTAAACTGCAGGCCCCATAGATGCTGCTAGAATCCTTTATATCAGAACTGGAGTATTTCTCCATTGAAAGAAGAGTAAAAAAACGTCCCTAAAGGATTTTCTTGATTGCTCTTCTCCCGACTGACTCAGTAAGAGTTTGTCTATGTTATATGGTTCATTGATCTGATTGGTTGAAGTTTGCCCGTGATAGTTGGTGACAGGCAGTGACAATAAAGTATTTATTAGGTGGTTCTGTGTGATAAACCATCTGCCGCATTCAGGTTAGAAAGGAGAGGTAAAGTTTGTATTGGGTTACTCTTACATTGATTAAGATGCATCATAACAACAATAAAAAATATTAAAATAACAATAAAAGACAGCCTTGCTGGGGCCCCTGTGAGGATGTACCAAGGCACAGGGGTGGTTTGAGCTAAATGCTAACATCTGCCAAAATGTCACCACAAGGCCCATCCAGTAGCTGCTCTGGATCATTCAGTCGTATGAAAATCTTCTTCAGCAGATGAAGTTTTTCTAGTTGGAGATCAAATTGTTCCACTTTCCATTTTTCTCAGAGAAGTCCATAAAGTGCTGCTGTCTCTAAGATCAAGCATGAACTTTACATTTCAATGTTTAGGCCAACATGGTCCAGAAATTCTTGTAGTGTTAATGAAAATAAAAACATCAACATTTGCATGGCAACAGGGAAAAGTCAATTTGCTAGATTGTGTGAGATGATTGAAAGCTCCACAACAGCTTGTTAATGGACCCTGTGGTGAGACTGTTCTCTCCAAGGTCAAGAAAGAACCTCCCATCTCAACTTCCATATTGTATTACACTAACACAACATAACATTTAGTGTTAAAATGAACAAAACCTGATTTTAGATTACCAAACACTAAAACTGTAAACTCTTAGATGATCACAAAAGCTGAATCACATACAGTGTAGAGACAGTAAACAATGCAGGTTCAATCTCTTACCAGGAGCAAAAGCAGCCAGGTAGAGCACCAGACCCAGCAAAACCAGCCAGGAGAAGGAGGTGGGACAGTAATTGTAGGCCCAGTAGGTCTGATCTCTCATCAGGCTGGAGTTGGAGCATCTGAAAAGAGGGCGGTGCACGTTTCACATTCACTGGCTTTTGTTAGTCACTCTTGACATTGGATCTCAATTCAAAGTGAAAGTATCACTTAAACATTAAGCGGTTGGATTTGACCAAAGCTCTAAATATAACCCTAACCCCCCCACCGCTTCATCCTAAACACACGCACATACTCATAGCATCCTGTGACTCACCTGCCCCATGCTGCTTGCTCTGTGGAGGCCTTATTGACTGGCACGCAGGAGGAGGTGAGGAGCGCCGAGCCATTCTCACGGTAACAGAAACCACATCCAGGGTCCAGCATGCATGGCTCACACAGCCTGCAAGCCAAATGGCATTATTAACTATAGTTTCGCTACAGAATACAATCAGCAAAGACAACAATGAAAAGTTAACGCATGCAGTGTGATTGTACATTGACCTCGAATATAAGCACATTTTAAAGGTGTAGGCTACTATGGAGTTGGTGCTGCACTCTGACGAAAAAATACACTTATCTGCCTATACTACTTCACAAGATGTGACTATAACAGAAAACAGCATTCTACCCCCTCTAATTAAGACTATAATTGAGACTTGCCTCATTACCCAAATTAAATTAATGTATGGACTGTTCCCCCCACACAGGAAGTAATAAATCAAAATGATTCATCATCAGTACATCTTTATCCCGTCTTATCCTGTCATATTTATTAAAAGTACATCTCGTCATGTGCCATTATGTGATTAGCGGTGCACATGTAAACGATTTAAAGCACTGACTTACTCACAAATTTAATTTTCACAAGAGCACACCATGTTGTCCATGCAGTGTCATCAGGTTTGTTGCTGGAGTGCCTGATAAGTGCATGAAACATGTGTTTTGTTTCAGAGGTCTATTTTCGCAGCCAGCAGACTCCCTGTGTGCAGGGCACCTTGCTCTAATTACACAGTGAGGTCAGCTAGGCTAAAATAAAACCACATATTAGCACCAGAGGGAAGCAAAAGTGAATACTCTGGGAAGGTGAGGATGTGCAACAGCTTAGCTTTAGCTAAGATTCAAATGATGACATTTGAAAATATGTACAATTTTGTTCTTTTGATAACTATCATAAATTATGTAATTATCAAAGCTATGGAGTGTTTTTCCTGATTATAGATTCACATCTATCCATAATCATAACCATCTGCAATCTATTATTCTGTGGAACCTTTTACTAATTACACTTGTTTTTCTCTCCAAAAACATGAGAATAAAATGAAAGGAATGGAATTATGTGTGCACTTATTGAAGCAGCACTATGTACAATTTTACCGCTGTGTGGAAGCTGATTCTGGATGCTACTATATTTAGGGTAACATTAGCAGCTGTGTCCTGCTCCACCCTGCAAAACAAGAACAATGCTGCTACCTTCTTGTCGTTCTTCATGTAGGTGTAGAACCTACATGAATTATCAACTGGTGATGACTTTGACTTTGTCCTGCATGTATCCATCAATTGCATATTTAAGAGCCATTTTTACAGGCTTTTAAATGAGTCAGTTGGAAACATTGAACAGTCTGTGGAAGACGTGCTTTCAACCAACTCATGAAAATAACGTTACCTTAACTGGCCAAAGCTTCTAATGGAAGCTGACGTCTCAGCTGGCAAAATTGATGGTCACTGGCAACAGATTAGGACCCTGCTTCGGTTTACCTCTGTCTGAGACCCACTGACAAATTACTATGAATTTAAAGAAGTAAATCTAAACAATATCACTATAAAATGGCATATGTGCTATGCAGGAGTGGAAATCAAGAGATTCCAAAATTCCAAGAGATTGTGTGTGTTCCCCATGCAAGTATCCTACAGTCAAAACCTACTGGAGACACCTTAACAATACATCCTTTCATGGGACGTCCCATCCACAATGAGTGTGAGAGGCCTGTGGTGGCTCTGGTGCTCCTAGGACTGTCGTGGTGGTCAGCGATGGGATGTGTGGGTCTCATACGGAGTAAAGTGAACTCAATGAAGCCACTACAGTGTGGTAAAAGCACTCATCTCTTCAAATTACCTCTGTGTTTGTGTTTTTGTGTGTGTACGTGCGTTACAGTGTGTGGGTGCTGGACAGCGAGTCCATTAGGCGCTGTTTGTTGCTATGATGAAAGACTGTCGTTACACATGAGTTTCATCTTGTGTCTGTGTAAGTGAGAGTAAATTGGGACATAGAGGCATCTGATCTCTGGCTCACATGAAAACACACTCAGGTTCTCTCTGTGTGTGTGTGTGTGTGTTTGTTTGTTTGCTTTTTGTTGCCAATAGAGACAATGAAGGGAATTGTAATTTAGTCGTAAGGTTCGGGAGAAACATCATATAGACAGGAACAACATTTACACAGCATCTTAAAAATGACGTTCCATCATTTTATACAGTTATTAATAAACCAGTCAGAGGAAACACAATAAATGTCAATAAGACATAAATATACAGACAGATCTTCCTGTTGCATATATATGCAGGCACTGATTTTGACCTCGAGTCTGAGTGCTGAAAAATACAGAGATCTGTATTAATGTATGTGTGAAAACCTGCAATAACTTCAAAACAAATGTCTTTTTAGAAGGGTTTCATCATCTGAAGCTCTCCACCACTGAGTGTACTCTCCTGCGCTCCTGGATTGGTATTCTGACATCGCAAAAGTGCTTTTACAAAAAGCAGGAGGGCTCTAAGGTGAATAGTGGTCTCGCCGTGGCTCTCTGTTTTCATCTATACCTGCACATAATGTGAAGAAATGTGAATAATGACACTTAATATCAACCACAGCGAAGAGCTGGTGGAGTACTCTCTAACTCCTCTGAGCAGTTCCTTTGGTATGCTTATAAAATTATTAAATACACATCTCAAATGCATGCAGCTCAATCCTACGAAGACACCTGAATGTTAAATGGTTCAATAGATACACCATTTTAAAGCTTTTTTTTTTTCTTTATATCTTTGGGATGGCAATCTGCAGTGGGAGTAATTCCAGGGCTCAAACCAATCAATTTCTGGTTCTGAACAGCTCTTATTTGGATCGTAACATGAGGATATGTGGGATAACTGTGCTGTAACTGCCCAGTATTTTTTGCTTATGGTTGGTAATAAAGGGCGATGATAAAGGGCCATTGTTTCATAGTAAAGGAGCCATTTTTCCCCAGCAGCAGGTAGCTTGGAACCAAACATGGAATGTACTTACTGGTATTTGGAGCAGGTAGAGTTGGCCATAGATGGGTCTAATGGGTGGAAGGTGACAGGAGGACTGTGCTCGGCAGACATCAGAAAACCGATGGCCAACAGACTCAAACTCAAACATGTACCTGACAAAGAAATTATACACATGAAAAAAACTGAGGAGGGCCTGTCGACGTCGCTATCCGATGCTGACATTTTGAGTGACTGACCTATGAGACTGCCCAAGGTGAGCTTCCTGCGTCCCACTCTCTCCACCAGCCACACTCCCAGCAGGGTGAACAGGAAGTTAGTGAAGGTGGTGAGTCCGGCCAGCCAAATCGCCAGCCTGTCGTCCCGCACTCCTGACATCTGCAGGATGGTGGCACTGTAATACCTGTGGGACACAAACATGAGGGAATTAATGAGCATCTGTTGCGACATTAAAAATACTAGAAAACCTTTTTTGTACAGGATAAGGAGCCCAACAATAGCAAAAGTTCGAACGTCTTTCTTTATTGTTAGGTTAGCATTAGTATTTAAAGGAAAAGTTCGAAAATTTGGGAAATTTGCTTATTCACGTTCTTGAGTTAGATGAGAAGATCAATACCAATCTGATGCATGTAAAGCAATGATGTAGCTTTACGGGGTGTTATGTACTGGACTATTTCTTGCCCAGGAGCAGTTGCTTGGCAAACAGCGGAGACTCGAGGAAGTTACTGCTCCTCATGGCCACAAGCCCCCTTAAAACAGCATATTGTTGGTTTTAAACTTCTGCTTTTGCTGTTTCCCCTGTTTCCAGTCTTTATGCTTAGCTCAGCTAACCGGCTGTGGCTTCACAGACAGACATGAGAGTGGTATCGACCTTCTCATCTAACTCGCCACAAAAATGGAAATAAGCATGTTTCCCTATGGCAATTAGTAGTATAATGTTATCATAACTGATAAAAACTACAGCCAAAACTACAATAACAAAATCAAACTTGTAGTTAACCAGATTTTTCCTTGCTAAATAAAAAAAGTTTGTAGTATTAATACAAAACAACATTCTGAAAAATGAATATACCATATAAGATAATTAGTCAGAGAACAAGACAAGTCAACAAACCAACCGCAACCTCTCTTCTTAAGAGCCAACCACTCATCCACCAATCACAGCCTCTCAACTTGAGTACCAGCCACTCATCTAGAGATGGTTAATGATCAGCTATAAATAGTCTCACCACTCACTTCCAATGCACCCCCCCAACCGTCTGTTCTCATACAGTATAATTATACTTCCAACTCTGGCACCATGTTGCTCCACGTAGGCAGATTACCTCCAATCATCATCAACAAGGCACTAAACAGGATGCGGTCAACAATACAGACACCTGCATGGGGTCCATTTCCCACTTCAATTATAATTTGATGTAACTATGCTAGCGGGGAAAAAAACTGAAAAAAGTGCACATGTGATGGCCACACAAACGCGTACCATACTCCTGTAAGGACTCTATTTAAAGTGTGATTATGTAAATTATGTGCTTGAACGGAGGGGAAAAAAACACATTCTCACCTAGAGATACGTACACATGCAAACAAGCTGTATATAAACACATTCAGCATATAAAATCCCTTAGAGAATGCGACACAAATACAAAGAAGGTAATACTCATTAAAGAAAAAGCCAAAATTTAAAAAAAGTCTCCAGCATTGTCTGCCTCTCTGTGTCTCTACAGGCAACTCAGAATTAGCATTCTGCTTTTCATCTCTTCAAAAGAATTGTTAACTCTCTCTTGCTCTCTCTCTTGCCCAAAACAAAGACATTCAATTGAGGGATTTGCATAACAACTCTTTACTTTTCTGCCATGCTATCCAGTCAGACAGAGCGAGAACAGAAAAAGAAATGAGATTGGCATGAAATTCTGGTTTTAAAAGCTTGACCTACACTGGCACAGGTGCTAAAAGTTACACTTACTTGGCCTTACTTGGCACACACACACACACACACACACACACACACACACACACACACACACACACACACACACACACAAACGTTCTAACTTAAAAACTACTGAGAAAACCAGCCTGCAGAAACAAAATGATCCTTTTCTGACCGCTGTGCCAAGAAGTGTTAAAAGCATCTTGAGCCTGTCTAATTTATGATAACTGTCATAATCTATCCTCCGCACCCTTGTATACTCTCAGTCCTCTTGTGAAAAGTGTTAAGTTGTTATTTTAGTAACAGGTGACTCAATGGCTGTCAGCAGGAGAAAAGACAAGGCCTTGAAAATATTCTGGTGTGCAGTTTCATTTCTGCTTGTGCCATTTCCTTGCATCTCCTCGCAGATCTGCAAACACAGCGTCAGTTTTGCTTAAGAGCGTTCCTTTCTGCTCGTCTCACATTGTCAAGGGAAAAATAGTTGGAGACAGACTGAAATTTTGGTACAAGAGATCAATGCGCAAAGAACTGTTGCTGCTCAGTAGTCTCATGGAAATATTCCCCTAGACGAGAATGCATCATTATAATGGATACACACAGAGCACTGTGGTACACGAAGTGTTCAGTTTGTTTTTTACTGCTAAAAAATGTGCACTTTAATGAGCCGGCTTATTTCTTTGTGAGTGGAAGCAATCTGAATGACAATGATGTGTGTCTTATGTTGCAAATGCAGAAGTTACATCATTTTAATTGTGGTGGCAAAAAGTGAAAAAACTTCTTTCCTTAGTTAAAATTGGCATTTGGGGGCATTTTTTCTCTATGATATTGATAATATATATTTTTTTTTTTTCAGCAACGCAAGCTTGGACAGGACAGGTTTAAGTTGTCACCCCTGATTGAAAGTGACACCTCTCAGTCTGAAACACCCACAACTTGTCGACTATTAACACACATCCCAAAGTGACAAAAAAACACTCCTAGGCAGTCAAGGAGGACCTGAATGAAACTGAGCTCCAACGTGGTTCCAGATGTCTGATAAAAAGTAAAAAATTGATATTTTTATTGCTTTTAAGTTTGGTTTTTGAAGACGTAAGACCTTCTTAAAAGACCCCCTCGCCCATAACAGCTGTGAGTGGGAGAAAAAGATAAGATCTTTCATTAAACAGTGGCAATTCTGTTCACACTGGGAAATGGCTTTAATAAGAGGGTGTGTGAGGGGGTCAGAGGTGAGTCAGGAATGGATTTGGTCCAATTACTTGGCCTTCTGGGAGCTGCAGTGAACTGCTGCTGATGCACTGAAAGGGAGAAAATGGAAAAATGCTACAATTATGAAGCCATTGTGTGCCTTTAGATTCTGAGGATTAACTGAAGGGTTGTTGGTACTCAAAGCTTTTTTTAGGAAGCTGTCTCATACTACATCCAGCGAGACCCTGATGATGATTTTACCAATTAGTTTCCTCACTGTAGTTTAATTTAATGAGTTCAGTTCAGATGGGTTTGGTTTGGTTGGAGGAAAGATTTACAGTTTCTAAGGCACAGAAAATAATTCAAATATTGAGCTGGTCACACCAGAAATAAATTAATTTCAATGGACTTTGTGGAACGTGTGTTTGGATTAATTTCACCTCCTCGAGCAAAGAGTTCTGCTTTGGTGAACTTTGATGTGCAAATTCGTACCTTTGACCAATGGCAAATCATCTTCACCGTGCTGAGCATTGAGGTGACGGAGAGCCCGAGAGTCCGAGAGTCCAAAGGAGTCGATGTTACAGATATACATCTTTTGGATAAAATGTATAAATTTAGCTAAGATGATGGGTTTAACTGACTTTTATTAAGCTCAACAGCTCAAAAAGCTTTATTTTATAACCATAATAACTTTGAATTGAAAATAAAGAGAACAGTAGAGAGAAAAAAAGACTAGAGGTTATCTTTCAGCCCCACCCATTTTGAATTGACGTCACTTTGCGCTGTGGCTCCTACGTAAAGCACATTTCCCTCAGTTACAACTGCATGAAGGTTATCCAGTGCAACCTTCCGTTTTTTTCATTTTTCATTTTGTACTCCATGTGTTGAATATAACTATTACCAGGAGCCATTTATTTGCCATGATTACACACAGCCAGTAATAACAAGGTCAGAGCAACAGTGCCCTAGTAAGAATCCCTGATGATCAGACTGTAATAATGAAGACCTCCACAGAGTGACCACCTCTACCTATGCAGATAAAAAAATAAACAGCAGAGTGGTTTCACACTATTATTTTTGCACACACGCGCAAAGCAACAGAGATGTCATCTTTCTCTGTCCCACAAACACTAACACACACGCCCACATGCACAAACACACCCACTGTGTTTTACATAAGAGACCCCGCGGAGCGCCAGTGCGAAGCAAACACGAGAAGGTGTGATCTGGCCCTGACCCCCGGCTAAAAATGGAAACATGGATCCATGCTCCTGTCACGCTTCGATTCCAAACCTCTCGTTCAACACATTAAGGTAGAGTGACAACACAGACATCAGCCAGGGTGGAAGACAGCGGGAAAGAGGGGAACGAGAGACATACAAGAAGGAGAGTGGAGCAAAAGGAGGGACTTGATAGCTGTAGAGAGCAAATGGGTAAAGAGTGACAGGTTGAAGAGTAAATATAAATTGCACTCACACGTCCTTTATGCATCCATTTTTATTCTTGGATCACATGTCACCAACTTGTAAGGTAGTCATTTACAACCTATCACCAGATAAAAGTGGAATAAATGAAATCCCTGAAACCAGACTCCCGACAAATATTGATGTGTTTTCTGAGAAGTGGTTGGGTAAATCTGTCTCTCTGTCAGTGCCGACTCTACATATCCACTGAAAACAGAAATACAGTAATTTGCACTGGAGATACAGTCGTCGAGTAGAACACGTAAAATGAATACAAGAACGATTGCGGTTTTTCATTTAGCAAGCCCATTTCACATGGGTGACTCACGATTGACATTTACTGACACATTACTAGATCATCACGGAGGCTGCTGACTCTCGGGAGTACGCAACATGACGTCTTAAAAAAGGACCACACTGATGGCTTTAGATTTTTTTTTACAGCCATTAACCACACACATATATTTTACATTTCTGCAAAACATTTTCGAAAGTATCCAAGCATTTAAGGGTGCTTCTCCACCTATTAGACAGACACTGCCATGTTTTCTGGGTTTGACCAGAAAGTTGCAGAGAAACTGATTTGATTGTCCTTGTGAAATAGGCAATGCTTGGTGACACAGTGAATATCTGCAGGTTGTGCAGTGGTTACCATTCACTGTGGCTGGTTTTGTTAATGGGAAAATGGAATCAAAGAGGAAAGCTTTGACGGCGTTGCTTCTCATTCTCCATCGTTAAAGGAAATGATATGATGTAGCATGGATGACCTTTTATTCATTATTCAGGCCATTGAGCACTATAGCAGCAGACAAAAACATCAGATCTGTGTGGACCGTTAAGACTCTAACCTTCCTCAAATTAATACAATGTCATATTTATGTCATGTCTTTCATATGGTTTTTGTGTGTTTGGGGTTTGACTGGTGCTCTTTTAATTGCGTTAAGTTTTTTTTTGTTGCATCTTCTTCTGTAGTGGTTTATTGTGTAATGACTGGACAATTTCTAAATTTCACAGTAGTCTTCAGGTTGAAGAATGAAAATGCACATTCATTTGCATTTCCTTTTGCAGATTTTCTGGAAATTTGGTCTAAATTTGTACCAGATTTGGACAGGAACTTTACTTTTAAAGTGAATGATTATGAATGCAAACATGTATTATATCCATTTTTAAAAAGGTTTAAAAAAGATTTAATGGACAACAGAGTATACAATGGGGGGTGGCCGTGGCTTGGGTTGTCTAATAATCGGAGGGGTGCAAGGTTCGATTTCTGGTGTCCTTGGACAAGCTACCAAACCCCAAATTGCTCCAGACGGCTATGCTATCAGTGTGTAAGTGTGTGTTTGGGTGAGCTTAGTATAATCGTGGGCGCTTTGGACAGGAAGTGCTGTATCGCTCCTGATGAGCAGTTGGCACCTTGTCCTCTGCCATCAGCATATGAATGTGACAAGTGTTGTAAAGGGCTTTGAGTGGTTGGTTGACCACAAAAGTCCACAACTGAAATATTAAACATACGGTGCCTTGCTATTGCTACCTGAAGAACCGGGCGTTAATGGGCTAATATAATAGCTTCCTCCATTATGGCCTCTTCGTTCTCTCTCTTCCTTCAAAGGTCAGAACCATCAAGACCGTTTGCAATTCCTTAATGGCGGGTTCAAAATGTTTGTCATAAATGTCACCAAGCCTTTAAAGAGGTGTGTGTGTGTGTGTAACTTCGATGACTAAGACGACGGTTTGGGTCCGTCTATTCACAGTTATTTTTAATTGTGAAGGCAAACTTTTCATAGCCTTGTCCTTTTCCGTGATCTATACCTATTCTTAACCAAGTAGTTTTAGTTACTTGTCTATAGAGAAAACTCATATGGATTATTTTTTAAATTATCATAAAGGTCCTTTTGGAAGGCAGGTAGGTATTATGACGTATTGCTATGTCATCAGGTAATCAAATTTGAAAGGTAAATACGAAGTCTGGTGATAAAATATAGTTATTTCACAGGTTAAAAAATGCAAAATCACTGGTATCATAATCTACTAATTTAATTCCAGAGAAACTAAAGAAAGCTGCCTGATGAATAAAGAAGGTCATAATGCTGCTGCAGCAGTTAATGGTAAGTGATAACAAACCTGTATATGTGTGTGAGGGTGTGAAAGAACTACAAGGAAAGGTTTCCCTCGTCTATAAGGCAGAAACCCTTTAACAGAGTGCTACTTATTGACAGAGTGCTGATCTAATTATGTAACTTAATAGTATGGATTCAGAGGAAGTCGGAGACAGAGGGAAGGATCCACTGTAAAGCAACAGGGAGAGAGAGGGAGACTGAGCGAGCAAACAAGTGTAAGTGTGTGTATGTGTGTGTGTGTGTGTGTGTTAGTGGGCAAGTACCGAGTGAGTGGGTGCAAATGAACGAGCGAGTGCTTGTGTGTGTGAGTGACCGTGAGTGAGTGAGTGAGTGAGTGAGAGAGAGAGAGAGAGAGAGAGAGAGAGAGAGAGAGCAGGAAGAAAGTGAGAAAAGGATCGAAAGGCGAGAAGAAGAATGAATGGTTGGAGAAAATAGAGAAGGAGGGATGTGGGTGTGAAAACAAGAACAAACGGACAGACAGGAAAAGATGTGGCTGGAGAGAGATGGAGATTCTCATGGGAACTGGCCTATTTTTCAAATGAATGCATACGAACACAGAGCTGCGTCACATTTATGCTCTGGAACAAAAATGCCTAGCCCGAATAGGTACGCTACAGATTGCATGTTCTGATTTAGAACTACACACACACACACACAAAGCACGAAGTGTAGTATCAGCAGATGTCTATCATCATCACAGAATGAAAACACACTTTACTCTGCCTGGCTGACCCCCAGAGAAGTGAGAAAATGAACACGCGGCAAACACAAGGCAGCAATAATGCAGCAGCGACAAACAGTTAAACACTGCTGTCACAACCCGGCTCAAGGCTGGGCAAAGAAGGAGAGAACACACACGAGTTGTAACTAAAAATAGGTTTTATTTTGCATAACTAAAAGAGAAATGAGGTAAATTCAACCAAACCAAAGTACTGGGTGGAAGCCAAGGGAGAATTGATTGATTGCCTCCAGCTTATATATAGTCTTACCACCAGACCAGGTTAACTGAGTCTTGCCCCAACTCCGCCCACCAGGCTCTTGGAGGGAGAGACCTGCTCAAAGGGTCGTTCTAGGCAATGCACGAAATTCCCCCAGAAGCAATAATAGCTAAAAAACACAAGTAAACAACGTATGGCGGGCAATACGCTCCGAAGATTCTCTGCTTCTGAAACACTCCCGTGGGATTTGAAAAGGCACGGATCGCTAAGCCAAACCGTGACGCAGCGTTATAAAAGCCGTGCCCAGTGGAATTCCAGGGTAACTGTCAACATTATACATCCATATATCATCCACCGTATTGATAAGTCTGTGAGGATTTGTAAAATGGAAGTTGCAAGTTCTTTATTCCGTTTTTTGAACAACAAGACTTGTAATATTAGACTGTGCTGAAATGTCTCCTTGCTGGTTGTTCTCACACATTCAGATTCATTACCACTTTTTCCGTATCAGTTAACAGGCGGCTGTTAAAATATAAATATTTGTATTATTAAATCATTATCATAAATGTGTGACAACTAGTTGACTATTGGCTTCATCGACTAGGAAAATCTTAAATTGGGGGCAGCCCTACATATAAGAGGACATATAATTCCATTTCTTGTAAATTTGCTGACCGTAACTTACCCGCGCTGTATGTTAACACCTTTAATGTTTAATATCCTCAGTCACTGCACCCCTGCTCAGGCCGGAGTTGGGAAGAGCAAGGCTAGTAATTATGTGAGTACACTAAACTCTGTGTACTTACACAAATGATGAAGGTGTGAGCTACCTTCCCTAAAGGGTGCAGACAAAACTAACAAGAGACTGAGAGAGATGTCAATCAAGCACAGTCTGCACACACCCACAGACCTGAGAAGACATCTACTCAGACAGCATAAGTGAAAACACCTGTGTGGGTGAATATAAAATGGCATCAGTCTTTCAGTCTGGTTTACATTTTGCTTTCAGTTCTTTATATACATGACTTTGTGTAAGATCTGCATTTATTTAAACATCTATTATACACACTGTAAATGCCTCTTGATCTAAAGAACAAGCATGCTTCACAAATGACATCCTTACTGTGGATTAGGCAAATGAGATGTTTGTGTTGAAGTGAGGGTTGTATGTGCGTAATGTCGTTCTGTGAACATTTGATTAGAGGGAAAATTAGAATATTTCTCATTAAAGATCTTGCTGTGACTCCATTGGAGACAGTGAAGGAGGTTGGAATGATTAAGCTGCTTATGAACGCTTGAAAACATACAAACACACACAGTAATAGATTGAAAAACAACTCTGTAGGTTTGGGCATATCTCTCGACATGTGCACAAAACACACACACACACACACACACACACACACACACACACAGTAGTGGGCTCTGCCAGCTCCTTGCAGGTTTGCCAGCAGAGTGACCATGTAAAAACTGGTGTTTTGTGACATTTCCAACATGACATTTGTCTGTGGGACCATCTGTGAGGGCCAACTGGCCAGTATCAGCAACAAAACATGTAACTGTTGTGACAGCAACACACAGTCATCATCATATCATATCATATCATATCATACATCATAAAACCACAAAAGGCATATTTGTTATTTTTCTTCTTTTTGGTCTTTTATAAAATAAGGAAATGGAATTAATAACATAATACTTGTCCTGTACAATGTTAGCCAGCTACCTTCCTGGTGTTAGCTTACAATGACAAAAAGAAATGCACAAAAGCTTCTTCCAACAGTTGGAAAACTTGCTGAGGGAAATGGGAAAGAAAACAATTAACCATCTGTAAAACAAAGACCCCAGGCAGTATCCTGACTATGTAACTACACAAAGACGCTACCCATCAATGGCTGGCCCTTGTCGGTCATTACATCCCCCCCAAAAAACTGGGTTACTTACTGATCAATAACTGCTTCTTACTTCAGGGCGCCAAGCAGTGAGCAGCCTACTGAAGCAGCTGTCTCGCCAACTTTACCAAATTTCCCCTCTGGGATTCGATAAAGGCTCTTACTTCATCTTGGCTGGAACACCCTGAACACTTCCCGTGGAGCTGGGCGTGTGAAACGTGGTTAATGTGTCAACAATCCGCAGATATTTTTTGTCAGACCTGTACTTTCCACCAATTACTTCCTAGTCCCCCTCCTTACTGGTGTAATTTGGGGCCATGAACAGCAGCAGAAGTACAGACAAGACAAAAAGCTGACTGCAGCTAATAAAAAGCCTTATGATTTATTACTCTGATGACAGGAATATATGTCTAAAAAAAAGATGCTTGGGGAAAGTTTGCAGTGTGAGTGTATGCAGAATATATACATGCATTGTCTATATATTCATTGTGTATATGCACAAACCCTTTCAAGCTGCTTGTTACAAAATGTATCAAAGGAACAGCGAAAAACCGAATGAAAGAACAAAGGAGTTTTTCTTCCGCAGCTCCTGTACTCAGTATTTCTTGTCCCTTTTTCTGTCTTCCTTTATAAATCTATCTTCCCCTCTCTCAGCCTGTCATCTGCCTTGATCCCCCCCCTCCACGCCTTCCTCCACCTCATCACCATCAATGTCATCTCTCCCTCCACCCTCTTCTTCCTTCCTACCCTATCTATCTTTTCTTCCCCTCCCCTCTCCTGCTCAATTAATCTCTCTCCATCTTCTTTTCCCCATCGCTTTGTCAGTGCAATCCGCTGACCCACCCTGACAACACACACACACACACACACACACACACACACACACACACACACACACACACACCAGTCCCCACCAGTCCAGGGTGACCTTTATATGTCAGATTATGTGGCTAATTGAATCAAAATGATCTGGTGGCTAATGTATCTAATTTGACCCACTGCTATACCACATTTTTCCGCATTTCTGACAGAACAACAGAGAGGAAAAGGTGGATAAAGCAGAAGAAAAAAGAGTTGAGAAAGAAACCCCAGCAGTGCCATCACAGAATGTATCCATCTATTTATCTATGTAATCTGTACACCCATCCATCCCTTCATCCGTTGGCAGACGGTCAGGCGGGGAGGCATTCAGGGACACAAACTCATGCCGGCAGAAAGACAAGTAGAGCAGACACACCACCTGACACTTCTTTGGTTCCTGAGAGATGTATTATTGACAAACACATCTCTCATCACATAGGCATCTCTGACAGGCCTATAGTGTGTGAGTGCAGGGAGGTTATTCATATAACATCCAGAGAGAGTCCAGAGAGTGTGTCTGACATAAAAGATCAACCCAACGTTAAAACCTAGTGTCGTGTGTGATCATGCGTATGTACTCGCATAGCAGTCATGCCGCATATTATTCCATAGTTTTCAGCACGTACCATGTCTGATCACAAAGAAATCCTTTAACAAGCCCCTTAGCCAGTCAGTATTTACAGGTGTGTATATGCTACGCTGGGTGGTCAGCTAGCTACCTATTGCACCTTTTTAACCATGTTAGTGGCGTTTGAATGGATTGCTATGACATTTGGTACACACATTCATGTCGCCCTCAGGATTAAATGCCATAACTTTGGTGGCTCCTTAACTTTTCATCTAGCGCCATCATCAGCTCAAACCTTCAATTTCCTAATTAGCATTGACTATTGCAACATGTTAAACTAAGATGATGGACATGGTAGAAATTATACCTACTACTCAGCATATTAGCATTGTTATTTTGAGTGTTTTAGCATGTTGACATTAGCATTTAGCTCAAACCAGTATGAGCTGTTTTTGATAAATACAATTCATGAAAGCCTTGTTACCAAATAAATGGATTCTGTCCACAGATACACATATTCTCCAAATATAGACATTGCAACTGTAGTGAAAGGTGAATGTATTGCTGGTGTCATGTCCATATGACTATGAACAAATTCTAATTATTTTTTGTATAAAATGTAAAAATAGGCGAGACCTCGACTCTTGTCTGAAGCCTTGCTGCAACCTGCCTGAGACACGCAAATACTATTTTTTTTGTGGGGTTCAATTGTCCAGTTTTGTCCAATTGTCCTTGTATTTATCTATTTATTTATGATTATTTATCTTTTCATCTTGTGTAAAACATGTATTGTCGCCTGTTAGAAGACGTTCTGTGAGAAATCACAATATATTACAATCTATTGAAATATATTGGATTGTAACCTCATATCGTGATACGTATTGCCAGATTCTTGCCAATGCACAGCCCTAGTATTCTCATGAGTATTCCACTGCTCCTAAGCTGTGCCGCAGTGCTCACAACAACACTTCCCTTGAGATAAATGTTGCAGTCTAATGATAGCATCAAACTATTTCATTAACAAGGCTTGACTGCCTTGTGCATAGCAATGTTGAGTGCAGGTAACCACCCAGTTCCACATGTTGGGTTGCATGTTGGTGAATTCCCTGATTGTCGTGTTTTACTGTTCATCTGAAGTTGTCTGCATAAATGCATGTGATTAAAAAGCACACTGCCACCACTGAGGAAACTAATTTGCATTCAAGTATGTGATGTGGACCTGCACCAAGTGTAATCTGCAAGCAAGTATGCAGCTGAACGAGCACTGATCATCCAACAAGCATCACTGAGTGAATCTGCTGTTGATCATTGCTATTCGGAACGTGGGAATATGTTGGAAAAGAGTGACTTGATCAACTTGAACTGATGACATTTTTAATTGGAAGAACAGTGTGGTTCTCCTGAGCTAGTACGACAGTCAATGTGAGTAAAAAGAAAGAAAGGATCTGAGAAGGGTTCTGGTTATGGTGAGCGACCGCTGGATTCACACCACTCCCATCAAAGTGGCCTGGCTCCATCGCACCACCTGCTCTATTTCACATCCTCTATCACAATTTTCTCATTCTGACAGTCCGCCAGCCTCTCTGTGCAGCCTCTCGCTTTCTGTGCACCTGAGCCATCCAATTAAAAACATGTCTGACCTACGAACAGGAAAGGATTGAGATTAAAATAGTGAACTGAACCTTTGACCCAGGTCAACTAGGTCAGTGGTTTCCAACCTCTTTCCTTAAGGGACCTCTTTTCTATCATATAGTAAACGGACAACCAATGCTGTAATGACATTTAATTGATGTTTCATGTTATATTAAAAACTGTACAATTTATCTAAGTAGTGTGTGTAAAACGAGCTATTTGGATTAATTATTAGACAATTCCCTTCACATTTACATTTGTGTCCCCTTATGAAGCTTTGGCAACCCCTAGTCAGGGTCCCGATTTTACAAGAGTTAATGTTATGCTGTATATAACACTAACTAAAACAGACATTTATATTGGCCAATATACAAAGTTCAGGCATCAAAATCAGGAAGGAAATAATGTTATTTGGACATCTCTATCAAAACCTCTTAACTTATGCACCAAAGTCAACAGCCTTAACTAAAACTGGAATTTGGCGGATGTGTTGGGTGAGCAACTTTGACTAGAACAAACCGAGAATGATCTTACGGTATCCAGTTCTCATAATACATGCACATGTACATAAGCTGAGTCTGGCTGTCCACGTTCGCTGCCATTTTGCTAGAATCGTGCTGGCTGAACAAATTCAAATCACGGTGACATATCAGGAGTCCTCTCAATTATCTGTGGTATTTGACAGACTGGGAGTTACATATACAAACATTTCAGCAAGTGAGTCAGATTTGAAAGGGCAGATCTGTGAGAAATGTGTTAGCTAACTGGATCATCAGTTGAGCTGGCTGTTCGATTACAACTCCAGTTTTGCCCTTATTCCCTTGCTGACAACCAGAAGGGCTCACTTCTTGTTGGAACTTTTACTTTGAGGCTTACTGGAGGGAGGACTTCAAGTGGGACAATGTGCTAATATGCACTCAAATGTACCCTTTGTTTGAGCATATTTGACAGAAGAAAAAAAAAATGGTGAAATCCATCAATCCGCACCAATCCGTCGAGCTCCCAACTTGAGAAAGCGGACTGTTAGAGCAGAGTGACAGGCAATATGTGCTTTTTCTAGTTTGGTTTGCATTTTTTTTTACCAGGCTGCCAGCTTCTCCCACTGCCCTTTTCTTTCTTTCTCTGTGCCAGCCCGGTGGTTTAATCAGGGAAAGCAGCTGGGGACAGGCAGAGTGGAGCTTGTCTCTAAGCCCGGCTGATTTACTGGCTCCCCAGACCTTCTTTATATCTCACCGGCTAATAGGGCTAGCCTGCCAGCTTCACATGGGAACGAAAAGGCAGGTGGTTAACAGACAGGCTGGCAAAGTATACAGAGGTAAGAAGCACACAGGATGAGTGACATCAGTGCTGGGAAAAAACACAGAAAGCTGTCCAGAATGACTAAAACATATGGTACAGACGTGGATTGAAAACTAGAACACAGATAAAAATACAATCATGCTATCAATTTTTGACACTAGTTCAATATTTAGTTATTTTTTCCTCACTCCTCACCTCGGATGCTGTGTCCCAGTATCATAATAAATACTAATTTTACAACAGTGTGTACAAAATATTTTGTCATGGTATGGTGTTTTCCAGTTAGTATGCACGAAATCCATATACTTTTCTTTCTGAAACTTGCAGGAAATGATGTAATACGGACATCAAACTATGACACGGAAATGCATGCAGTGTTTTTTCCAAAGGTACTTTAGAAGTAAAGTCCTCTTCACTTGCACCAGCCCAGACTCTGCTGTCTGCATTCTGATCTAGATCCTCAACTTTACAACAACGATGTGATGAAACTTTGTCTAAAAAATAATACGGTAAATATCTTTAAAATGCAGTCCTGTGCACAGATTAACCATAAAAACAGAATTTACTTCTAAATTTGCAATTTCGATTGGACATTATCGAAATACTTGAGTACAATATGTTTCAGACAGTTGGAGAAAAAATAAAAAAACTTATTCACACCAGTTACAACTTGAATTCCCACATACTGGATGGTCTTTGAGTGGATGCACTGTGGATGGAGTTTGAATCTCACTGCACAAACCACATCTATGGTTCTTCTTGAAAGTCCACATCCATGGTCAGTATACACAGATGCTTTCACTCATTTTCCCTGGCTGGACCTCTCCTCATGCTGCTTTCATTTCATGTCGGACAAATGGGAAAGTTGCAGCATCACAAGACAACTCAGGGCAGTTGTGTGACTGCACTGTTGGTCATGTAAGAGAGAAAATTGTGTGCATAAAAAATATAAAGCTATAGGGACTAAATGTGGGTTCAATTACATTGAAAATGAATTGTTGTGTCTCACTATTTGTTACTATAATACTGGTGTTCCATGGACTTATACCTTGTATAATTACCAGAAAATCTCTGCTCACCTTCAACCTGACTGGAGATCTAATTATTCAAAATAAGTGTAAACACCTATGTAGGAGTGCAGTCTGTTTAACATCACTCTGATACAGCTCTAGTAAACTTACATAAGTGGATACAACTTTTCTAAGCAGTAAATGGTGCAAAGAAAACAAACAGCAAACAACTCAAACTGAGAAACCATTGTCAACAATTGATTGTCAGCAGGATGAGGTCTTTAATGTCAATTCTGAAGGATGTAATTATCTCCAAAGGATGCCACAGTGGGTATTTTTGCAAATGAAAGGGCAATCAGATTTCGTTGTGTAGACCAGAGACACATTTCAATGGCAGGTGAAAACATAACACACTGCTCAGTTTAAATGGGCCACTGCCGACACAGATAATCTTGCAGGCAGACCTTTCCAGAAAGACTAGACTGGCAGACACACAACTCAGAGAGACAGAAAGGCGGATAGGGACAGAGCTGTGACAGATTTAGTTTGTCCCCTTTGCTGTTCAGGCTGTTAGCGGGAGATGAAGATGAATATACAGTAGGAGAGGCAGACAGTCAATAGACAGACATTGAGTGAGAGGGACAGAAATAAGTATTTAAAGAGATGTGTGACGGATGCAGCGCACAACCACAGCTGTATATATATATTCGCCCTCTTTTGCGTCTTTCCATCCATTCAGATCCCAACATACACGCATGCATATGTAATTGCCCATACCTTCAGTCACACGCTTCACTGCAAATGCACACATACATCCAAGTGAGCGCACATGACGCACACATACACACAGGTGCGCATGCGCAGACCAAAAAGTCCATAGTGTCACATTTAGCGCATTAAATCACACATGCATGCAGGCTCACTCAGCCGTACAGGCGCACACTTATCCTATTGCTCTCACCTCTGATGGTTGCTAAGCAACAGCACATATCCACAGATTGTTTACAGAGCTTGTAATATAGTTCATCTCAAAGGGGAGGTGAGACAGAGACGGATGACACAATCTCCTCGGATAGAGAGATAAAAAAGAATAAAAGAGGAGAGGTGCTCCTTCCTTTCACAGGCAAGTGGGCAGTAATGCGATGAGGCCACTGGTCCCTGGTGTATGATGTTATGAAAGATGAAAGAAATGGTTTTGTGATTGAATACTATGCTTCTAAACCAAATACATCTGTCTAAATCACTCTTGTTTTGAAAGGGACGGTAGGTGGCACAGAGATTCAGTGTCATGTATCGTCATTGTTTTGATTAAACCTCAGGGCCAAAGAGATAAAAACAGACTTGAACTTTCCTTTTCAACGGCGACACGATCTAGTAACAGGACACACACACACACCAGTTTGATCTATGGTACAGATAACTGACAAAGTCAAACAGCCTCAAGTGGCACAGGTACATTTTTTTGTGATTTAAAATACATATATATTCCTATTTAAGTATATAATATGGTTTTTTTATGTTTTTAATGGGTCTCCATCATGAGTGTTTAGACTGAAAACAGCCCTGGGATGTTGATGTGGGTGTGTTGCTTCAGTTACGAGTAAAACGATGAAATACCATCCTGGAAGGCGGATTTGAGTAACAGATCCATGAGTCTTATCAGATGCTAAAACACAGCACAGGGGTTTATAATGAGACACGATTTTACAGCTCTGGAAAGGTATCATGGCAACAATCATTTTATCCACCCTCTCAACAATAGGTAAAAAGTAGGTGACATTGTTTTGGTGGAAAAAGTTGGGCTAAATGAAACTTTTGCTGGTCTCATTAAAAAGGAATGAGAGTGCTGCATTTTTTACAGGCAGTTTTATTGTCTGTCTGAACATGACATGTTTTCTTTGGTCTGAATTATAGTGGAAGAAATTGTTGTTGTTTTTTTGCACCTGTGCTTTTTTAGTTGTTTAATGTATTTAAACATTAATCTATGTATGTATTCTCACTCCGAATGAACTGATTTTCAGTTTGCCCTCGCACTGCAAAGTAAACTGAACTAAACCAGTGAAACCTCTTGTGACATGCTTGGTATGAATATTGCCTCAAATCGATAACCCGCTCTCCAACTGCACTGACACTGATCATTTCTTTTCCTGGCTATATATTGCAATGAGGTCAACATGCACAGCACCTGACGCCATTGTTCAACTGATCTACCACAGAGGCAGGACTCCAAAACAGAGTGGGTGTGACTAAAAACATTTACATTTATGCAAAAACTATTATTTCTGATTGCTTTTGTGACTCCATGTGCCACGCAGATTAGACTCAAATGTCCTTTTTAAATCCTGCAAACAGAGAAGTCAGCTAAAACTGTAATTGTGTGAATTTTGAACTTTGAAGACTAAACAGTAGAATGCTTCTTAATTATAAACAGTGACTGTCCTTGGTCCATTTAATCCTATTTTATGCTGACGATTACAGACTCCATACTATAGTTTTGAAAAGTGTGTTGTCATGGCCCACCCGGGAGAGTAATCTGGACCTGTGCAGGACTACAGAAGAAAAGTTTGGTGATGGTTTCACTCACATGACCGTGTTGATTCCTGAAAGCTGCTGGAACATCTGAAGACCACAGCCCACCAGGAGGGCTCGGCGAGTCGGGGGGTAGGTCAGCATCCGCCAGATCACTGGGCCATCTGGAGACACAAGCAAAGGCACAGCAGAAATTAATTTCAAACTCAGCACGACTTCACTGTGAAAATTACAGAGGCATTAATAGAGTTTCATTCGAAAAATGAGCTACCCACTATGATCAGAACAAGACCCCTGATGCTGCAAAAGTATGGCTTTTTTTATGTGTCTGCTCCCTTACAGAACGGAGAGGAAGTACATGACTGTACTTTAAATATAACGCTTCTGGCCAAGTCATATTCCAGTACATAAACTTCCAAAAAACCACACCCTATTGTTTTTAGACTTTGTTTTTTTGCATAAATTAAACAAATACCATACAATGTGTAAATAACTGAGCTTCAGAAGGGATGGTATGTGGATTTAGTTAACTTTGGACAGAATCAGGCTATCAGTTTCCCCTAGTTTCCAGTCCTTGTGCTAAGCTGAGCTAACCAGCTGCAAGTAGTACCCTATAAAGGACCAGTGTCTAAGATTTAGTGGCATCTAGAGGTGAAGTTACAGATTACAACTCACAGTCACAGTACAAGACATTGAGGCTTTATTAGCTCCGAGGATGCTACACAGTAACTCTGACCTCCCTAGTGTGCCGGAAAAATGTTTAAAAAAGAATTCTCTCTTGAGGGCCTTGAGCCTTTTGTTCTTTTCAGATGGTGGATATCTCAGTTTGGGATGAAACTAATATTTGATGCCCTGGCTTTGGCCTTCGCCGAGTCCCACTTGGCTAAGCAACAGAGCCAGACTGTGGTCTCCAACGCACACAGGCAAGCCAAATCCTTTGGGAGGAGAAGTCTTAATAGGATGAGAGTGGGGCTGGACAGGCATGGAGTTGTCAGATAAAGAGGGAAGACACACACGGTGCCAAGAGATCAGATAAACAAGCCTGAACACACACACAAAGGAAGACACAGGTAACACATACGACTGTGTGCCAGGATACACAAGTGACTATGCAAACACAAGCACATACAAACATATCATAAACAAGGATGCATGAGCCTGCACATATGAAATTAAACACACACACACACACACACACACACACACACACACACACACACACACACACACACACACACACACACAGCCTGATTATTTGAGAGCAGCTGTGTGTGGGAGGACTCTGGACTAGTGAACATCTCCTTTAGCTGTTTGACAAGGCAGACCAGACTCTAAACGGAGGCCCCTGCTGACACACAAAGACACTTAAGCGTTCCTTTTGACGGCCACCTGCCAGACTTCTGACAGGGACATCATCATGTTTGATTCCTTTCCGATTCTGATATGCTAATTAAGCTTTTTCAACTTTCACCGATTTGTCCACATCGTCGCCGCAGAAGCCACTTCTAGTCCTTTTAAAAAGACGAGGGGCAATTTTCCCCAACGCACTCTGAAGCAGTCAAATAGATAACTTTATGAGCTGTAATTTTCAGAACATTTTGCAATTAGCCTCAATTTATGTTATTCAACTAGAAACCCATATGAAGACCATTTACTCATACAGTGCTGTATCCATTTTACAACACACTAATATCAATGACCTTTTTGGGGGTGGCAGTGGCTCAGTCCGTGGGGAACTAAGGATTGGGAACTGAAGGGTGGCCGGTTTAAGTCCAGCACTAATCATAGCATTTGAGTGGAGTTATTATACTTCAATTAAGTTTTAGTTTAGTTTTTATTAGTTTCAGAATTGCTTTTATTTTATTTTTTTCATATAATATGGAGGTATTTGTCAGGGGCAAGATTTAAGGAGTTTTGATATTACTATATAAACACATTAACTCACAGTCACGTAGACATTCCAGTCTCAATAAATATATGCACCAATGCTTGTTGTGTTAACAAATGAAAAGAATATTTTGACCGAAAACTAAAACTTTTTCTTTATATTTTTTGTAGTTTTTATTGTTATTTTATTGAAGTATGTTTTTTTCACACCTAGTTTTAGTTTCTAGTTTAGTTTTAGTGAACCATAATAACCTTGGTATGGATTGTGGTCTGGTAGCTGGAGAGGTGCCAGTTCACCTCCTGGGCACTGCAGAGGTGCCCTTGAGCAAGAAACCAGACACCAAAATGTTTGGGCTGACTCTCGCACTAATAACAACTCTGACACTGCAAACAGCTAAATTATTTAGGACATCATCTGTTCCCAAAAAATTGGATGATAGTTTGTCTACTGACGGGTCTCCAACTTTGATACCACACAGAAATGTATCACAAAATTAGCATAGACTGGAAAACAGAGATAAATTCCCACTAGAAAGCATGTGGGCTGTATATATAATTCAGTGTCACTGTAGGAAGTAAACAACAAACAGCTAAGGTAGGTAATTCATAGCTAATTAAAATATACAACAGGGTAGCATTTTGTCTAGTATTGGTTTTACAGTTTATATATAAAATTAAATTATATGCAGTACTTCCAACCAGGGATCTGCTAGTTTCCACAGTCCCAGATGGCAGCCAAGACGTTAGTAAAGTATAAATCAGTAGCAGTTTTTACTATTAACAACCACTACTTACTGTATGTTACCATCCACCCACTCCACACATCCGTGCATTTGTAGCTATAGTGAAAAAAGGATAAAAGCTCTAGTTTGAGGGTAGTAAAGTCAATAGCCAGCCATATGAGATTGAAAAGACATACACAGTTTAATGTAGTTATATATTCTTTATATTTGGATAACATCATTAGCTTGGTTTAGATTAATTGATCTGTTCGTTTTCTCATATGTTGTCAGTATAATATTATGTTGACCGTTTGAAGAGAATAGTGTCATTGTGCTCTTGGATTTTGTTGCACTTTATTTTTCCAACCTCCTCTTTGTGTCCTGTCCCGAGGTTCTCGGAATAACACGAAAGATTATTGTTTGTCAGGCGATGTCGTAGTGATGTCATCGTGGATATTTGGGATTGGACTGATCTAATTTTTGACAAAAATCCTGTGGCACAAACTTAGGACAAGAGTTGGGAAGACATGGGATACGGGATCAGGCATGGGGCATCTCATGAAAGACACTATCCAACTGCATCATGGGAAAAGTAGGATTTAGAATTTTTGGAGTGTGACCTATTCTACAGAGAAGTCAGGACATCTCAACCTCTGCTGCACAGATTTTGACCATTCTTTTTCAAATCTTTTTATTGTTTATTGATACTGAGTCTGCATTCAGGTCATGTAACCCCTAAGAAATATTCTGGAAAAATACCGTTAAAAAATACAGTTAATAGAAGCTGAGTAAGTACTTTGAGGTTTTAGTCAGAAGTGAGTATGTTTGTTTCAGCTTTCTAAGTCAAGGTTTAATGTGAAGCACAGCTCTAAACATCAGACAGTGAAGAGGAAGTGATGCGTTTATGGGCTGAGCCATTTCCATGGCACTAACCTGGTGGAGTGTGATTGGCTGATCCCTCGAGACCAGAGCAGAGGACTGTTATCTGATAGGGCGACAGGGAAATCAGGATTCCTGGGCCAAAGTCAACTATCAAGAGAGTGGAGACCTGATTGGTGCCTAAAGAGCTAAATTTACTCAACCAAACACACAAACAAGCACGGAAACACACACACACAAACACATTCAGATGCAATCAATAATACAAACATAATATTTTCCCCTCTTGCTCTCTTTATGGTTGACAATACGGCACATATGCAAGTTTTTAACAGTAATACAATTGAACTCATTTGTGCTCAGAGACACAGTCTCACATACATGCACAAACACATACACAAGCTCACAAAACACACAGCTTCATTTCCTCAGTTGAACACCACCCAGCTGTAATTTAATCAGATGAGATATTGAAAAAGAAGGATGGCAATGAAAAACAAGTCAGCGAGCAAGCCAAAGCACAGTGATTAAGTCTCACAGCACTGCAGTAATTGCACGTCAGTATACCACATTGAACCTTTCCAACTGTGTCTTTTATCTCGTTTATTTCTGCATTTTATGTAGTCTGTACTGCAATATCACTATCGCTACTACTTTGCCTATAGGTATATGTATAGATCATGGCTAGATGCACAGATAATAAAGTCACTGATATACCAGTTGTTATGAGAGGTGAGCAATGAATGTGACTGTAAAACAGAAAAAACCCAGATGTAGCCATTTCAACACACACACACACACACACACACACACACACACACACACACACACACACACACACACAAAGCCTACTACAAAGGCATGACTCTCCTTTCTTATGTCAATCTACCCACACAAGCTCTGTGATCATTTCCCACCATCGGTACCTGCACACATCCCCCTTTGATTTCAAATCTTATCAGCATTCAATCCAGCAAATGCTAATAGCCTCACTCAAAGACCATAATTCAGTTTGCTTGTACAGTGAGCAGGGGAAGCCTGGGATGTGTTTTTTTTTAATGAGAACGAGGTCCCTCTTCTTCTTCTCCACCTCGTTGATATTCACTGAAGGAATCTCCAATTAGCCCTCTTCCTCGGCTACCTGCTTTCAGGAACGACCCCAACTTCTCCCAACTACCCCCAAGGCCAATTACAGCCCCCGTTTAGCACCGTCAGTCCCGTCAGATGTTTCTTTTTATTCATGCTGCAAACACATGCCACAGTCGGTTAATGAAGTATACAGCGGGAGGAGAGGAGGGGCAAAGAGTCCAATGGCAGCTTGCTTTCCAGGAACATTGGCAGGCATCCATCCACAGAACTTACGATTACTGATTCCTGTATTGATTCTTGAATCCTTTGTAAATCAGTGAAATGTATTTCTATTCATGGGTCAATACACGGTCAACAGTATCAAAGGGGAAAAAGCTGGCGTTGAACAATGGCCAATCAAGGAAACAAAAAGGACCAATGAGGCGGATGATGGAAGCACAGGAGGAATTATAAAGATAGAAGTCAGTCCATGAAAGAGTAGCTCTTTCTAGCCATCCAATCTCAGGAAGTAAGTGTCTGGAAGCGGGATTCACTTACATAACCGAGCGGGCTGCAATCAAGGACTGAAGCTTGAACAGGCAATCTGCAGCCCTCCTACCTCTACCCCCATTTGTCCTATAATTATTCCACCACATACTTCCCCTTTTCTCTCCTTTCTCACCTCTTTTTCGCTTTCTCATCAGAGTAGGATCATGACACCTCGCACTCTACACAGTGAGGATCAGAACAGAAGGTCAGGACTAATGAAGAATAGAAATTAGTTCTATCACTGCAACAGGTGTTTATGGAACACCTGTGCAGCTTGTTTCACTAAATTGCAAAGAAACTACTGTTCCCAAAATGTTAGTGTTACAAATAAGTAGCCACCATGTAGTCAAGCTCAATCTCTGCTTTAAGCAACATTATGTAAGAATTGGTCTTTTTTGCAATTTGGTGCCCCCGGTTTCAAACGCAATTAATCAATGGGGGCACGAAAACCTAACTAGCTCACGGCAGCTATGTTACACTTAGCAGCAGTTAGTGGTTAGTGTTAGTTTAGCAACAAGTAAAGCCGTCAGGAACATTTTAAAATGTGATCCAGTTTCACCAAAATCAGTGACATAGTTGGGGGTGTGTGACAGAAAAAAATTACATAGTGCAAGAACATGCATATGGGGCGCAGAGTGAGAATGACACATCTAATAACACGTCAGTGTAGCATCAAAATGATTGTGATGCTGTTATTTTATTGCAGAATAGTTACATAATGTTTCTTAAAAGCTACACTACTTATACTATTACCCATTTTATTTGGCAATCACATACAACATAATAAAGTTACATTTGACTTTCAAATTAGGTAATCACGTCGAACCAATGAGATTTTCCTCATATCAACAATCTAATAACCTCCAACAGAGATACAGATATATTAATATTATGGAAATTTGCTACATGATAAAAGTGCATTCAGCTGATGAGACATTTGGAGTGTGAAACACGTTTGGGAAGCCTTTATGTCTGTACTATTTGATTCTTTGGCAACCCAGTATAATTTGGGACCACCCTGATGTCAAGTGGGGGCATGGTGTGAGAGGAGAGGAAGAAGAAAAAAATCAAATCAGCCAAACAAGAGACTGTCAGGTACTTGTAAGAGAGGCAATTCTTATGTCAGCTTGGGGTAAGAAAGTCACCTGGAGCCTACAAGTGAAGTTTATAGACATGTATAGAATGTAATAGTGTTAAGTGAAAGATATATGTGATACAGTATCAATATTACAGATGTGATCGCAATTTTATGGAAACATCCAAAATCTAAAAGTAACTGTCTAAGGGAAAGCAAGGATCTTGACTGTTTTTTTTTCCTGGGTAACTGAGAATCACTCTGGTCCTGTAGCGTTAGAGAGAAGCAGCATTTTAAGCGGAGCTGATCAAATCTTGTCAGTAGCCAAGAGTCCTGTCTGCAGATGCAGGGGAGCAGCTGTGTTTATCTAAGGGCACCCAGGGGCCAGCGGTTGCCAGGAGCTGAGCACCAGACACACGGAGAGATGGATAGATGGATGAATGAATGGAGTCTCACACACCCAGTGACTGACAGATCCACAACAACGGGGAGCTTACACTGATTCAACATTATGTTATCAACATATGGTTGCATAGTATAATTATCACTTAGACCCAAGCAAATGTAATTTAAAATACTTAGCAGATGAAGCAGGTTTGGAGCCAGAGCACATTTCTCTTGCTCAGTACCTGATGTTGAAAACTCCACAATGTCAGATCTGTACAGTTATCTCTGATCATGCTCCGGTCATTCTGCATTTGTTCTTTACCAGATTGGTAAACCTCCCTAAAAACTTCAGTGATCTCCACCCCACTTGTTTAGTCTGGTTGAACCGAACCCTGGAGTGTTTACCGCCTTGATACAGTTCATCTGCGTCGGTGTGGACGCCGGACTTGAAGTCTGGTGCAGAGCAAACAACCGCTCTCTGGTCCACCTTGTAGATCAGACACCACTCCCTCTGGAGCCAGTAGCAGCTTCATACAACTTTTTTTCACATATGAAAAGTAGTACTCCCCAAGCACACACACTCTGATGTGTTAAATAAGAGCAGAGCACATTGAACACACAGTTTTATAACCAGTTGGCCCCTTTAATGTATGTCTTTATATTCTTTTAATACTGAAAAGAAACAGAACCTGATGTTGTGAAAAACAAAGGAATCAAGGCCCAATGGAACAGCAAAGAGAGAAAACTTTGAATCAAGGTTGCCGTCTCAACTGAAGCCAACAGTTTTTCTGATAGCTTCAAAGTCTCTGTGTGAGTGTCAACAAAACTAACATCTTTCCAGTTTGAAACTAATCACATCAAAGAAATCAATCAATAGAGCACAGGAGGTTGCCTTTCAGGTTTTCCTGTCAGTCTGTCGTGTTGTTTCTATCCATTTCTGTGGCCATACAAAGGCAGAAAGATAGAGGAAGAGGCAGAAAAAACAAATGGTAGCAGTAACAGACAGGGCAAGTTTTTCCATTTCGGTTTGAAAAGTGTTGAAAAGTCACCGCCTGGTTATGTAACCCATAATCAGATCAGACCAGCAACCACACAGTGCTACCTGAAGTTGAGCTGAGGACACGACACAGAGGTGCATCCATTTTTAAACTCCATCTGATTTTCCAACTGAGATTTCTATTATTCAGCCGTTACACAGCTTTCCCCGCAGGCGCACTGTATGCCATTAAATGTAAAGTAACACAGCAAAAAAAGTTCAAGGAAAAGTACCTTTTATTTTGTGAATAGAAATTATTTCCCCGGCTCTAGATGACAGCTCAGTGGGTAAACCTCTCCAGCACTCTCTGCATGTTTAAACAAATGTTATGCAAGAATCATCTGCTATTGCCAGTTTGACCCAAAACTGGTGGGTAGTTAGTCATGAGGGACATGAGTAGAGAGGAATGAAGTGTGTGTGTGTGTGTGTGTGTGTGTGTGTGTGTGTGTGTGTGTGTGTGTGTGAAGAGAGAGAGAAACAAATCATCTTGATCATCTGAGCAAAACAGGCAGAAATACACAGACAGAAAAAATACACACTTTTCATTTTAGATCTTATTATTCTGGGGTAGACCATTTTGCTGAACATACACACACATACATACACTGTGACATGTTTTTAATATCGCTATGACACATGGAAGATACGCCATTGTGAAAAAGACACTGCCTTGATCTAAATATACGCACAAATTACACATTCATATACTATAGTCCCTTTTTTTTCACACATCCTGTCTTATCTGGCATGTGGGGATTTTCTTCCACAGCCTGAGCCAACTTCTGCGGTGACAGAAATTCATTATCACATTTTTAAATTAAGAAATAATGCAGCTGGCCCGCCTGTGGCCCCCCCCCCCCCCAAAAAAAATACTGTGTTTGAGAGTGTGAATGAGGCTGTTTCAATATCCATCTATCCATGCAGTGCTCATGACAGGCGCAGAGGGGGAATCATGATAGATCTGCCATCGCACAAGTCTCCTCGCTCAATTATTAATAAGCTGCTTAAAACCTACAGGGGAGCAGAGGAGTGGAGAACGAAGGTCTTTTGTTCTCTATTTGTCACTGTTGCTTTTCCTCGCTGCTTATTTTGCAACACAGTGACCCACGCAAACTCATGAGAGTTAGATTTAAGACTGCTGACACATGTTTGGGGAGGCAGCAACGCAAGCCTAAATAACTATTATTATAACAATTTCTGAACAGAGGTACAGCTCATGGATGCCTCTTTATGTCTCTGAGCTAGATGAGTCCAATCAGTAAATTTTTAACTCTGGCAAAGAAAGGAAAATATTTCTCAAAATATCAAATTATCCCTTTTAAATGAACAAGAACAAATATCTCTACTGGAGCCTTTCTATTAGGGATGGTAAAATTCACTGTTTTGCATTTGTGCACCGGCATAAAAGTTCAAAACAAGTGTTCAGTGGATACAATTTGGGATGAAATCTGGATGTATCCAACTGTCTGTATTGTTTCTAACATCTCTGCATGGGTAAAATCCAATTTATTTATTTATTAGTAGAGGCGATGTGTGACCAATAATATGTAACCAATAATTTGATATTTAGAGTGATTTCTCCTGTCTGAAATAAAAACAAAGTGTACCATATTGAATTACAGAGCAATATTTTTTTTGCATTGCACTGAATCGCATTGTGATTAATCAAATCGTGTTGGATTGCACTGCATCCCAAATAGAGGTGAATCATATTGTATCGCCTTGGTAGTTGCTTTATGTGTATCTTTAATGTATCGGATTATTGGCAGTGCATCAAGATGTGTATTGCATCGGCCTCAGTGATAGAGATGCACATCCCTACAGGAGTGCAGGTGTTGCTGTATTTTTCACTCATCCCCACCCCATCATTACTCCATATATGATAAAACACACACTACAATGTGTCTGCCCACCTACAGCTACACTGACTAGACTGACTCACTGACTCTGGAGTCCTAGTATTTAGTATCCTAGCAGCTGAGTAAACTCACCAGCTGCCAGGACTTTGCTGCCTGTTTGCTGGACTTGGTTCAGCACAATATCGCCAGGAATGGAAGACAAGAACAGCAAGCAACCCTTTCTACCCTCACTGCTGTGAGATTCACTTTGATTTCAGCATGCATTGTCATTACTACAACATTTAACATTACAGTTTCTGTTTTGCTGACTAACAACTATGTAACCTGAGTTAACACCTAGACAAATGGCAGTGAGCACCCGTGTTTACATACCACAGTATCCCAATTTCTGTTGGGAATACCTCAGGTAATGCACTTAAATTTCTGCACTAGGTCTCAATAGATACTAGTGCACATATATACAACACACTCATTGACTTAATTCAGTCAGAGACACTCACATCAAGGACGTGACCATTTGCTATACTTTAACAAACACACATATGAACATTTAATCTAAGTTAAATGTTAAAAATAAAGGACACATTGAACACCTGCATGAACGTGATTGGATGTTATCAGACGCTATGAAGCTCCACTGCAGTGGTTGATAATGCTCTCAAACTTTAACCAGTAAGTAGGGCGTCCTGATAGCTCACCTGGTATGGAGCCCCATCATGTACCTAGTCCTTGCTGCAGCGGCTATGGTTATGAGTCTGACCTGTGGCCCTTCGCTGCGTGTCACACCCCCGCCCCCCTTTCCTGTCTCTATCCATTAAAAGGCCAAAATATATAAAACTTTAATCAGTTATCCAGTTCAAAGGATAAAACACAACCACATTTTGCACTGCTTGGTGGAGCTTGTCTCTAAAATACAGGCTACTGAAATATAGATAAAAATACATTGTTTTATAATACATATTATGATAGAACAAAGCCTTGTTAACGCGTCCACCACTAAAGAATAGCATGTGGCAGAACGGCGTAAGTGTATTGATTATTACTGTAGAGTGTAAGAAAGAACATTATTGCTTTTCTTATCTTAACCTGGTATCACAGACGTCTTTGTAAACTTACTCCATTTCCCTGGCGTCCTGCAGATCACTTCTCTCAAATGAGTTATTTACATACTTTATGTAAATAAAGCTTCATACAAGTGAATAAAATTGAACAGAACATAGCTGAAATGATAGAGAATACTGACAATGCTTTCTTACAATCAGCTCTAAAAAGGGGGATCTGATTGCTCAGTCTCATTCCACTCAAGTCAAGAGTCAATCACTAAACAGATGGCGCATATTTTAAATGCAGACAGTGGGTCCAATCTGCGCACCAATCTGTGTAGAAGAAGAGTAGTACCAAACATGACTCACAGAAAGCAGAGTGATTGGCGACATCAGCGTTTCTAAGAGACTCATTGGTAAAAGAGTCTGTTAAGCAGCAGTGAAAGAGAGTGTGATCTGCATGTCAAAAGGTGCACAGATGACCTTCATGTCTGCTGGTGGCGTGACTTGTGATCTGAATCTGATCTGGTTCTCCTACAGAGTCAGTTTAATTGGCCAAATATGTTTCTATAAGAGAGGAGGGGAGAGGAAATGAAAGGAAAGCAGAGGGCGGGAGAGGAATGGAACGGGAAGGGGAAGGGGAAGGGAAAGAAAGTCAATGAAAGGAAAGGAGAGGAGAGAAAAGGACAAGAGAAGGAAGGAAAGGAACAGGCAAGAAAAGGGAAGAAAAAGGGAGGAAAGGGAAGTAAAGGATGTGAGAGGGGAGGAGAGGCGAGAAAAATCCAGAAAAGGAAATGAAAAGAAAAGACAGGTAAAGAAAAGACAAGGGATTAAAGGAAATTAAGGTAAAGAAAAGCAAAGGAAAGGGAGGAGAGGAAAGGAAAATAAAACAAAAGTTTTAAAATTAGGAGTAGGAAAGGCAAGGAAAGAAAAATAAAAAGCAGAAAAGGAATGGAATTGAAAGCTAAGGAAAGGATGCGAGTAAAAGAAAGAAAAGGAGCGGAGATGACTGGAGTGGAGAGGAAAAGGAAGTACATAAAATAAAACAAAAGGAAGGAAATTAAAGGAAATGAGAGGATGGAAAGAAAAAAGAGAAAACGAGAAAAAAGGAAGAGAAAAGTAAAAGCGAAGAAAAGGGCAAGAAAGAGGACAGGTATAGAAAAGAAGAGGAATGGAAATTAAATGAAAGAAAAGAGAAGATTGTAAGGGAAAAGGAGAGGAAATGACAGGAAAAGGAAAGGAAATGAAATTAGCTGCGGAGTTTAGAAAAGGTGGAGACCTACAGAGGGAGAAAGGATCTGTTGTCATTGGAAACAGCAGTCGGCTGGCTGTCATCCATATTTAACCTGCTGGTGTTTTAACTGCCACAGCATCTTAATGGGCCGTTTTAATTCAGACAGCATCTAAAGATGTAGTCTGTAGACTTTTCTCTGTTACTGCACGGCTGCATAAATAGCACAGCATTAGGGAAACTTAAGGAACCTCTAAACTGGCATCCACAGTGACCAATGAAAGGAAAAGATTGGACTCATGAAGAAGTAAACTAAAACCTGAGAAAAACTTTGATATGAGGCTTTTTCCCCCATTCAGGACACTCTATCAATGAAATGGCTGCTATCACAAATTTAGCAGCATCTCATGTCTGCTTCGAGATGTTCACTGGGAGGCAAGGCACTGGGAGATTAGTGGCAAAGAACTTCTCACATCTGATCTTGTCAAAATCTTTTTAAACACTTGTCTCCGCTCTGCGTGAGTCACTCGCAACTATTGTCCCAGCAGCCTTGAGACAAACCGAGTGGGTTTAGGTAACACCGAACAATTGTACTACACGAGCGGAGAGGCAGCGGTTCGCGATGTGCTGGGACAGCTTTGCTCAAAACAAACACTCTAAAAAGAAGATTAGGTAAACAAATCAATGTCTGATCTGTGGAAGAAGACGAAACGACGAGTAGAAACAGACGAGGAGAAGAAAAAAAGATTAAGATTGGAGAAGAAAGAAGAAAAGTTAGGCAGGGGAAAGATACAAGCTAGTAGCAGAGAGATAGAGGGTGAATGAAATGGTCCTTTGAAATTTCTTATCATACCTCTAAAGTGCTGGCTTAGTCATTTGAGAGGGCCCGATGCATTTAAATGTGGAAGAAGGAAACAAATGTGTGTTGAGGAGACGGCCAGATCGTAAAGAGATTTGTCTCCTGAAGGCAATCAGCAAACTGTGCTGCTGTGATGAAAACAGTGAACAGATATTGGACAGATAAAAAGAGAGAAAGTAAATCTTTTGATTGCTTCAGTTAGAACCACAGTGAAAAATCTTCCTTTCCAGACCCCTTTCCATGGCAGTCTTTCAAACATTTACAGTTTATAGCATAGCTAAGTAGATCAATTTGTTTATTATAGTTTATAGTCATGGTGAGTGGTCAGAATGCATTGGCATTTCCCCCCCCCATTTTGTCTTTTTCAACATTACACTCACTCGTTTACTCCTCCCTTGAGGGGGAATCTACAGGTGGCTGTGAAAAAAACCCTGTCTACAACCAGTGTTTGGTTTGTCCGTTCTGGGCTACTACAAGAACATGGCGGCCTCAACCAAAGGTAACATGCGGTGTCTGTAGATAAAAAAGTCTTGCAAAACCACAACTATTTTGATTTTAAGATGATTATACACAAATAAAAATATACCCACAAATATTATATTCCATTTCTATTAAATAATATATACAATGGATCAAAGCACATACTATTGAAACTGAAGTTTTGTACTGAATCCAATGGTACCAATCATTAGTCACGTGGGGTTACTCATTTTATCAACATTATAAAATGTATCTTAGGTCTTAATGGCAAACTTGAAAAGACAGAAGAAAAAACAAAAGATTATCCTTCTTTTTGAACCTATTTTGTAACAATACAGAATATGTGTTTATCAAAAATGATGAAGGTCTGAAGTTTCTTACCTATTGTTCTAGAGGTGCTTTCCTGGAAAATGAGAAAAACCAACCACTATTGTCTATTGTCTAAAGTATGTTAAGAAAAACCTTTGCTGTAGCCTCATTCTTTGACAGACTGATTTGATCTGCTTACCTCAGCTAGTACTTTAAGTGCTCTAAAGGAAATCATAAAATTCATCTGTGGACATTAATGGGTTAAGGACCATTGTAGAGCAGCATGTAGTGCAACATGAAGTGTAACTGCACAGCGTGTGGAAAGAACATGTTGTCACCACTGGTTGGCAGCAAGCAGGATTATCAGACTGGGTGTCCATGCTCTAAGCTTTTACACAAAAACCACACAGACTTACAAGTTGCTTCCTTACTGTACATTAATGGAGTTTTGTAATTAAAATAAATCAAATTCAAACTCCTATAAGATTGGCTAGTTGCTGCTGCTTTTTGCGGATATATACCTTGTCCGTCTGTCCTAGTATGGGTTTTCCCATGGTGCATTTGTACTTGAAGTAAAGAAAATACTTGTGTTAGCTAACGTCAATGTCCAGCTTACATAAAATATGAAGGTAAACATTTCTGATGCCTTGGTTTGTTTTAAGCAGGTGAAATGCTAGTCTAAGTAAATGCTCCAATGTTCGCAGGAACACTGCCAAACATTGTCGCTAAGTGTGCCCTCATGGGTGGTTCCAGCTTTCACAGCTGCATTCACAAACCTAATCCATCCATCCATTCCCACTGGCCAGTAATACAATCTCTGGAGCCATTTTAAAGTCTGCTGGTAAGCAATCAGCAGAGTTATTGAGATTCATGACTTCCATGCTGCACACCTGCCCTAATGCAAATGACAAGGGTCTTCCTTAGGGGCGCACACACACACACACACACACACACACACACACACACACACACACACACACACACACACCACACAGCCACATACAGAAATGTGTGAGAGTGAGTCAGAGAGGCTTGGGGCAAACAGGAAGCATAAGCACTAGTACCTCTATCATCCTATTTGGATAATAATTTTTGCCAAAGATAATTTACTGACCTAATAAACCCACTTTTATGGATGGAACATTTCAGTCATAACCATTACTGTGCTTGTTAATTTCACCGAGGGCCCACTGGGGCTTCTGTACCCAAAACATACCAATTCCACAAGTGTATTTTAATTGAATAAGGCATCTCTGGATGAGTCACACGTTCATTGCCATCATTAGATGTGGAAACTGGGACTTTGGAATAGCATTCACAGAAGAACACTGCTGCCTGTTAGAGAAGCCTCCATTTTAATCATGTTGTACCCTGCATTTCGAATAAGTGAAAAGCTCCAGTGGTGGCATTAAAAATCTTCTTTTGTTGTTCCCCCACTGTGAGTTGACAAGAGTAATGATTATTCAAGGCTGAAACATTGCAGTACACTGAAAATACACCAGGTATTGACTATATATGGAGGCATCACTCCATGTCTTGCAAAGGTAGCCCAAAAATTTGTTTTCAGGACCACATTCCTGTCTGAGCCACCTTTAAAATCTCAGTATACTTAAAATGTTCATAACTGTGGCCATACTTGAAGTTGGGATGTATACCCCGGTGGCAGGGTGACGAGAAAGGGGTAAAATGCGATTATTATATATTATATATTATTATACAAATGTGGATAAGACCATGCACTTTCATATAGTCTGTCCTCAAAGGAGTTTACCTGTAGCCTCGTGTTGCACTCGGGAAGTACAGAAGTTGAGAGAGAGAGAAGTTGAGAGTGCTTATTTTCTCTCCTCTACACACTTTGCCAATCAATATCGTGAAATGGACGTGCTTGTGGGAGTGTGTGGTACAGAAACTTGGCACAAGCCACACCCAAACTAACTGTTTTCATTAGGTTATTGGTTATCTTTGATGCTGAAATGTTGGTTCTCTGTCAGAACATCTACAATATGCAGGGCTCCAGAGTGTGACCAATTTGGTCGCACATGTGACCAAAATTGCGAAGAGTGCCAAAGACCAAAGAGTGCGACTAATAATTGTTCTAGGTCGCACTGGTGCACCTGACGCTGCCCGGGTGAAAACGTAAATTTATTGCGCATCATCTCTCTGCGTTCTCCTGTGACCGAACTCACACACTCACGGTAGGATCATATCGGGTTCTAAACCAATAAGAGACAGAGCTCGGGCGGGTCTTTGCCTCTGATTGGCTGTGGTCCTGTTCACCGCGCTAAGTTGCGTGTGTTTAAAAATTGCCGAGCCCTGGTCCTTCGGCGACAGCATCAGACTCGGAACCAGAGGAGGAGACAACCGAGTCTGGGATAGAGCCCGGCTCTGAGACCCAAATTAAAAAGGTCAAAATATATTCCTTCAGACAGGACTGGCTGAAACAATTTCCCTGGCTGAGGTACAACAAAGGACATAACACAATGCACTGCGTGTACTGTCAGGAGTGGGGTCAGAATATGGCCGGAAATAGTGCATTCGTGAGCGAGTCAACAACGTTTCATATCAAACTTTTATTTGGAAATGTTTAATTTTGCTTAGTGTTTTAGTTTGAAATGTTCAATTTGAGCTAAGTGAAGCACTTTATTTTTCTTTTTATATATAATTGTACTTCAAATAAAGACAAGCATTTCTCTACACCTTATTCTTGTTTAAAAATCATTCACATTATATGAAAGTTATGGAGAGCGATAAATGCACCTAAATATTGTGCTGGTGCACCTAAAAAAAAAAAAGCACCAGTGCAACCAATGCAAAAAGTTAGTCTGGAGCCCTGATATGGCTTCAAATTATTTTCCAAAATGAACTATTAACTTTATAATTTCAGTGACTTTACCTTTGTTTTGGTTTCATGATCATTCTGGTCTACTTTAAATAATTTAAATCTACTATTAAAGGAATAGTTTGAAGATGAAAAGCAATGAATGAAGATGAAAACGTGTCATAATTGTCCATTATGATGTACTGTAGCTGGAACCAGGAGATGGCTAACTATAGCCCAGCATAAAGACTGGAAATGAGGGAAAACAGCTAGCCAGGCTCTGGCTTTCCTGGAGTCTTACTTGGTTACCTGGCAATCTCACATTAACAAACATACTCCAGGAGGTAAAAGAAAACGCCTGCAGCCTCTCCACCCCTCAATTTTCTACTATTTTCTACTCTTCCTTTTAGCCTTTATCTCCCTCTTGACATTATGGTTTCTTCCTTATTGTAATGCAACACGGTCAAAACTTCAAACTTCTTTATCTCTTTTGTTTTTTAAAATGTATTTTTATTAAAAATTCAATTACCAGAAGTATCCATTCTCTGTGTATCATCAGCAACTTATTTCTGACTATTGACTTTCAAATTTGTGGTCTGATTTTATGTTTCTCCTCTTCTGCTGAAAATAAAGCAATCCCCATGGTCCTCAATGTGTATTGAGTGTATTGATTTTTAAACAAAAAGTAATCAAGCCTGTGAACACCTTAAAAAACCTGCTAATTAGTAGAAGATCAATCAATGATTTTGCAGCTGATAACATATCACTTGTGAATTTGAAACAGCAATACAGTATTGCACGGAATGAGTTTCATTCATACTTTTGTTGTTGGACTTGTTGGATAACTAAGTAGGCCTAGATAGAAGCCAATTACTGAAATAAAGAGAAAGATAATTCCCTAATCTCCTCTCTTTGCTTTCATCAGCTTGCCTTGCTTTGCATCCTCTGCTAATGCAGCCTCCGTAGTAATTTCCCAGTTGGGACTTTGGTTTCATTTTCCTGCACTCCACCCTGCAACCCCCACCATCAGCTCATTGTTGTACAAAATGATGACAACAAGGGCAGAAATGTGTCATTTCCAATCGTCTTATATCAAAATATTTGTTCATATTACCCTTGTGAACATATTTGCCAGGCAGCCCATTTGGGTTTGTTAACGCGCAAGCAAGAGAGGAACAAGAAGTGGGAATGAAAACCACTAGAGCAGAAAGCATTATTATTGAAAAGAAGATTAGCAGAGAAGACAATGCCTCTAGCATGTTTAGATTCAATTAAGTCTTATTTGAAAGCAGAGCGGTGAACCCTGCGTACGTCAGTAAATAGTGATGCTTGGATGTGAGCTGACTGCTACGTTGAATCCAGTTGAATTTACCTAATCAGACGTCTCAAACCTTTTATTCAAGGAGGTTCACTGATGGTCATAGTAATTAATTTTGAACAATAATGAAATCTGTAAACTTTATTTTAAACCGACAGGTCATGCTTAAATTTAAGATAGGGCTTAAGCGGCTGTTGTTCGGTGATTGCAAACACTGTTTCCACAGTATGAAGCCCTGGTTTCAAAATGATTTCCTTGTGGATTTAAACAGACCCAGAGCAGCAGTGGAGTTTCATAAAATGTTCAAATATCCTGAATTATTAATGATCACTGGGAGAATTAGGACTGCGATGGTGGTAGACGCTTAATCTCCCTCAGACATCTATCAGGTGTGTTTGTGCCTGTCTTATCATATGAATAAGTAGCGATTATAATGGCATAAAATTAATAATTTAGAAATGCGCTGCGGGAACATAAATGCAGCACACTTTTGTTGATAGCTCACACAGTGTACCATTCAATTACCTGGACACAGATGGTTAAAAACAAGCATGAGCCAAACAGAACAGCAGGTTAAAGAGGAGATTGCTTTGGACCAAGAATAAATGGGCCTACAGGGAAAAACAATTGTCTTCAAACTGATATGAATAAATAAATATAAAAAAGGCTCTATATAACGCTAATTTAATTCCCTACACCTCGACTGATGTTCTGATTGCGCATGTAACGGTCCAGAGTCTCTACTTTAAGTCAGTCTGAACATTCTCTGCTTTTATAGCTTTCAGATGAAGCAGTATTTATCTTTAAACAATATACCCATTCATCTTGATTACTGGCTGTGCCTGTTTGCCTGCAGAATGTCTTATGTAATGCAGTGACTGTAGTGTGCTAAATTGGTGTCAAAAGTGCTTGACATTGAGTGATTTCATCTCTCCTTTTTAAATAAAAACTGATTTGTTCAGACTGAATAAGCAGATTGAAAGCAAACTTTCTTTAAAGGGACACTGCACCCCGAATCTATATATCTTTAAAGGTGCAATAATTCATATTTTTATATCAACAATGGAACAACTACATGTAATGTGAAAGGGGTCGCTCGGTCCATCGAGAATTATCATCCAACTCTGTCATTCCGCCCTATGAAGCATTTTAGCGTCTTTCAGGTCATTGTTTTGGCTTGACGGCCCACACTGGCTGCTATCAACAGCATCTGGAAAGCTCTAATGAACCCACTGTACAGTACCTGCCCACCAACTGGCAGCCAGATACACTTAGTAAATATCTAGGGGGTGTAGTGGAGCATTTAGCAGCTGAAGAGCCAAATATAACCTTCACTGGAGGTGGTGGAGACCAAAACAGTGCTAAAAGAAGAGTAAATATTGGACTTACATTTGCTAGGTGGACAGAAACATGAGAAGAGTGGATCTGTCCAATAGAAGAGAAGAAAAAAGCTAACCAAAAGCACAAACTACTTGCACTTTGTCATATGGGTGACAGACTGGTGCTTGAGGATTGAGTGTGTGCTGTACTTTTAGCCACAACATAAAAAAATACATACAACACACTAGACATTGGTTTACACAGCAGTGAAGTGGATGGTTCTCTATTAAAGTTGTTTTAGAACATTTTCAAAAATGGTTACCATTATAACAAATCCAAGTTGACCACAACCTCCATTCTCCACATGGAAGCTAGCAAGTGACTGACTTTTTTACAGCAACCTTTAAAGTCTAAAGCGGGTCAGTTTGTCATACTCAGAAGACAGATTTTTTTTTACATACAAAACTGACTGTAGTCACCAATAAAGCAAAATTAAACAAAATGTAGGTTTCTGTCAAATTGTATTGGCTTTTACTTTGACCTTGATTGCTGTACAATTACAAAAAAGTAAAGAAATCCCATAGCTCTGTTACAGAAATGCCACATAGCGGTAGATTAAGTGATCTACTGCTTGATACTGCCTCCATCACTCAGTGTCCATTCATGACCTTTGTTTTTGTAAGGCTATATCTGAGTCTGCTCAGTATTGCTTGGAACAAGGATTGTTATGAACAAGCCGTCCAAAGAAATCGATGTGTTCAATACAGCGCACTATGAAGTTTCTCATGAAGAATGGCAATATAATAGCTGACAGAACTGCCCTGCAATATTGCCACGGTATTGCTTCTCCATCATAATTGCTGCCCCAACACCTCCATTTTCCACTTCACTTTCTCTTTGTCATCGACCTCTCTTCCCCTCCTCTCTTTTCCTCCCCCCTTTTCTCCTCCAGTCGCCCCTCTCCACCTCTGGGGCTGAAAAGGCGGTAATCAGAGCTCATTGACAAGGGACTGAAAACACATCATCATCACATCTTTGAGAATGTTTCATAAACCCAAGTATACGCTCAGAGTTTCTGTATACTTCCTTCCACAGTAGCCCCAAGTACCAGAAATACAAGTCAATCATAGATACAATATTCTTCTATTGGAAATAACCAGCTTCGATCAAGATAAGGAACTAAAATGAAACCCACATATTCAAACCAGAAGGAAACATTGAAGATAATCAATAAATAAATGAGGGCTGCAATAATCTTACATTAAATAGTTTTCAGTAAGCATTGACTGAGTTGTCTTGGCTTTAATAGCTGGTATTATTAAACAAGAGTTTTTATTCAGAAACATTAGTGGATTTGTTGTATTTAAGGTTATACTCCTGTTGAATGGGATTTTTCTGACAGAGTAAATGTCACACACACTTTAAAACTGTTTTGAATATAAAATGTTCCTTAAATAGGATACTGACTGGACTGTGACAGTATTTGGTGATAAATGGTGATAGTTATGTTTACTGCTGTTCGCTTTATAATAATCCTTCTATTATTATCAGTTTTTTGACCACTGGGCCTTTAATACACCTCCTGATGATGTGTTAAGTGTGTGTGCGTGTGTATGTGTGTGTGTGTGTGTGTGTGTGTGTGTGTGTGTGTGTGTGTGTGTGTGTGTGTGTGTGTGTGTGAGTGTAAAAGAGAGAAGGAGAATGTGAGGGTTATACACACTATAATCACTGTTACATCAGAGGTGAGAGAAAAAGGGAAGTGAGAAGTGTTGTTTCCATGGTAACCGACATGTCAGCGAAGGGGCACGGTGCGGCTTTGTGGTTTTTTTTCAGGTGAGAAAACACACGCAAACACACACACACACAAACACATTACAAGGCTACAGGTAAACATCTATATTTTTGCAGGAGTCATGCGTAGAGCCATTGACCGCAAGTTAGAAGAGCCAAGGGCCAATCACAGTGGAGTATTTTAAACCAGAGGACCAGATCTTTCTGAGAACAAGGTTAATTATGGGGTTTGGGAATGAACCAGGTTTATTCTAAGGGAATCCTCAGCTGCAGTGTAAAAGCAGACTTAATGAGACTCTAAAGGGCATCAAAGACAAACTGACGGAGGCCTTCACATTGCCTTACAACCTTTAATCTTTATTACAGTAATGTTTTACACAAACTGCTGCAATGCATGGGCAAAAATCCATCACTCACATTGAACTTTCTGAATCAAACTGTTCCTCGTGTTGAGACATAATCTTTTTTTTACAGGATCAAATGCTTCTACCTAGGGCCGTATTTCCCAGCAGCATTTTAAAGCTAAATTGATTCTGCAGCACTCTGTCAGGTCAGGTCAAGATGGCTTGCTACTGGTCACCACCACAAATTTGCAGGTCAAAGTCCACCAAAGTGGGACTTGACACAAAAAAAAAGTGACTACCGTGGCAACCTCGCGTTTAATGCTGGTTTGCCTCACCCTGGGGGCTGGCTGGGAGGCCGCTACTGTTTCATGGACATTTAAAATTAAATTTTTAAAAAAAAAAATTAAATTTTTAAAAAAAACCCCCCCCCCCCCCCCAAAAAAAAAAAAAAAAAAAAAAATTTTTCCCCCCCCCCCCCTTAAAACCTTAAAAAAAAAATTTTTTTTTCCCCTTTTTAAAAAAAAAAAAAAAAAAAAAAAAATAAAAAAATTTTTAAAAAAAAAAAAAAAAAAAAAAAAAAAAAAAAAAAATTTTTTTTTTTTTTTTTTTTAAAAAAAAAAAAAAATAAAAAAAAAATAAAAACCAACCCCACAAAAAAAAAAAAAAAAAAAAAAAAAAAAAAAAAAAAAAAAAAAAAAAAAAAAAAAAAAAAAAAAAAAAAAAAAAAAAAAAAAAAAAAAAAAAAACCCCCCAAAAAAAAATTTTATATAAATACCTTGGTATTATTATTGATTCTGAGGCTTCTTCCAACCTCCAAATATGCTGTTATTAAAAGGAAATCAAGGTCTGGGCATTCTTCAGAGGTCCAAGGATTGGTTCTCTTTTAATGACAGGGGGAAAAAAATGTTGCTACCCATTCTAAATTATACTGATATAGTGTGTCATAATACTACTAACTCAAATGTGATGAACAATATTCTATATAGATGTATTTTGAAAACATTACATGTGATATAGGAATTTCTTACTTTGCTGTCTTTAAATGACAAAAAGGAACACAACATATTTTGGATTATTCAAAACTAAAATTTTTTTTTTAACTTCAAATCAAGTTGTCAGTGTTCACTTGTTAATTACTGTTTTTCTTTACTATTAGTCCTATTTTTATTTTAACCTGTGCTTCTGTGCCCTTTTTTGTATGCACTTACCAATAGGCATGTTGGTAAAATGGAATGACTGGTCAGGACACTTTTAAAAAAGGGATGTGCAAACTTCTTGACTATGGTGATTATGAAATTGTTAAACAAAAAGCTAGTATTGAGAACTGACAAAATATTGGAATATGCAAAGCTTAAGAGATGATCATGAATCTATCTATCTATCTATCTATCTATCTATCTATCTATCTATCTATCTATCTATCTATCTATCTATCTATCTATCTATCTATCTATCTATCTATCTATCTATCATCGAGTAGTGAATTCTTAATTTAACAGCCAGATAACAACCAGAAATCCATATGATGTTATTCTAGATGATCAAGCCGCATAAACCTGAAACAAAATGGCTGCAGAGCACGCAAGAAGTTTCATAGATTTTAAGAACAAACAGCAAGCCATTGTGAAGTTTTAGTGCAAAGTGGCTTGTTAGTGACTTCAGTACACTAGTAAGTAAAGACACTCTCATTACAGAACTCATTTGGTAAGTTTTCAATGAATGCACCACGGGCATGCTGCCGCTTCAATCTTCCAGCTCCATTATCATCCCAACCACAACCAAATGAAAGATGCACTGTGTAGTATAATGGCAGCGTCTCTGCAGAAAAACCACAAACCTTGTCAAACATTCTGAAATAAAGTCTAAAACAAACCTAAGCCAAACAGCAACATTTCTAAAAGTCTGTATGTTGGGTCCATTACTCACATTTCCCACTGAATCAAAGCCTTAACCACTGGCCACAAGATAACAAGCAGTCAGTGTGAGGAGCCTTCCTGCTGTGTCTCTGCTCGTATACAGTAACTGATGATGGCTGGAATGAGTTAGAGGGAGAAGAGACATTGAAATGAAAAAGGAAACTACTGGACACACACTGAGTCCCACAAGAGGGACACTCTTGTGGGACTCAGTGTGTGTTTTTATATATCAGTGTGTAATTATGTGTGTGTATGTGATATAGAGGCTCCTCTTCACTGCAGGCCACATGGACCCAGAGGATCTATGGATGACACTATTCCAGAGACATGGTGCTCTCTGTTGTCAAGGTTGATTAGTTGCAGGATAAAACCGGTTTCCTCTCCTCTCCTCCTGCTCTTTTTCCCTCATGCTCCCCTTCTTTTACTCTTTTACCCACTTGTCCTCCTGTTAATCGACTCTCCTATCTCCACTCTTATTCTTTTCCATTACACTCCAGGCTTTGCTCATTGTGGACATTCAGAGGATGTTTTACAAACCCAAACACACCTGAGAATGATCCACGTATCACTTTGATTTTCATGCACTGCAGGAATGGAAGACTTTCCCATTTCAATTATTGAGAAATAATTATTACTGGATCCAAAGTTTTAGTTGCACTGAATCAAGTAACCATATTCTGTGTCTGTGGCTTGTAGCTCTTCCACTATAATTGGAAATGTAGTTGTTAAAGATGGTCAAGTCATTCAGGTGAGATGTTATAAGTTATTACAAACCTAGTCGATTTTGGCTGGAGCTGGTTCCCTAAATCCAAATCTAAACTCTGATAGAGCTAGTATCAGCCAGGATCTGGCTGCCTGACAGTGGCTGTGCTATTGTAAACGTGGCTTTTATTAACACAACCTGTAACCCCCAAAATGTAATTAGTTAATAAAATGCTCTCTGGCTAAGTTAGTTAGCCATTCATGCTAACATTTGCAGCTGACGCTAAAGCTGAGACACATTCAATTTAAATCAGTTTATTTCCATTTCATTTCCATTGTGCTCTTTCGTTTCTGGCCAATTACAGTGATGTTTATAAGTGTGTATTATCCCTGGACGTAAATATAATATAAACAAAATGACAAATAAAATGACATTTTGATAGAAGACTTTCATGAACAAACAGGATGTAAAAGTAACACAAAGACAGTTTTTGGGATTGGTTTCATTTTGTTGAAAGCTGAAATGATGTCATGTTGATCACAGCACTAAAAGTAGTGGGTGTCAAAAGAGTAATCAGAGAAATGTTCAACCTACATCTAGTCCATGAAAGCTTTAACAAAGCACCTGTTTCTACATGAGGAAACATACACTGTTGCACAGGAAGTGATGCGTTTTATATTTCTGGCAGCAGCAGGTGTTTTTCTGAATAACCATAGATGCGGATAAAAGTGCTCCACATGGAAACCATGTCAACAGAAAACCAAGATAAAAGGATGCAACGTTACTGCTCAAGCAGTTTGAATCGCAGGTCACCACTGTCGCCCTTAGAGTCAAGTGAATGCAACAGAGTAACTGAATGATTTATTGTTCTTTCAATAGGAGAGACTTTATCACGCAGCAGGAGGCGAGCATCAACTGTCTAATCAGCCTCATTGAAGAGGACATCGAAGTGACTGACAAGCTGGCTGCTGCCTTCAAGGCTTTGGGTCGTGACTCCGTCAGCTGTGAGGTGTTAATAATATGAGCCCAAGAATTAGTCGGCCCTTTTCAAACATGTTTTCAAATCATCCCTCGACTCCCACAGCACTGGACGCCTTTGCTGTGGAGGAGATCATCTATTGTTCTGGTCCTTAAGACCTCTGACCTCTGCAGCACTTCACCTCTACATCAATGAAATGCCTTGAAAAGACTGCACCAGAGAGGCTTTATTACCCTCACAGATGCGTTTTCATTTTGCTACACCTCATTGTCATTGAACTACCAACACATTGGTTTATATTTTCTTTGTAAATCTGTCAATGATTGGAATACAACCTTCAACCACACCTAAGGTAAGCTACAGCTACTTGACCTAGGTCCAAAAGTTGTTGAATAGGACAACCATGGGTAAGATATTAAAGCTTCCCTGTTTTCTTGTAAACAAACAAACATACCAGTGCTTCTCACTAAAATATATCATATATATGTTAACACCTAACAGACATGTTGAAATTCAGTCCATGCAGTGTGCTACGCCAGTAAGCTAATTCCTTCCTCAAGCATCTGTATGTAACCTTTGCTAAACTGATATCCAATAACATAAAACAAACAAAAGCCAGCCACCGCATGGATATCTGTGTAGCTACTGTTGTAATACAAGTGTCACCAAACTCAAAAATGCCTGCGCTGCTCTCTTGCCCCAATCCTCCCTCCTTTTCTCCCGTTACCTCCTCCGCTGTCCTCCTCGTCGATGCTGTTCTTGACGCTGTCGTACTCCTCGTCGATGTTCTGGTTGCCTCGGATCTGACTGAGCACGCGGCGGGCCTTCTGGGTCAGCCCGCGCTGGATTAACCAACGAGGGCTCTCTGGTAGGAACAAGAATCCGATGAACTGGAGCAGTGCGGGAAGCACCGACAGACCCAACATGTACCTGGAGAGGGAGGGAGGGAGGCGATATATGGAGTGAGGAATCTAACTATGATCACTGAAACTACATAACCAGGTGTTTTTTGTTTTTTGGCTTATGACAGCTTTGCGTGCCGTGCAAATTTCAATTATTTCAACATTTGTTACAGAAATCGGTGGCACCTGCGTTCAGTTTCAGCTATTTGCCAGCAAGCATCAGGTGGTTTGTTCATTCAAATTAAACACTGGGGGAAATGTCAAGGCTTTATTCAGATTCTTTGGCTTAAAATAACCTTAGCATTTACATTTCACATTTAACTTTAACCCTGAACGTAATTGAAGAGGTGCTGTAATAAGTGGGTTTACATGCACAGCAACACACCAATTACTAGAAGTATATAATGACAGAATGGGGATGACACACATACTGTAATTTTTTTAATCAGATATTCTCTTAATCCGTAAAAAAACCCCTCTAAATCATAATGCACATTTAAACATACACTTTGACTGCATGCTCAACTATAAAATGTCGATTTCTAATATCTCAATGGAATAACTTTACCCAAACAAAACCACTGATACACTAGACTATTAAGTTGAGAGGAAAATTGTCTCTTTGTATCCACTTATGCAAACAATCAGGGTTCAACACATTGTGTAAAAGGGTTGTTCTACAAATCCAAACAATTGAGCAATAGGAAGGCAAAGAGTAAGAGGGTACAAGAGAGGCGAATAAGGGAGGAAAAAAATCTGATAATGATAAAATGTTACAGAGCTTTATGTCTAGAGGTAGAAATAGTGGAGAAGCAACAGGTTGCCATTTTATACAACTCCAAAGAGTTGGAAATCCATATAATTTTACTGAAGTGAACACCCAGACATATAAGGCTTTTCTTCTGCTACGCATGCAAAGACGTCAATCAGACAGCATTTATACTCCAAACTCAATAAGTGTCTCCAAAAAGCCATTATCATGTATGAATCAGACCAATCTAGAGGCTTCTAAACGATCTGCGCCATCTCCATCAGAAACGTAGATCCCTGCAAAAAGGTTGATTCTTATCTACACTGTCTCACAGCTCAACATTCAAACACGCTGGAGGCTGTAAACCTGCATTCAGTGTGACAGTGGGAAAGATGCTAACAGAAGCAGAAAAAAAGCAAAGGAGGTAACAGATAAAAGAGAAAACAAGGACAGAGAAAGAGGCATGCTGTATGTTTCAAACGTACAGTACGGCTGCTCTCAGCAAATGTTAGGGTCTGACCTGTGCATGTGTTGACATTTGGAATGAGGATCTGAGCCAGCTCGACTTTTTCTGGCATTTGATAAGAACTCAAAGAAAAGATGCTAATATAACATCTGACTGACAGGAATATTTGCAGCCTTTGAAAAGTAACTAAAGCGCATTGATGCAGACATATAAGATGCCATTTTCAACATGCTTTCTGCATTATTTGCTGTTCGTAATTTTACACATTTTCTGTACGTGTGAGGTGCTCGTCTCAGTGTCTGACCTCCACCCATCGCGCTGCAGGTAGCTGAAAGCGCCGTCGATGAGGCTGGCGGTGAACTGTCCACCGGCGATGAAGAGGGTGTTAACTGTCACCAGCTGCCCCCTGAGGTGGGGCGGAGAGGCCTCAGCGATGTATACTGGCACAGTCATAGAGGCAATACCTACACAGCGGGGGGAGAGAGAGGGGGAGAGGTGGTGGTTAGAGGGAGGTTCAACTAAGCAAGGCGACTGGCGTGCAGAGATGGTGCCTTGTGCAGCAGATGTTATGAATCCATTAGGGCAGGTTTACAGCTAAATCATGACCAAGATCCATAGAACCAAGGCAGGTTTTTTAAGGTAACCAAAGTAAGCGACTAGCTGGTGAACGTACAGGAGTTGGTGCTTCAGGAGTTGGTGGAGACCAAGAGAGATAAAAAAATATCGGAATAAATATGGTAAATATTGGAGTGGATTTACTGTACCAGGTGGCCAGAAACGTCTGTTGGGAACTAACTGCTTGTCAGCACATTTGCCTTTACAAAGTCAATATGGGTCAGTGAAATGTTTACAGCTTCTTCCGATAGCCCCAAGTGGCCCATTATTGCTCCTTCTACCCCAACTACAATACAATATAATTGCTAATATTACCTCACCACAAAATGGTCACAATTTTCTCTCAATTATGGCAATTTCATAGTTGTTTGACAAACAACACTTTACTATTTTTAGGATTTTTATGACTATTTGTGCTTTTCTTTTGATGATTTGATACTCACACATTGTAATATTCTTATCAGATGTGATCAAGTTTTTTGAAGAAAATAAAATTTTAAATTAATTTAAACTTTAAAATCACAAAACCAGTGTGTAACAAAGTGACTGAGTTTTACCTCATTATTACCAATTACAATTATTTCACTATTAAAAACAAAACCAATCCATCTAAAAATTACTTATTTAAAATAGCTTTGACCTTTGACCCTGACATCAACAACAGCAACAATGTCGTCATGTAGGTGAACCCAAGAGACACAAACAAATACTATCTCACTAAGGGGCTCTGCATTACTCTGATCTGGAAACATCCATTCTCTCTCTCTCCACACACACACACACACACACACACACACACAACAACACACCCATACAGTGACATGCACGCTGCTGTACTCACATACACACAGAACAAACATTGGGTGTTTGTCCTGGATGTATCTGACGATGTGCCATGAGGCCGCAGCTTTCTGCAGCTGGCTCCTGATAAGCTCTATTAATAGTCTGCCACTGCTTTCTATACACCCCTCTACTCCCCTCTACTCCCCCGCCTTCCCTACTGCCACCACCCTGCTCCCGACGGCCGCCATGACTACGTGGCTACCTGTTGCTATGGCAACCACTTGCTGGAAAACCAGCCACGCTGTCTCCGAGCGGGCACCACACTGTGGAAGCTCTGGGGAAGAGAAATCGATAACCAAGAGCAAGGAGGATTTTTTGGTTTTGTTTTTGTTTTTTACCTCCACAGAGAATGGGCCACTCTGGGCAATCACCATAATCAACGTTTCAAAGCGCTGTTACTTTGCTTGAAGGAGTGCACAACATCACAACACAGTTTATGGGAAAAGTTAGCAGTTATGGTGTGTTCAGGTCTCAGCCTGGTCTACTGTTGGGTGTTGAATGATCAGAGAGGGAGGCACTCGCAGACTCTGACCAGTTCTCCTGCCTGCTGTTACACCCAGAGATATCAATCTTGTCTCTGATATTTTGATTGAAATTGATTTGACCATGCAAGCATACCCTAAGGATTTGGAGGCAAGTCTTTATCTTAGTTAGGGCTTAAAAAAGAATTATCATCTGATGGCGGAAATCCGAGATCCACATCACCGTGAAATCTAATCAACTGCTCTTTGGCATGAAGCCTGTCTGCTCAGGCCAATTTAATGGGAATCCATTCATAAGCTTTAAAGATATGCTGCTGAAAGATAGACACAAGAAAAATCTAACCCTATGACGTACTGTAGGTCACAGTAGAATTAGACATGGTATGTAGCATCTGTGATACCAGCCACGAGTTTGTAAGTACAATCTGACCTTTTTGGAAACATCTTGTGGTCAGTGTATAGAAGAACTGCTTATTAAGAGACTTCCACGTTGGTCTCTGGTCACTGGACTTTAGAAACGTAAGTAGAACACTCTACTGCTGATAAGAAAGCATCCTTGTACTTTATACTGTAGACATGTATATGTCTATAAATACCTGTCATACATGTCACATTCAAGACTTGTTCCAATTTTAAGCTACATTCTGTGGAACAAGGGTGGACTAGATCAGTGTTTCAAATGATAGGGTTTGCAGTATTCAGTATTTTTGTTGTTGTCAACAAATCCCATGAAAAACACTTCTTATCTTCAACTTTTTTCCCAAGTTTCTCAGGCTTTCAAACACAAGCCTATTGGTTCCTTTTTATTATTGAAAGAAAGGCTAACAATCATGTTCTTTCATTTTTAAAAATGCTCAGTCATTTTCTAACAACAGCTTGGCACTGTGCTTTTCAGCAAATGTTAGACAAACAGGAATATAGTAAGTTTGTTGGGTACTATTTTCAGTGGCAAAATTCACATTAGTGGGTATTTACCACTATAGATCCAGTATTTCACTGGCTTGTTTAGGGATTGTTGCGGGCTCATTTCACGGCAGCTTTTCTAAAAAAATTGTGAAGCATGTTACATTGATTTTAGACAAAGTCAAAATTGCAATAGTGCACTGTTTTTTTGTATAATTCATAAAAAATGGATGGCAACTTGTTCCAGGGGTAATAACATTGCTAGTAGTTTGGTGACGTACGGCTCAACATTTTGCACAGGGGACTGGTATGATTGGTGAAGCTACAGTGTTTGGTCAAATTTGTGGAAAAGTGATAGTGATTGGACGAAATTGCAAGGTCACGCAGAATTCACAGGGATTGGTTCCTGGAGGGACTGATTTACAGCAGCAGTACTTTATGCGGGATTAACTCAAAACTGTGATGTGTTTAATAGTTTGTGGTCCACAATGGAGATCTTTGGGACAGAGGAATAAGATATGTCAGTTTTTGGCTTCACACAACACACTACAATACTTATTAGCAAGTTCAATTCATTGTTGGTTTGGGAATTTTTATGGTATTTTGTTGACAAGAAAAACATCTCACCAGACTTATCCTTAAAGTGCAGCTGCTCTGGTTTAAAACAGTATTATCATAGATGTATCTTAAGTAGCACCATCTATCTCTATAATCTGGTTGCCTTAAAAACAAATACCTTGAAACTAAATAACTATGCAAATATGTGTGAAGTAAACAATATGCTATAGCTTGAACTTGAAGACTGATTATTAAACTTGCATAGCAGTGTAAGAAAAACAGTCCTTAGCACAGGGCTTTCAACCACATCTTCAATGGCCTTCAGTAGATGGAGCTTGCTTAGTTGTTCTGGAGCTGGTACAGTTGTTATAATGCTGTTATAATGCAACCTTCATATAGAATTTCAGTCACATGCTAACAGGTGGTCATTGACCAGGAGACAGTGGCTGGCCTGAGAAAGATCATGCAAACCATTCAACATCAGACACCAAACACCACCATTAAACAAAGACAGGGGTTACAATACCCCCCTCCACCAAATACAACCTCCTTTTATCACATTACCGGAATTCCATACTTGGATCAGCTGTACCATCTCCTTGGCAACAAAGGAAACCCCATTCAGTGATGAAGAATTTTTGTCAAACAAGAATATATTCTATACTGTATTTTGTTTGAAAACAGGTATGTTACAGAATGTTCAGAATATCAAGTTTGAATGTGATTCAACAGGTGGACAGAGCAGCATGCCAATCTACAGAGCAGTTCATAAGCAAAGACAGCAACACCAAAAGCCATGAAATTTAGCTCCTTTCTATATGACAGCTACATTTTTAACGTGTGCTTGAGCTGTACGTTTGTGTACTCAACATTATGCAGAGGCACACACACAGACAGACACATGCACAGACTTAACACAAACAAATCCTACAGATCCGCATCCGCTGTAATGCCACTATCCGTATTCGTCTAACACAGTCAGACCTTCCTCTTCTTGCTAGTTTCCCTGAGTGTTCTGCTGTTTTATCTTAGCCATATGTAACACCAGCTTGTCTCCGTCCAAGCCACGCCTGCTGCCACACACAGCCCATATGCCTAGGAGTGAGATACTACAGCTGATGTTGATGTATTTACTGAGTAATGGATCATTTCCATTTCACATCGTGCTGCAGGTGGTGAAGGGGGAAAATATCTGACGAGCCCATTAAAGCTAATACCATTACAGGCCAGTAAAAAGGTCAAATACTTTACAGGTTGGCTTCAGTTTATTGACTGTGTGAAATTAAGTGTTTTTTCGGCTGTGAATCTCTTGAGTCCTGTCTCACACAGGCGTTTAAAATGTAGAATTTATTCATTTTTAAGTTGCAAACTTCCCTTAAATGTTATGTCAACTTCCTTCCAATGTTACATAATTTAACAAGTTACAAATTTCTGTATTTTTCACCTTTACTGAAACAGTATCATGCTATACAACTAGTGACACATTTATTACATAAAATGGATAGTGTGCCAATCGCCAACCAAACATCTAGCTAGGTTAGCCGGATGCTGGCCCTGGAACCAGATCTTTATGCAGTTAGCAAACATTGGCTAACTAGGGAGCTAATGTGTCTGTTTACTTGTGGTGAAAATTGTTTATGTAAAATTGAAGTTTATTTGGAAAGGTTTAAGAGACTCGCCGCGATAAACAATGTTTAGCCAGAGTCAGGTTTCCCAAATCTCTACAACAAATGTGCGAGTGTAAAATTAGCATGATCCATGAGCTACAGTTGCTAATTCAGGTGGCTACTTCCAGTGTACTCTCACTGAGAAGTGTTTAAAATGATTTATGTAAAACAGACAAAAGGACTACTAGATAGCGAGAGTGTAGAAATATAAACTAGACGTTATTTGAGTCGCTTTTGTCCTCTATCAGTATCATTACATAGAGGACATATCGAGTCATTGTGATTCAAGAGAAGCCATCTGAAGTACTGAAAATCCTCTGAAGTTCTCCACTGGAACTAAAACAGTGCTGAAAACAAGCAAAATTATTTGAACCAAAGGCCAGATTTCTTCTCTCGCTTGTATGCGAATCCTTTACAAACACAGTCGCAGTGTGTTCCCTCTCTCGTTAATGAGCTCTCCTTTCAGCACCGGGGACAGCTCCCAGCATTCCCTTCTCCGTGCATACACACACAGGCACACAAACACACACCCTCTAAAGTCATCGTCTGGTCAGGCCCAGCCTCAAAGCAGCGCAGCACACTTAAACAAAGGATCTGTCTGGTCTTGTGAAGGCAGCCTCTGGGCACGTAGTACAAAGGTTGGGACTGACTCACTGGATCGGAGTACGAGGGAGACGCTTCAGTAGACCCTCCATCACTGTGGTGTAGTAGAGACAGACAGGACATTTTCTGGCACTAAGTAGCTGGTTGTGATGGAGGAAGGTAATTAGAAGCTAATGGAGGATGCTTGAAATTGCAGTGAGGAAAAGAGAAAACTCTAAATTCAGTGGTAAAATGCAGGAGAGGTTGTCCCCTTCCTTAATTAAATACAGTAACATTGGATTTTGTCAATACAGATGTGTTTGTTTAAAAGGTAAAGAAAGGTTGAGTAACCATGTGACTCAAAACTGCAAGACTTCATGTTCTCATAAAACCAGTTTAGAAATAAATAAATAACTCAAAGTGCGCGAATATCGAGCCAAAAGCAACTCATTTCCTGAACACTTGACATTTTAGTGACGTGATTTCCACATTACAACAATAATATGTGCATAAACAAACTCCTCATTAAGTCTACACTTAGCGTCCGCCTAGTTAGGAGGAAAAATGTGACTTAATTATATAAACCAAGCAATTAATTATCAAGCCTCCAGGTGATAATTAAATGTTATCACAATGTAATTAACGGCACTATTTTATGTGGCCCCTTCATCTACTGTTTCCAAGGACAAAGCAATTCCACATTTCCAATTGCGAGATAATTTAGCCAGAAAACATGATTATGTACTCACTGTGAGGGTGACTGTGTGCTTTTGTTTGTGGATTTGTGTGTCTATGGGTGAGGCAATGGATTATAACCAACTATGGGTGAAGGAATCAGAGCAGATTTCTTTTAAGAAAAACATTTCATGGTTCTTTTTGACCCTTTAAATCTAACTGTCGCAACGCAGAGAGCACACAAAAAATCCATTATTTTTCAGGGAGACTCTTGAGGTACTGCTAAGAACTGCAAGGCAAAGGTCACATGCAGCCGTGCTAGTTTGTCTACTACCGTGAAAATGTGGTAAAACTCTTTACAGAAATATGAAAGCATAGTTTCTCTATCCTATTATCTCTGACAGCTCAGTGCCTTATCACTGTAGTGTACATTTTCAAATGTAAAGACGATGAGAGCAACGAAGAGAAATGACAAAAGTAAATAAGGACTCCAAAATATGATACCATACCATTCATTCAAACATAACTTAGATTTTAAAAATAGCACAGATGCATTAGGGTAATGCAAGTTACTTTACAACTTCTGTATTATCACAGAAACTTTCCTTCAAATTATTTCATGTGCAAGTCTGCCACCCAGCAAAAGACTCCCACCAACCCCATCCAGAATGTCTGGCTGGAGAAATAGCAAATAATGTGATTATTTGCTTTAGTGATAATAAAGTAAATTACATTTTTGTGATAAAACATTGAGTTTTGCACTTCAAAGACTTTTAGTTTAAATGGGGCTATAATCAATATTGGCTCACATGTCTAGTTGTATGTGAAAGAAGTTGCTCATAGTGATGAAATCACAGAATTACCATCCGACTCCACAGTTTCCCTCAGCCTCTCTCCCTCCTCCATCCCCCTCTCTCTGTCCCCCTCTCTCCCTCGTTTGGCCTCTAAAAATCAATTGTATGCTACCAGCCCAGCACCAAACAGCAAACATACAAGTTAGAGACTTGCTAGTGAACACAGTGCAGCATTTTGCAGCTAAAGAGCTAAATATTTCCCAGAGGAGTCCGAAAACAGAGCTAAAAACAGAAAACAGAGAAACAGAGCTAAATCGAGTTTTAAGAAAGAAACTACAAATCGGAATGTTTCTCCCTATCTGCTGAACGTGTAGAAAAGCAACTGTTTTCCCCGACTGGTAAGTCAAAAAGGCTGATATATTGACAGATATACGCTTGCCATATCTTAAAAAGTGATCATATGTAAATTATTTCATGTATAAATTAAAGAAAAAAAACTGAAATTGATCTATTGCTACTTTTTTTTTTTTTTTTAATCCACAGCCAGTGTGTCACGGCTCAGGAAAAACAGAATTGGATCAAAATGCAAGCTGGCACAGGCAGCAGGATGAATTCAGTGATTTAATATAAGAATTAAGCTTACAGGCAGGTGCAGGCAGGTAGACATGTAGGTAAACAGATGTAGCTCCAGGCAAAGCAAAAAGCAAAAAAAACAACAACAAGGCAACACAGGGACAAAACAACCAGGACACAGAAACAAGGGAACACAAAGCCTAAACACACAGGTGAGGGGAAGGATCACCAGAGACAGGGGGGAAATAATCAGCGTGGGGCAGACAATCAAAACTGGAGGAAAAACAGGAATAAAGACAGGAAGAGGAGTGGAATTACAAACTAAAACAGGTAATAACTAAAGTAAACCCAAAACCATGACACAGTGCGATCTACAGGAAAAAAACATTGGCATTATAGCTCAGGCAGCAGTTAACATGCTAGCAGATTGACTATGCTTACATTACACATCACATATCACACGTCCAACATAGCTAACAAGAGTAGGTTTCTCCACCGAGATTGACACGTCTTATACTTATAATATTCAGAGCAGCAAGAAAACCTCTTAATTTGATTGAAAGTCATGTAATAAATCCTTGACCATCCCAACAGTCTGGTTCAATACTGTCTGTTCGCCTAGACTAACAACTGCTCCTATCACACAACAGTCCATGTGCGCAGGCAAAGGTCAGATCAACAATAACCGAGGGAGCGAGCAGACGAACCAGAGGCTTCTGGGTAGAAATAAAGGGAGGCAGGGATTGGTGGCATATGGCCTTTGCTGGTTTGACAAACAGCTCTGATGACCTTTTTGGCGAGTTGAGTTCAGAAATGCAAAGTAACTGGTTTTCCCTGAGAACCGGCGGTCATGTTAATGTGAGTGTGCAGGTGACAGCCACGGCCGGAATAATTGCATGCAATGAAAAATCTTGCCTTATTAGCGTCTCCGGCGGCTAATTGTGATGCCAGAATGTGTTTCATTATCTATCACGGCTGGCTCGAGCATGCTTGTGTAATGAAGATGACTGTATGGGAAAAGACTGTGATGGTAGAAGGGGAGGGGATACTTATAATGAAACAGCCACTTATAATGTAACAGCTGAAATGACTCGGGTGATTAGTTTCTTCCCCACATTAGCAATCCGAGCTTGTGTGTGTAAATGATAGTGCGAAGCTGCAGCATTTTCAATCCTCATTTCACATCTTTTCTCGTTTAGGAAAGGCAATATCATTTCCTCACCTCCCCTTTCTTTGTCGGTGGTTCTAACCAAACACTAGAGTGGCATTACCACCATGATTCGTTGTGTTGATATCCTAGTAGTACTTTTTATGGGCTGGTATTTCAAATTGAAACTGGCGCGGATGGGTGCCCACGTCCACGTAAAAACTAGTCGTAGATGACTGTCCATTAGAAGGTAATGACTGCTCATTTCTACCAGCAACAGGTATGCAAATATTCTAATGGATTGCACAACAAGAATACATAATCAAAAGAGCACCATCATTTCATAAATGGATAAAAGCAACAAAATGCAGCTGTTTTACCTTGAAACAACAGCCTCAAAATCATTTTGATGATACACTGATGTGTAATAGGGAGAGCAGTGCCTCTTTCGTTTCCATTTGGCGCAATGAACACCTGTTCTTGCTCTATAATTTGGGTTGCCAGATACCATTTCCCACACGAAGTTAATCTCGGACTGGCTTTTAGTTGTTGGTGAAATAAAAAGGTTGGAAGATAGACACTGAACTGGCCTTCTTGCTGTTGGACTAGTAGGTAATATTAGCTGGCTTGTTGTGTCTTGTGTCGCTGCATTTGCTTGATTTTTGGCTATGATAGAAAGCTAGTTTTTGAGTAATGTAATACGCTTACAGCTGTTCATATTTACGACAATGGTATACACTCTTAAACTGGGGGAACCAAATTGCAACAAATACCAATTCTTGCATAATATTGTATTAAAGCAGCATTTGGGGCATTTGTTATTTACATGAATTGTGCAACGGACAATTATTTTAATGAGTCTATAAAGTTTAAAAAACTTGTTTTGTCCGACCAATAGTACAAAACCATTATATTCAATCAACAATGGTATAAAACAGAGAAAAACAGCAAATCTTTACGTTTTCAGGATACAGTAAATGTTTTGCATTACATAGTTGCCTTCAAGAAATAACCTAATCAATTATCAAAATTGTTGTCCCACCACCATTTTTGGCTTCTATTTTATGTACAGGTGGTTCGACCAGCTCCTATATCTTAATAGCATGCCTTCCTGAGACTTTTTGTGCTCTATCAATGGCCATGTTTTTCAAACTCTTAGTCTCTAGTTTGTAACACTGGCCGTCTGTTTTAAATGTGTCCTTTCCAAGCCCATGATAACGTTGTTGACATCATCAAGGTCATTCTTTAGCATACTTTAGAAAGCTCCTCCGGAGCCGCAGATGTAGACCGAAGAGGTTTCATTCAGGTGCTTTATGTGCACATTCAAAATATGTCTAAAAACAAGTGGATATAAAGAATAGAAAGAGGACATGATGGCTGGGGTTCAAGGAGTAGGCACAATTAATATTTATAGAATGGATCATTTTCTGTTCACATTTTTGTATTCCAATTTTGGAAAATTGGTATAATTACCCAGAACCATCTATATAATTTACTACGTTAACTTTTCAAAATAACACATTGTATTTATTTTCATCATTAAAAAGCGGCTGCAGTTTGCTGTCATTACCCAGACCATTTCTCTGAATCAAGCTTGTTTTTGTAAAATTACCTGTAATTGCCCTAATTTATTGCACAGAGAAAACAAGTCCATTGAATTACAGTACAGGAAAAATAAGAGAAAAGAGAGCAGCCTTTGCTTACGAACTGTTTGCACACAGGGTTTTCGACCCTTCACAGGCCTTGTCAAGCCGACGAACAGCATTTGCCACAGACATGTAGTTACCCAAGCTGTATAACCCATCACAGGAAACATGAAGCTTTAATTTAGTTTCAGCAAAGTTGAGTCAAAGAGTCTTTTCATATCAGCCCTTCCTGTCAATCACCTGATCCACCACAAGGAAAAATGGGAGTCCCTAAAAATAAAAACAAACTTTACTGTCACGGCCAGGCTTTGCTGACTTTTTATCCCTTGTACAGGCAAAAGGAAACTTCACTCTGTATCGAACGTGCATTGAAAAATAATTATGGGAAATGCAAATTTGATTATTTCCCTTTAAATCTCCTGCTCTTCCCAGCCATTCATCCAGCAGTGATCATACCTTCCTACCTGGTTGAAATGTATGTATCTAAGAAGCATTAGAAACGGTACTAAAAGGGTACACACATCAATAACATGGGGGTCTTATTTTGTAGGGGGAGAAAACACAGAAGCTTTCACTTTGGTCAGGGGTGTTTATCAAAGAGTTAAGCTTCCTCTCCTATCCCACTGGTCGACTGAGGAGAGATAATGGTCTGCAATTCCTCCACATATCCCTGAGGAAAGCGCTTACTACTCTCCAAGGAGGCGGCGTGGCGAGTGCCATCAACGTGGCGCTCAGCCTAGAAAGCCAGTTTTAACAGCCCTTTCCACAGAGTATGTGACTCATGAGTAACAGCAGCCACTATAAATAATTTGGGGTACATTGAATTCTGATCAAAAGGCGCATCGCATGTAAAAGCATGCAGAGAGCGGAGGGATGAACAGGGAGAGAGCGGAGGGATGATTCAAAAAGAGGAGAAAGCAGAGAGTGAAACACATTCATGTAGGGAAGGAAGTAGTAGAAAGGGAATGTGCAAAGGTATGTTTGATGGGAAGGAAGCGGAGATGAGACCAGCCAATCAGATAAATGTAACCCTGACATCAAAAGTGACCTTACTGACACTAAAAGTCTTGTAGGTTCATCTCGGCTTCCTTTTTCACAGGCTGTGATCGATTCCTGGCTCTTATTCGGGATTAGTTTTCCCCTATCCCTTAATGGTACCCAGCTAAATCTAATAATAATTTTAATGATGGTAAGAATAAAGACAGCACGCTGTCTAACAGCCAGTGGCGTGCAGCCTGAGCAGGCAGAGGGCCATGCTGTGTAATTAGAAGCTGTGAGTAATTGCAAATATGAGGCCTGAGGCAGAGAGAAGAGAGACAGTGACAAGCCAAAAGAATACAGTGTGTGTGTGTGTGTGTGTGTGTGCGTGTGTGGGATGGGGCAGGGGGGTTACTATTGACCTTAAGATGCACTTAAACTGATTCTGGCCTCTGCACTTTTCTGAAGGAGAGCATGTTAATCTTAAGGTACAAATCAATAAAGTATCACATTATCATTAGTGCTGCCAGTGGGGTGAGATAGTTTCACTGCTTTCTAATTACCAGCTACTGTATCTTTACCTCAGTGACAGTCCTAATGTAATGTAATGTGGAAAGTATTTTAATAATGTCATCCAAAACTAATGCAAATGCTTTACCCAGTTGTTTTTCTTAATTTGCTTTCACAAAAATAAAATGTAACCCTAATCTTTGGATGCAATTTAGGCTAAAACTGTATAAAAACAGTTTGATAACTGACAGGAGGCTGAACACATGTCTTACCGAGCCCCACTCCGACGATGAGCCTCCCCGCCAGGAGAGCCTCCTTGCCAGGGGCGGTGCTCAGCACGATCCCCCCGACGGTGAAGAAGAAGCTGGCCAGCAGTATGCACACCCTGCGCCCGAAGAGCCCGTTGAGGAAGCCGCCCAGCAGGGCAGACAGGGCTGCCGCGGCCACAGTACTTGATATGAGCACCTCCTGCCACAGGGCGCTCAGGTCCAGCTCCCTCTTCAGCAGGAGCATCGCCCCGGAGATCACCCCGGTGTCGTAGCCGAACAGGAACCCCCCGAGGGCGGAGAAGGCGGCCAGGACGTAGACGAAGCCGGGCGTGACATCCTGCTGGAACTGCTTGCGGGCAGCCCTCTCCAGGTCACCGGTGGAAGAGGAGGGTGCTGCCGGGGCGCCGGCGGCGGTGGAAGTCGCGGCGGAGGCGCCCTGGCTGCTGATGCTGGCGCTGGACGGAGCCTTGATGAGACTCCGCTCTCCCCCGTCGTTCACTTTCTTCCACCGCTCGCCCATCAGGTTGCTCATACTACGGAGATTGTAGTCATGGTCGACCTGCTTTCGCGACATATGGGAAACACAACACGGGACAGGGCTGCTGAGTTGTTTTTGATGCTTCGGAGAAAAAGAAAAGAAAAGAAAACCACACTCATCCACTTAACTAATTGACCCCCCTCCTCCCTCAGTTTGGAGTTAGTGCCGCGCTGTGTATCCAAAAACCACTCCCAAATATAACGCAGGCTGCCGAGTAAAGTTGTTCTCCAGCCTTGTGTGTATCAGTGTATCACATCCCTGTGGTCCTGATGGGAGAGTTGAAGAAGAGTGGGGAGGAAAGGTAAGATAGGAGGAGTGTAGTGGAGCGGTTCGTCACTACCAGCGTCGGCATGACGCAAAGAAATATTGTTTTGGAAGCGTGATGCTGGAGTGAGGGTTTTAGTCTGCTACAATTCAATGAACATTGTCTGTCCTACTGAAAATAGAAACACCGCACATTAATAAGCTCAATAAAAACACTAAAAATCACAATTAATGTAGCCTACTGTAATATTTCATTTTCGTACTACCAAAGTCATGTTAAAACAAAGAATTGCTTACTTATAGATTCATATAGGCCTATGTGTCTAGGCTGTATATCAAGATTAAAGGTTTCTTTATTAGTAAGGGTGAATCTGTTATGCAGATTGGAGATTCAGCAATACAGAGTGAAAATACATCAAACAAAATATATTAAAACATGTATGAAGTGTAGGAACTCTTTAGAAGGTCATGACAAAGTGCTTCTACACGCACTCAAATGCTTTAAGTGCCATGCATGGGTGAAATGATGAAAAACAACCTGTTTCACCTGTTACTGTATAACAAGCTGCCTCTGGCATATTAGGAAAACGGCTGCCCCCTGCAGGACTGATTCTGTATCACAGGTCAATGTTTAAAATCTCTAAATAAAGTCTCTTATATATATATATATATATATATATATATATATATATATATATATATAGTTGTAAAGTCTCTAAATAAATATTTATATAGTCCAGAATCACAGATCACAATTAGCCTTAGGGGGCTTTACAATGTCTACAGCGTATGTAATTAAGAAAACTATTTCCTAGTTATATGGCAGTTTCTATATGATGAACATCCAAAGTATACAATACAAAATGCACAAAACTATTAACATAGGCGCTAAATCAAAGTAGCATATGGTTCCTCTAAACAAGGAACCAAGTCATCCCAAGACCGAAAAAAAAGAGCAAACCAAGCTACAACTGTTTATTATCATATAAGACAAAGGAAAGCAAATCCTATGGTAATCTACCGTAATCTCTCTTTCTCTCAAAAGGTCTCCATCAACCCACGAAAAACCTTCGTCTCTCATGTTCAGAAGTTGCTCCTTCACACACTCAACCATTATCATTGCTTCTACCGTCCTTATTATTGATCAAGCTTAAGACACAGAAAAGGTAATCTCTGTGAACACACTGCATGGCTGCAGCCTGGAGAAATGACATGGTTGTAAATGCGTTCATGTGTGCAGGGGATCAATATGTGGACAGTGGTGTCACGCAAAATGGAGAAGTACAGCCTGATAATGGCTCATGACGAAGCCCATTAGAGAAAGAGGGCAATAATGGAACATGTTTCCTGTACACATAGTGGTGTAGATCAGTGGCCCTGGTGTCTGGGGACCTCAGGGGTCCTTGAGGTTTGCAGGCGGGCCCCTGAAAATATTTTAATTTCACTATTATTTCATTGACTAGGGTTAGGCCAGTGAGAGAATGTATAAGAATGATTATTCTGTTCATAGGTTTTACAGACAGTTATGGAATATATAGATATGTAAATGGTTTCATGGTGAAAAACAATGTCTCTTCTAGTGAAATTAACTATGTTAAGTATTTTAAATAAATAAACTGTGACTCCACACCTGCTAGTAGCAGGGTCAAGGGAGGGTATGGATTGGTATAATTTTGGCAACCCTGGATACTTCCACTTGCACCAACATCAGAGCAATGTTCCTCATACACTTTAGTTGGTCACCTCGTTACGTTAGAATCTCTAATTACATTTTACTGAGCACATTTTATTCCGAAGAGGAAAAAAATATATTGGTCAGGCTGGTTTTCACCTGTGCTTTGCTCTCCAAAAAAATAATTAAGCATGTCACAGCAAGGAATGCATACAAATTCACTTCCAAATGTCAGGAATGAGAAACTGACTGCCAGCACCATCTGCATCTTCTTCTCCTTGATCTATCTATCTATCCGTGCTTCCTCTCATTGTGTCTTCTTCTGTTCTGTCAAAAGGCTATAAACCAAACTATAAACCATCTCTTAAACAACAGAAGTTCGTGTAAAAATTCAATTTGAGCAGATTATTTCCTGTCAATACTGGATGAGAGATGAGTTTTCCTGATATTTCCTCTAACTTTTAATACAATTCTCTGTATGTATTATGCAATTCTTTAACTTTTAACAGTCTCTCTGACACTTTAACCTTCCCTGAACCAGAAAGTTCAAGCATGTTCCTTCATTGATCTGCACTAACACAATGGCTTCCACTGTGTTCCTGTTTTATAGTATGTACCAAGATGACAAATCCTGACCAGCTGTCAGATTGCCAAGCCTCAGGTATCACAGTCACAAGGGTTGATCTACACAACCCTTTCTTGAGGTGTTTATCGCTCTAGAACAGTCATTTTCTTCCTTTAGTCTCCATAATCAAGCTTAACTTGTACAATCAAACAAATGACCACCGTGACCATTTGCAGCACTACAAACATATAACCAACATCAGTCTGTGGGGCTAGTTGAAGTACAACATTACAGGAAGACAGCATAGGGTTAAGAGAACTCAATCCTGTGGGTGTGGAGCTAGGTGTAAGGACTGGGCTGCAACCTGTAGAGAGGATAAAAGCAATGTTGTATTAACTGTTCTAATTGAGGAAACAGAGCAGTGGCTTGGTTTCCGACCTACTGTGCCAAGTGGGCTGGATATTGACAACTATCACCCCAGTCACTGTGACCTCATACTTCAGCAGGAACAGCAAAGGCGTCGGCTGTGAAAAATACTGATTGAGACTATACTGATGTTTGATTGGTATATATAGGGATTTTTTTTTGTTGATCTATTTATACATACCTATCAGTGGCGTGCACAGACTTTTTGAAGGGCAGGGGCGGTCCCAAGAGGGCACTTTAGCACGCATTTTGGCTCCCAAGAGAGCACTTGAGGGCACTAAGCATGTGTTTTGGCTCCCAAGAGGGCACTTTAGCACACGTTTTGGGCGACAACCCCCCACCCCCTTGTGATCAACCCCTTACCTGTTGATCTTGCTTTTTCCTCCCTGTTAAAGGTTTTGTTTTTGGGAGTTTTTCCCTCGTTTGTAAAAATTATTAATAGATTGTAAAGCCCCTTGAGTCAAACTGTGGCTTTTAATTATGTGCTATATATATTAAATTGACATGACTTGACTTTCAATGTAAAAGCTCCACTACTCATCATCAACAATCAATCAAATGGCAATATGTGACATGCAAGAGGTCAGTAGCAGTGATTAAGCTTATTATCACTGCACGAATTATCGCTCAACTTCCACTGCTCTTGAAAATGAAAATGAACCCAATATCACCCACCTTTTAGCCTATTTTAGCTCATTGTTTTTGTTTCATGAGACATTTACTGTACAACTCTTTCTACTCTCATTAATTATGTATACATTTTTTCACCTGCCCAGCACCAAACAGTGGGAAGACAAAGTTAAAAGCTTGCTCGCTGAAAGTCAAAAAGCTAGCAGCTAAAGGACACAGCTATTTTTCTCAGGAATCTGTGGAGATCAAACCAATGTGAATACAAGAGTGAATATTCGACTTATATTTGCCAGTGGCCAGAAACGTGACTCCAAATGACCGATAATGTCATAGCCTTTCACAGTGATGTATCAAGAGTGTGTGTGTGTGTCACTAAGCTTGTTTTTGAGCTCTTCTGGTCCTTAGTGACCAAAAAATAAATAAGTCAATGAATGTAGCTTTAAGACATAACAATGTAAATTCTTTTACAATGTCCATGCCAGCTATAAGTTTTAAAATATACACATGCAGTATTTTGTAGTGTTTTGCAACCGTATTTAACTACTTAAAAGACTACATACATTTGAAAAAATGAATATTTATAGTTCAGTTATGTGCAGTGAAAGTACTCCTTAGTTCATATATCTATACACTGAGAATTTTAATGAGAACGTAATATCTTGAATTACAATGCAGTGGGTTACGGTGAAAGATCTCAGGTTTAATAGCCTGTTTACTGTTGATAAGCCTCTTAATCCTTTTACCACCTCACTGATTTTGACTCAGTTTGCAGCTTTAAGTATAATCTTTGCGTGAAAAGAAATCTGAGTAGCTGCATAACACATCCTTAAGCATCACATGGTACTTCCCCTCAGCTCTCAAACGAAAAAATAACTAACTACATCCTGGTTCATGCACCCTGGCCCCTTTCCACAGCCTAATTTCTCATTTTCTCATTGTCTGCATGTCTTGGCAAGGCATTGTCTGGTTCAACAGTGTTTGCCAGAAGTAAGCATCCCTCTTTGTTCATAATACAGGACTCAATATATTACCCCTTGGTGACACTGAGTTTTATCTTTTGTGGTAGGAAACAGGTTTAAAGGAATGAAAGAACAGCCTTTTCGAACTCTACGTTGGAATTCATTTTGATGTTGAGTTTTCCAAACTGTGTGTGCATCCATCCTCTTTCACACACACAAACAAACACACACACACACACACACACACACACACACACACACACACACACACACACACACACACACACACAATTTCCCACGGGAGTATATATCAGAGGGATTGTTGTATAATGAAATAGATCTCTTTTGCTGTAAATGCAACATGATAACCAGGATATGCTTTAAATTAAGATGGTTTTCCAACATTGTGTGATCACATTACTGGTTAATACCATTTAGTTTAATGTTTAATCAGATAATTTTTTCTATTTCTTGTTTCCTGGTGTTTTCATTTAAAGAGTGCGTAAGTGAGGGCGTATGTCTAGGAGAACAGAGTGGGTTGTCACACCATATCTCACACACATATCTGTGTTTGTGTGTGTGTGTGTGTGTGTGTGTGTGTGTGTGTGTGTGTGTGTGTGTGTGTGTGTGTGTGTGTGTGTGTGTGTGTGTGTGTGTGTGTGTGTGTGTGTGTGTAAATGGACACTGCATATATAAGCCATGTGGTGGGCTGCAGTTCTTCCTGGTTTCACCTGCTCTCCTGCAACAAGGACACATCAGGCAGCATGACCTCACAGCGATGGATGCTGGCTGTCTGTTTTTCACTAGTCTCAGGTACCAATTCAATCAAAACCATGCAATCATTAATTTAATCATCTGAATATGAATTCATTCTTCTAAGCAGAAACATTGAGGGATAAGGATACTGAAAAATCTGATTATAAAAAAACAATAACAGAAAAAATATCAAAAAGGTTCACATGCATTATTTTAACATTTGACATATTCTATACAATATTTGTTGTTTTTCATGTGTTTCTTTGTTCATGATATGTTTTAGTTTAGTCGTTTATTCATCAATTTCTTAAAGTTTTAACTAGTATTAGAAAATAAGAAAGTAGAATTAGAGAAAAAGTCCTTTATAACATTCGGCAGACTGGAGTTGGAAAAGCAATTTGCATCAGTGTTACATTGAGTGGTGGAATAAAAAAGTACATTTAATCAAATACTGTACTTTGGTTCAAACTTAAGGTACTTGAAAATTTCCATTTCATTACTCCACTACATTTATTTAACAGTTTTAGTTGCTAGTTTCTGTGTGTGAATTTACATACAAAACATTAGCTTATAAAATATGATACCTATCGAACTAACTACTCAACAGTGTAAGAAATAGTCAACTCTACCAACCACCTACCACACTAAAATGCTACTTAGACACTCAAGCAATAATAATCCAATACTTTTTCTGAATTAGGAGTAGGCCAACTTTTATTTTTGATATTCCAAAAGTAGATTAAACTAATAATATTTTTGCTTAAGTGACATTTTCAATGCAGAACACAAGCTTGTAATGGAATTTGTAATATTGCATTATTGCTACTGTCACTAAAGGATGTTAATATGTTTAATCTCTGCATTAAATATATATTTTTTAAAATCAAATACGGTATCTCTATAACAATAAGATTCTTGCTGTGTCCAATTATTAGGAATGTTTACGTCCTCCTTATTGCTGTATTTCTCTCCTAGTTATAGGGACAGGGGAATCGGTCGCCACAACAGAAACTCGGAAATGTGAGTCAATCCTGATCAGTTCCTTTTACAGATTACTTTTTAACGATGTTGAATAAATAGTTAATCATGTGGTGTAATTTGGTCATTAAAAATCTTCAATACTATAAGAAGTTAATTGACTTTTTCATAATTAGAGTGATTTGAATGTAAAAGTAATCAAAGTCATTAGATTTCATTATTGAGTTCTGAATTGATTACTGACAGTATAGTACTGCTGATTAGTACGGAAGTCAAGATTATTGCAATTATTCTTTTAAAACCACTATCACAAGGTAATTTATCTAAGAGAACACAACCTTCTGTTTTCTTGTGATAATGAGTTGATTATGTTGTTATTTCTAGATAACAAAGCTTGTAATCTCGAAATAACGGCATTAAAAAAAGTGTAAGCACAGCTATTCTTGGCTTCCATAGTTTACACCTTTAGGAAGAAAAACCAGAAAACCAACAAACAACAAAAAAAAAATCATCATTAACACTTCAGTCATGTCTTTAGCCATTGTCTAATCAGTAAATTGACCTTTGTTGTGATCAGACATTTGCAGGACTTTTGGCAGCGGGGTTGTGCAGCCTTTCAATGGTTCAAGTTTCTATGTGCATTCCAACTGCCCGTTCACCCTCACCCGCTTCACCCACAACCGGGTGGAATGTGATATCACTACATGGCGAGGTGACAATGGGCTGCTGGCCCAAGTCGAGATCATCATCAACAAAATCAGGACTGTTCTGCAGAATGGAAGCATCATGGTGGAGAGGAAAAGGTTCGGGCCCAATCTCGAACCCACCCACAGGGAAAGTGTAGCCACATGGAAAACCAAATAATGAGTCATGCAAAGTTTGATCAAATCGCACATCCTCTGAGTCTATATTTGTTTAGATAAAAGATTATAGTCTTGAAAATAATCACAATTATTCAGCCACATCAACAACAGTAAGAATGTGAGAAAACAGCAGGTGGGTGTTTCGCCCAAAGACACTCCAGATCGTTCACTCAAATGGCATTTGTCCAAACAGCCAGGTGGTTGACACTTTTATATATTCATAATGTCATCAATGTTGGTTAATTATTAGCTTTTATTCCGGAACACTGAGCATTATTAATGATTTCCTGATCAAGTTAATGGAAAGCATACAGAGTTGTTACAAGTTGTTAAAATCTACAAGGTCACTCAGTTAACTTACAAGCTGTTTTGGGGTGGGTGGGCAGTGTAATACTTTAAAGTATTAAAATCAAAGTTGAGGAAGTAAGACTAATGATTAGTCAAAAGTAAAAGGAAAAAAACTGCTTTACGTCACTTGGTACTCTTCATTGTCTGACGATAGCTATATACAAACAGCTTTGGATGCATATTGAGTGAAAAAATCTAAGTAGAACGAGATTTGCTATTTGCGTTGTTTTGTCAAAATGCAACCTAAACATCTGTCTTTATTTTTTCTTTAGATTAAATCATTTTTGCATTTGTTTCTCTTTAAAACTCAGTGTAATAACCCCTGTTCTCTGTATCAGTACCTGTACTAATATCTCTGTGTATTTATTTGTTGACAGTGTTTCCCTTCCATACGACCACACCTACCAGCATATCTTTCACTACGGCATCTACACTAAACTGAGGAGCTCGCTGCTTCCTCTGTCCGTTACCTGGCACAGTGTACCTGGAGGAATAGACACTGTCTGGGTGAGAGGACACTGCGATAAATATGTTGACAACATACAGTAGACATACACAAGAGAGCATAAACACAGGCCCCCAAATATGTGCACACATGCATATTTAGTAATGTAGAGCAATAACCTCACCCACTGAAGCTTTTCTTTTAAACTTGTTAAGGTGGAGCTGGAGCAGGAGCTGAGCACCGACATGACCGGACTATGTGGAAAACACAACCTCCCAGGTATTATAATGAAATGATTGGAAATGACAGCAGGATTCCTGTAGTATAGCAGTAGAAACATTACCAGCAGTACTTTTAGAAGTAGTAGCAACAAAGTGTTGGTGGCAGGAGAAATAGTAACAATCATTAAAATGTAGATGATCTTAGGAATGTACAGATTTTGTTTACAAAAATTTATAAGAATGTGACATTTTTGTGAAATTAGGCAACAAGCAGCAGTTGATCACGGAGAGCGTGCTTGCTGACGACACCTGTCAAACCAGAGATCCTGCCTTCGCTATGAATGAAGTGAGTTAACTGTTGTTTTGATGATAATGTGATTTCCAGTCTCTGAGTTTTATACACTCGTGGATCCCACTGAAAAGAAAAACACAGGTTATAAATTAACTGATGCTGAGTAGTGCCTTATGTGACATCATGTCAGTTTTAAAAACATTGAGCCATACATATCTTACCTCAGCACTGGTTTACAATTACATGCAGTGTCTTGGTTCCAGATGTTCAGGTGGTTTCTCTGATGACATTTGTAGGAATGCAGAATGTTCTTTTCCTACACCTTGGATTGTCTCCAAGCCAGGACGCCTCATTACATCCAACTTTGCGAAGAGAACATTTACAGCTATGAAAAGAACAAATACATCGGCTGTGCTTTCTTCAAAGAAGTTGTCCAGCAGTGTGGAAACAGCAGCTATGCCTGGAACATATGGAGAATGGTAACCAAATGTGGTAGGTGCTACATTTGAAAGCTCTCCAGATTTGTTCAGTTTTATGTTTGGAGACCTATTTGATAGACTTAATTCGATGGACTCTTGATGTGATTGTCTGTTTCTGTGGGTGAATGCAGCAATACCGAGTTGTCCAGGAGACCTGGCTTATGTAGAACGGGGTGCGGCCTTTGTTCCCAGCTGCTCCAACCCGAACCCCAGATTCTCCGACCAGGATCTCGTCAGCTCCTGTGTCTGCCCGAGGGGTGAGCGTTGTCTGACTGTATGATTTAGCTCTTAACTCATCTGACCCTGTTGTTTAATTGCTTGTTTAGATTACATAATATGATAAATATGATAAAATACATTTACATTCTAGGTAAGGTGCTTAATGATCATGCAGACGGCTTCCACTGTGTAAGTGTATCAAGCTGCCCTTGTGTGTTTAATGGCAAGAGCTTCTCAACTGGAGACATACGCAGAACCAAGTGTCAGTCATGGTAAGTGGGTTGAAAAACTGCTTTGATACTTACATGAATTCAAATCAGGATGAATAAAATGATCCTATTTGAAGTTTTTCATTCAAATTTTATGCTAATTTCTCTCCACAGTGTGTGTCACAGCGGGAAATGGCAATGCTCGGAAAATTTCTGCCCTTCCAGATGTCTCATTGAAGGCCAGTTTGTGACAACTGTTGATGGCAAACAATATGTCCTCCCTGGTAAATGTACATATGTGGCCTCACAGGTGAGTTTTCAGCACTACCCCAACATTTAATATTAACCCATGTTGTCTTTTCATGATACTAACTGCTCTTTTAAAATTGTTTCCAAGGGTCTTAACTGGACAGTAATGATTGAGTTTTCCCAAAAGGCACCCTCTCTGAAAACAGTCAGTCTTCAGCTTTTTCAGGTAAACGCTGTCTTTAAATTTGAAACCATATATCACACAAATGTCAATCAACAGTAATGTGCAGTCAATGAATATAAATGTGCTTCTTTTATGGATTTGCAGGAAACGTATACATTCTCACAGAACACGGCTAAAATTGGAGAGGAGGAGATCACTGAACTTCATCAGTCTGGTAAAACAAAGGGGGGAAATCATTGTTTTTAATTGCATTGGTCCTTAACGTGAATATGTATGTCTGGTAGCCAGTAATTCATCCATATTGGCTTGGTTACTCACCTACCAACAACTTACTGACCTCTGTCGCCTGACAGATCATGCTCTGGTTTTCTGGCAGTCCTCAATGTACGTTGAGGTCCACACATCCTTTGGTATGAAGATCCAAGTCCAGACGTCTCCTGAAATCCAGTTGTACATCACCCCACCCCCAAACCACGCTGGCATGATCTCAGGTTAGGATCTCAGTCTACAAACAAGCCAAGCTATATCGGCATTGTCACAATTGTGCAGGCAGGGTAACCAGAAACAAGGCATGCAAGTTTTTTCACGAGCTCTCATGCGTGATCCAGTTTGATTTGTGATTATAGTCGGCGTGTCTTTCAGGTCTTTGTGGCAACAGCAACAATGACACCACAGACGATTTCACCACCAGCAGCGGGATCATCGAAAACTCAGCTCAACCTTTTGCTCAGTCCTGGAGTGTGGATATTTGTCCAGTGAACATACCCACCTGCACCAACACAGACAAGGGTACCAATTAATATACATGTGCTTGTAAAATTGAATTGTGTACATCAGAGATGAAATATTATTTTAAAAGCTATACAATGAAATAATACATTCTTATATTAAAACACTATGATATATGTTATGTGAGAAAAGATACTTCTTTATTGTTTTGCTAACTTTTTTCATTATCTTAATATGTATTTTTGAAGAAATATTTGCTGATGAAAAGTGCTCTGTCCTGAACAACCCAACCGGGATATTTGCCGAGTGCCATGGTCACATCCCAACCGATCACTACCACACGGTAACAAGACTTTTGTACCAAAGTAAATCCTTAATTAGTTCTTGGCGTTTTCAGCAAACTAACTGACACTGCCATATTAACAAGGAACTGATTTTTATTTCCAGGCTTGCATCCAAAGAACATGTATGTGTGGCAGCAGTCTGCAGCAGTGCTTGTGTGTTGCTCTGGGCAGCTATGCCAAAGCCTGTGCCAGTCTGGGTGTCATAGTTGGTGACTGGAGGACAGCTACTAACTGCAGTGAGTTAAGCTTTGATAAATATACTGCTAAATCTGTCTATATCCCCCAACTTTATTGTTCCACTGAAAATACAATGTTGTGTCGCAGCTCTGGCATGTCAGAAGAACCAAGAATTCTCCTACAACGTGCAAGCCTGTAACCACACATGCCGCTCCCTGTCTGGCCCTGACCCTCGCTGTGGGCTGGACAGTACGCCTGTGGAGGGCTGTGGCTGTCCGGAGGGTACTCACCTGAACGAAGGACACATCTGTACCGCAAAGGCAGAGTGCGTTTGTCACTACTACGGTGGTATAACACCACCAGGGTCTGTTGTTATCGACGGACGAATGTGGTAGGTTGATCAAGTATTACAGCCATTTAAAAAGCATGTTTTAACATTTTACCTGTGTCATTTATTTCCCCTAATCAAGTCTTATTGTCAGGGTTTTGGGTTATTTCCTGTTTTATTTTGCAATACTACTCTTATGTCTTATGTCTGGTTTAACTTCACTTCACTCACCTGTCTTTGTCTGTTGTCCCTCCAGTTTGTATTGTCTGCCCTGCCCTGATTATTTTCACTTGTGTATTTGGTCTGTGTTCCCTTGTTTTAGTGTCAGTTTGTCCTGGTTGCTTTGTCCCTGTGTCGCCTTTGGTTGTACTTTGCCTGAACCTGTTTAGTGTCTACCTGCCTGTTACCTGTCTTCCTATACCTGCCTGTAAGCTGAATATTAAATCACTGAAGTCATCCTGTTGCATTTGGGTTCAGTCTTGTGATTTGTGAGCCGGGTCATTTGTAGTGTGCTCAGTTGTCGTGTACTTCAACTAAGTTGTATCTCAAACCAAATATTGTCTATTGCAGTTTCTGTGAAAACGGAGAACTGCAGTGTTCTAAGGATTGTGGTAAATATATATTCTGTGATTCCAAATAATTACCAAAAACTACTACTGAACAACTTAATGCGAGAAACATGTTTGACAATGTGTCAAACTGAAATATAATTAACAAATTAATTTGTCTTTTGTATTTAATTGTTTTCATCAGGGTGCAAAAATGGGAAGGTTTGTGTTCACTGTGCTGAGTACCCAGTTAACACGGCTCAGAAAACCTGCGACAGTCTCAGCAAACCAATGGTAGGTCAACAGATTATGTATTCTGTATTTACTGTACATGCTTTGCATTATTCTGCATTCTAACAATTACCCGTTGTCCAAAACCAGTTTCTTTTATTGTGATGGGTCAAACTTATCCTTGAGATAAATTATTTTCTTTTGGTGTGATTTCCAGGGCACCAGTATGACCTGTGATAGTGGCTGTTACTGCCCACATGATCAGTATGAGGATCACCGTGGAAACTGTGTTTCTCTGGACAACTGCACCTGTGTGTACAGTGGCAAAGTATTCAGCGCAGGACAGCTTGTCAAAACCAACTGCAAAACATGGTAACACCTGCATTAGAGCTGCTTTCCTACTTCAAAAAGTCTATGCTGGTGAAGCCATTGATGCAAAGGCCAAGGCTGACTAAAAGGTTTACTCTCTATCTTACAGTACCTGTGGTGAGGGTCAGTGGCACTGCAAAGATGAGCCTTGCCCTGGGAAGTGTCAAGTTTATGGAAACGGACACTACCAGACCTTTGACTCTAAATGGTACCGCTTTGATGGACACTGTCAGTACACACTTGTTGAGGTGAGACCCAACATGAAAGCAAAATCCACTGCTCACACGTTTCTTTGCTCAAGCTTTGTAGGCATTCAAAGGACAAAGTACATTATCCAAATACCCTAACCAAAGACATTTTTTTTTAAATATAGGCTATGTTTTTTTTTTTTTTTTTAGTTTTTAACTCTGATCTTTTTACTTCAGGATAACTGTGGAAAAAGAAATGGCACTTTCTCTGTCAGAGTGGAGAGTGTACCTTGCTGTGATGAGGCGCTCACCTGCTCTCGCTCTATCATCCTTGACCTGCAGGTGAATGCAGTTTGTTTCTGTGATTCCTGTTTTTCTTCACTGAAAACCTGAGCTATTGTCCACATGTTTTTTTTAATCCCATTGCTTTACACACTTCACACAGTCATGATTAAAGAATCAAAGCATGCTACTGACTGACCTTTATGGAAGATAAATGGTCATGAACCAGTAAAGTCTGGTGACTTGTTCATCAATAATTAAAAGATATTCTTATACCTGTGCTGTCAAGGGCCTAGTCACCCTGACACTGAGCGACATGAAGGTGACCAGACGGCACCATAAAGGCTGGACACTGCTGGAAGATTCACTTTATTCCACACACACTGTGGGACTCTACATCATAATCTCAGTGCCAAGCAGAGGGATAACGCTCATCTGGGACAAACACACCAGGATCACCATTGAGCTGCAGGCATACTTGAGGGTGAGTGATGAGGATTTTGAAATCTAGTCATATATATATATTACTTGTCACATGACTACACACTTTGATGCTCAGTGTACACAAAACAAATATTACACATAAGGTAACATTTTAATTTGAAGTCCACATTTTGTACAATTTCATGTCCTCTTGCTGTCTTTCTCAGCTGTGTATTGATTTATTTATTTAACCAGTTGATTGATTTAGATCAAAGCCACTATGTATTGACCATCACTCATAGGTTCATCCTTCCTAGGAGTCCATTGTTACTTTCATTTTACGTGTAATTTTAAAACCTTTTAATACAAATTTCAAATCTATTTTCAACCATCTCTCCTGCAGAACCAAGTGTGTGGCCTCTGTGGGAATTTTGACTCCAATGAGATGAACGACCTGCAGATAAGTGGCTCAGGAGGTAAATAGATTTTTTCTTTCCTTTTATGAAGCAGAAAACTGAAAAATAACACCAACAATCTGTGTTTAGCGGTGTCCAGTTCCCTGGCATTTGGCAACAGCTGGAGAGCCGCCACACCTCCTTGCTCTGATGTGACCACGGAGATATTTCCCTGTGAACGCAACTCCTACTGCTCAGCCTGGGCCCAGCGACGCTGTATGATCCTTACAGGAGACACATTCAAAGATTGCCACTTAAAAGTACGCATTTAACACATTTAGCATACCACTAATAGCATGATTAGGGGTTAGATTCCTGTGCAGGTGCATTTGGGAAGCAGGGTGGCATATGAAGATCTTTCCAATGAACCAATGACCTATAAGAGCTCAGTGTCAACACTAAACATTTATTGTCCAAATCTACTATTTACAGTAATAGTCCTTAACAGAGAGTCCTTAAAGTGTTAATAAATGCTCTATTGTGGATGTTCTACACTTCTCAGGTGGATCCAGAGCCTTACTACCATGCCTGTGTGCAGGAGTCCTGCTCCTGTGAGTTTGAAGGGAAGTTCCTGGGCTTCTGCACAGCTGTGGCAGCCTACGCAGAGGCCTGCAGTGACCAGGATGTATGTGTGAACTGGAGAACACCAGATTTGTGTCGTAAGTTATGCCTTTTGCCCCCACGAATATTAGTTTGAACGTAACTCTTCAGATGTTGAGCAAGGAGATAACGGTAATGTTGACATTTGAGAATAACTTTTAACTTAAACCCATAAAGAGAACATTGATTAGATCAATACTACTCAGTTAATTATTGATTAAAGGGGATTGTCATGCCAAGATGCATTTTACAGTAGGAAAAGAGTTAGCAGGCTGTGCTCAAAATGCTGAAAAGGTATCATCTCTTGTTTAATTTTACTTTTTTGCCTAATAGTTGAATAACATGGAACATGCAGTACATTACTTTATATAATGTTTTATCAATATTTAATATTTTTTTGTCATTATGCAGAGGACTGACACTATGTCATAAATAAAGTAATCAATATAGCCTACAATCCATATTATTAAAAGTGTGTTAATTACTAACTACTGAAAAGTTTTCAAAACAAACTATAACTCATTTTAAACCATAGCGGTCTACTGTGACTACTACAATGAGAAGGGCCAGTGTAGCTGGCACTATGAAGCCTGTGGGAAGATGCTAACCTGTGGCGAAGGCAACTACTTTAATCACAAGCTGGAAGGTAACCAAACTGTCTCAGTTGTTTTCAAATAATTAAACCCGAATTGTTGATCATCTGTTGAATCTGGAAAGTGAAAATAATGTCTTAATGTTACTTATATTGTGACTAATTCTGGCAGTATTGCAAACAATCTGGCCATTATAATAAAATTCTCACAATTTAGATATCTATTGAATATTTTTTTTAGTCTTGGCCTAATCAATGCTTACAAAAGCCATTTGCGGCCATAAAATAAACATAATGTTTATTCATGGAAAGGCTGCTATCCCAGATGTTCAAAGGAGGTGCCATACTATGATGAAAATACTGGTGAATGCACCCAATTGAGAAACTGCACCTGTTTATTCAATGACACTATCCTTCAGCCTGGGAAAGTGGTGCTGATACAGTCTATTGAGTGGTAAGTTGGGCCATTCTTAATATATATACAGTGTCTGTGTACTTTTCCATATGTGTGAACTAACAACTGGATATTTCTTACTATTTCATATTATTCTCGTCAGCCACTGTGAAAATGGAACAATCAAGTGTCGTAAGTATGAAATAGTGTTTACAAAGTCTATCATTAAATTTACTATTTCATGTGTCACTTTTAGTTTTTGTGCCAATTAGCTATTTAAATGTTTTAGATTATCACCTTCACAGAGCCCTCTTTCAAAACACCAGACTTCAATTGCACCTCTACTCCAACAGCACCTCCACCCACAACTACGCCTGCCACCACTTCTACATCAAGTATTCCCACCACAACTGCCTCAACTACCACTGAAACAACTGTGCTTTCCACTACACCAACTACTACAATTGCCTTTACTACAGCTGAAACATCCCCAATGCCTACAACCACCTCTACACCAGTGACAACCATTACCAATGTATCAACTACTACTGAATTTTGGTCAACTGTACTTTCCACCACCTCCACCCCAACCACTACCACTGCTTCAACAACGCCCTCCACCACCACTACACAAATGACATCCATTACCAATGCCTCAACTACTCCTGGAAACTGGTCAACTGTACTTTCCACCACCTCTACCCCACCACCACTTCCACCACTGCTTCAACAACGCCTCCACCACCACTACACAAATGACATCCATTACCAATGCCTCAACTACTACTGGAAACTGGTCAACTGTACTTTCCACCACCACTACCCCAACCACTACAACTGCCTCAACAACGCCCTCCACCACCACTACACAAATGACGTCCATTACCAATGCCTCAACTACTACTGGAAACTGGTCAACTGTACTTTCCACCACCACTACCCCAACCACTACAACTGCCTCAACAACGCCCTCCACCACCACTACACAAATGACATCCATTACCAATGCCTCAACTACTACTGGAAACTGGTCAACTGTACTTTCCACAACCTCTACCCCAACCACTACCACTGCTTCAACAACGCCCTCCACCACCACTACACAAATGACGTCCATTACCAATGCCTCAACTACTACTGGAAACTGGTCAACTGTACTTTCCACCACCACTACCCCAACAACTGCAACTGCCTCAACAACACCCTCCACCACCACTACACAAATGACGTCCATTACCAATGCCTCAACTACTACTGGAAACTGGTCAACTGTACTTTCCACAACCACTACCCCAACCACTGCAACTGCCTCAACAACGCCCTCCACCACCACTACACAAATGACGTCCATTACCAATGCCTCAACTACTACTGGAAACTGGTCAACTGTACTTTCCACCACCTCTACACCAACAAATACAAATGCCTCAACTACCGCTGAAACATGGTCAACAACCCCCACCACCGCTACTACAGTACAGACAAACGCAACAGACTTACCCACATCTGAATCTCCTAGCTCTCTGCCTACTACATTATACACAACTCTGAGTACTTCATTTACCAATGCTTCAACATGGACAACAGAATCAAAGCCCACAGAAACCGTTACATCAACAGATACCTTCACAACTCAACCAACAACGAAACAGACCAAGCCAACAGCAACAACACTTCAGTCAACAACCACTTTTGCAACCAATGCTACTGCTGAAACCTCAGGTCCAACTGAAGTAACCATCACAGAAGCTTCCACTGAAACATTTACCTCTACCCAATCAACCACTCAACTTACTACCACCTCCTCAGAAGCAACAATGTCTGATGCAGTGACAACTAACTCTACGATGATGCCAACAACAATATATGACACCAAGATGTCCACAAGTGAAGGATTTACCAATGCGACACATACCACTGAACTGACAACCCCTGAAGAATCAGGCACAACAGTGATGACAGAAGAAACAGAAGAAACAGTAGCCACCGGCCCAACAACAACTACATTCATACCTACCACTGGAGAGTCAACGGTCATTGAAACTTCAACACCTCCCAGTGCGTGCCATATTTGTTCTGCATATTACTCAGTTAGTTACTCAGTTACCCTAGTAGTCACTTCCTTTCATGTTCAATCATTTCAACAATGTTTTTGTTTCTATGTTCACTGTCCTCCACTGTTGTGTTTATCAAACCATCAGCGTGTGAGTGTGTAGACCTGATGAAGAAAAAAACCTGGAGATGCGGCGAGACATGGACAGAGGACTGCTTCAATAAGATTTGTACAAATAAAAAGATAGAGTCGACCCAAGTGGTTTGTCCAGAGTCTGCAACTCCCATCTGCCCCAGAAATCAAAAAACAAAAGTCTCGGATGGATGCTGTGAAACATGGAAGTGTGACTGTAAGTGCATCCATATCTGTCTGTCACTGCTCTTTTTAGCTCTCATTTACTTTTATGTTCAAAGAAACTACTCTTATAGGTCATTGGCCTCTACATATATATTTTTTATGTGGTTAGGTAGGGTATTTTATTTGATTTAGAGTAGAAAGTGCTTTCCATCTATCTACTAAAACTATCCCTTATTCTTTCCCTTACCGTCTTTAGGTCGCTGTGAGCTATATGGGGACCCCCACTACATCTCTTTCCAAGGCGTACCATTTGATTTCCTAGACGACTGTACCTATATCCTTGTGGAGGAGCGGTCACCACGTCATCATCTGACCATTGCAGTGGACAACTTCTTCTGTGTGCCAGGCCTTGACGGCTCCTGTGCTAAGGGCATCATCCTGAAATATCAGAACAATATAGCTTCACTCAATATCATTCCACATTTGTTTGCAGTACAGGTAGCATATAACTTTCTATTTATTTATAGTATATTTCAGAATTGAAGCCTCCCATATTCTCTTGGAAGAATGAGACAGTTGGTTTAATATTGTTGTAATCTGCCCTAGGCCACTCTGAACAATGTGACCATAAAGCCGCCATATGAGGAGCAAGGGTGGAGGTTTGAGACCACAGGGTACATAGTGTCCATCTACCTCCCCGAGGTCCGCTCTTATGTATCCCTCAGTCCATCTTGGACCCTGGTGGTCAGTCTGGCAATGGAACACTTCCACAACAACACCCAAGGACAATGTGGTAGGTTGAATGGGTGTGGTTAAGTGCATACTGTACATCCATTTTAGATGTGTGTCTGTGTTCAGTGGATTTTCAGATTATGCGTGAAAAAAACTCACAGATTCTTGTGAACATGTCGGCTGCTTTGCTAAATTAGCTTGTAGGCTAACCAAACAGTGTTTTTAGCATAAATCTGCATTTAACAATTTCTGACCACTAGAGGGAAGAAAGAAAAAACAAGTTGTCTTTGATAAAGTGAAGACCAGTTTCTTTGTCCTAACCCTAAAAAAAATTAAGGCTGTGACTTGCATGCATGTTACATTCTGGAAATGTTCGCATACTGTTCATCTTTAGGAAAACTCTTGCAGCATAAATATACGTGTCCTGCTGGATATAATACCATCTGCAAGAGTGGAGACCATCAGTCATCCAATGCTAATATCAAATTATTCTACTTCATCAGATGAGTTTGATATATATATATATATATATATATATATATAATATTTTACCAGAATAATCTTTTCCTGATTTAGCGTTTGTGTATTTAGGTTTTATTTAGTCTGAGCTACTTCTGCTGTGGACCATGATGGTGTCCAAGCAATGGTTTCTAAGTTTTTGAAATGCCACTGAAAGGGTGCTATCCTGTATATGCGTATATTATATATCTGATCACACATCTCTCTGAAGCTCATCTCTCCATCCTCTTACCAGGTGTGTGTGGCGTTGGCTCATGTATCCGTAAAGGAGGGCAGATTGAGGACAACAGTTGCTGTGATAAGACGGCCTATGACTGGGTGTACGCTGATCCGCTGAAGCCAGCCTGTGTTTCTGCACCAAGGGATGTACCTTGTCACTCCATGACCACTAACAAACCAACTAGCACATCTTTCACCACCCCCTGCCCTGCGAGCCAACTATGTGAGCTGCTACACCACCCGTAAGTTACTGCATTGTATAAAAGCAGGGTGGAATGCTTTTGCTTGATTGTGACTAATGTAGACACATAGTTGCAACCACCCACAGTCCCTCTATTTCTCTAGTTTCTCTATACCTAGTTTTCAGTTTCTTTAAATTTTGATGGTGTATGATGATATATAACCTTGGCCGTCTGCCTCACTGTGTATGTTTTAAGTTGTATGCTCTATAACTGTTAAATAAAATCTATTGTGTTTCCCCAGAATCTTTTCAAACTGCAGCGTGTATGTGAACATGAACCTTAAAAAGAAGAACTGCAAGTTTGATTCATGCAGGAACGGTGCTTGTTCTTCACTGGAGCAAGCTGCTGAAGAGTGCAAACAAGTTGGTTTCTGTATTGACTGGAGAAGACTGACTAATGGAACCTGTGGTATGCACCTTTTATCCCTTCTCTGTCTATTGTATGTTTTTTCCACACTTTTCTGTGTTTTATTTAAACCTTACCGTCATGAGGGTTTTGATTAAAGTTTGAATGGGAAATTCCTCCTTTGATATTAATAACTGCAGTGTTTGTATTCTTGTTCCAGGTGTGAAATGTCCAGAAGGATTGATTTACAAAGAATGTAGTTCCAAGCTGGATGACTTCTGTTATGGAGGGTCTGTAAAGTTAATTTTTTCCAAATAACATCATTACACTTGTTGTGACGTTTGTTTCTCAGTCTATTAAAATCTAAAATGTTTCAAGATGTTGATTTCTTTTTCTCCTGTGGTTTGGCTGTACAGAGTGCCTCAGACTGGAGCCTCCCTCGAGAACAACAGTCCAGGTTGTTTTTGTCCAAGTGGCCAGTTGAGGGCGGGAAATCACTCAAACGTCTGTGTGTCTGACTGTCCCTGTGAGTAACATGGCATACAGTACAGGGCTGGCACTCACACATAAACAATGTTTGAATGTTGATTGTTTGAAATCTAATGCATGTAATGATTTCTGATCTACTGGCATTCAAAAAGTGTTAATGTAGAATTTGTTTTCTCGTCCTACAGGTTGTAAAGGGCCACTTGGTGAACCCAAACAGGTAAGAATCTTTGTCTCATCAATGTCAAAAAAGTCATCTCTGACTCTAGATTGGGTGCTTGTTTTTTATAAGTATTTCTATATCTGTCTTCCAGCCTGGTGAGGTGTGGCAGTCCGACTGTTACCTGTGTACATGTAACAACCAGACTCGGACGGAGGAGTGTTTTCTAAGACCTACTGAGCCACCTCCTACCTGCAGTCCCAATGCTGTATTGGTAAACACCTCTTGCTGTGGGGATCAGATTTGTGGTAAGAGTACTTCATAATATTTATAAAACTATGCTTTAAGAACTGTCTCAGAATTTCCTTTACTCACATGAAAACCATTTCATTTTCCAAACTTGCCTTCTGTAAGGCGCTTATTACTTCATGTGTTATTTTTCAGTTGAGAAGACATGCAGTTATGATGGAAAAATATACGAGGTATGTTGTGGCTCTGTAAGAAAACTGTTTCTTCTCTTTGAGAGGAAAATTGCATTTTAAATGGCTTGAGCATGAATCATTGCACTCTAATGTCTTGTCATGATATCTTTCTTTGTGTGTGTAGGTGGGAGACAGATGGAAGGATGCTGCCCATCCCTGCATGTCATTCAGTTGCAGCAAAGAGGGTATTCAGACTGAGACTAGAGTCTGTCCCACAGAAAACTGTCAGGAGGTACTGCACACCTTCTGCTCTGTTCCTTCAGCTAATAACTGCAACATCTTACAAGCCTTATTCTACAGTAAAAACTGATGCATTACTGCGTTTACCACCAGCTAAAGGTTTGTTTTATAATTACGATATGTCGGAGGCATTGAGTAGAGCTGCTCGAGATAATTACCATTTGAAACAGAGAAACGCTTCTTTCAAATTTATTGTGTGTAAACAGTTATTTTTTTTAATTATACATATATAAGTGCGAACTGATTGAAATTTGGAGAACAACAGAAATTTGACCTTGAGTCGCTGTTTTATTCACCAGGAGGACAGAATTTGGGATGACCAACACTGCTCCTTTACATGTAAGTTAAGATAAATTCAATAATGTATTGAAGTCATCTCCAACTGCTCACTTTGTCACTTTGAGTTTCTTTTTAGTTTATAGATTTTGAACAGTTTGAACTATTTAAGCATTGAAAGCAAAACAATTTGGAACTCTCCTGCATTCAAAGCTCACACTCATCACGCCACCTTTCGTGTTAATTTCTTCTGGCTCCAGGTAACCGGAGCTGTGCTCCGAAGGTGACCAGTATCAACATTACTGTGGACAACTGTACTGCTGCCATGGAGATCCCTGTGTGTCAGGGTCAATGTGTGTCTGAGCCCAGGTGAGAAGAAATATACCTGTCCCTGATTGATAGCAATAGTTAAAATGGTCATTTAACACATTTTGAGGTTTTTATTCTTCGTACAGCACACTGAACAAAAGCTGTGTTTATTTTTCCTCTGTCTCAATCCTTCTCTCCCCTCCTCCTTCGGTCCCTCCTCCACCCATTCCCTGTCTCCCCTCTGTGCCTCGCTTCACTGCAACAGGGTCGTGTTACGCGGTGACCTGCAGGTGGAGCAGAAGTGCCGACACTGTCAGGAGCGGAGCTCTGAGAGGAGATCAGTGACCTTGCTGTGTTTCGACCTCACCACCAGACACTACGTCTACAAGCATATCACCGGCTGTGAGTGCAGATCCTGTGGCATACTACGCTGAAAAGTACTCACACCAACCAATGCCAAAAATATATCATTTTGTATCCATTCGGCTTCCAAACCATGGACCGAGTCCTGCAGCGGCCCAGGATTCGAATCCGACCTGTGGCCCTTTGCTGCGTGTCATCCCCTCTCTCCACCCCCCTTTCCTGTCTATTTCCAGCTGTCACTTTCAATTAAAGGCCATAAAAGGCCCAAAAAATAACATAAAAAATAAAAATAAAAATACCGATCACAGAACTGCAAGTCCTCTTTTTTGTTCTTTATTAAAATCAATTACTAGACAAATAAACTGAATCATCTATTAATCATCAAAGTTTGTGGTATCTTCTTTCCATGCTGTATTAAGCCCAACTCAAATCTACTTTGCTCTGGCTTTGATCAATCCCATTTCCATGCCAATAGCATGTCTTCTAGAGGTTTAAGGGTTATTTCAGGCAAATTACAAAAAGCATAGCCTTTAAATAGTAGTATTGAGGCATGCAAGAATTTGAATTTGCCCAGGGTTTGAGATACCTTTCTCCAATAAAATAAATGTAGGTAGGTAAGGAAATGTGCTTATGGTGCTAATGGCATTGAATGATTGAAAAAGGAAATGAAAATGCATTTAAAACTGACCAAAGCAACATCTCTTTCCAGAATCCACATTAGCATTATCATCTAAATGATCCGAAAGCTTCACTGTCAACAGTTTTCTCTGAAACTGCTTATCTACAGTAACAGGGACACTCTGTTGCTGTAGATTTTTATTTTAATTCAGCCATCTGTGTGGCTATTACCAATAGATTTAAGCAAGAAATATGTAGTTTAGGTTAACTGGCCCTCTAAGATTGAACTAAATTTGCTAAAATGAAAATATGAAAGACAGCTGACCAAACGTCGAATGTTGTTCAGCAGCAGAACTTTAAACAATTTTATTGAATATCTTTATTTATAATGTCCAACAGGTTTCGTCAGGTGATGTGTTGTGCGATACTCAGCCATAGGGACACAGAGAGAAAGCCATTGTTAGGGGCTATCAATAGGACAGGAAGACTTTGATCAGGCTTTGGAAACACCCAGCCTTACAAAAGCTGAATTTCTGCAGAAGAGGAAAGCATTTCATTCTTTGAAAACAGCAAACTAACAGAAACAGCCGGCTTGTAAAATAAGCTTTGGCCAGCTTCACGCTGCTGCTGTTTGTTGTGCGTTCAAAAGGATGGATACTTGGGAGGCTTATGATGTTCACAGAGGAGGATGTGCGAGTGTGCGCGGACTGTGGATGTCTGTGTGTGTTTGCATTCAGTGAACCTCTGGACCTTCCGGTGCTGGTCGGACATGCATCCTACTGGACCTTAACCAGAGCGGTCACGTTTGGGTTTGTGTGTGTGCGTGTGTGTGTGTGTCTGTGCCTGAGGGTTGGAGGGCTTTTTATTGACATGATCAACAAGTGCACATGAGTGGCTGGGTTACTGATTACAGGTAATGTTATAGTTTGTTTGTGATAAGACTCATGCTTTGAGCACAAAGTCCTGCCAGGTTGAGCGAGCCTTCATCTGCTTTGTCACATCCTTCCCATCCCTTGTAGGACCACTGCTGCCTCTCAGGTAAATACTTTTTCTGCTTTTTCACTACTTCTAATTCTGCATAAAGTTCTCCAAGATGCACTGAGGAAATATTTAACTATTTACTTGTGGTTTTATTGTAAATCATGAATCTGTATTGTGATCAGAAATCCGACTAACAAAGTGAATTTGGTAACAAATCTTCTCCAAAAAGTATATACTAGACGGGCTAGGGACTCTTTTCTTATTTTATATTTTTTCTTATTATACTTATTTTCAGTCAATATCTAATTACACTGCAACAAACACTGATAACAAATTATCTCTTTATCTAGCCACTTACCTTTTTGAATGAGAAATAGAGAATACATTTTGGGATATTTTAAAGGAAAAAAAGGTGATCAGATGAAATTAACACAATTTGCCCCAAACTCAAACTCTGATGTAATCTTGTATTCTATTTGTATTTCTGCAGGTCCTTTGGTGGTGTGTTTTCTGTTCAACACGCAACAGCATCATGAGTGTAGAGTCCAAAAAACCACGTGAGGCTTGCTGCTCCAAGCTCAAGGTCGGTGAAATGTTACCCATCTCTCTATTGAAGTCCACTGCTTCATGTATGGTCTTATAATAATTTAAATCCTCGGTTGTGAACTCAAATCGGGACAAACCTGTGCAAAGTTGTAAAATCTCATCGTAAAAATCGTATATGTCTTGGTATGGTATTTCTAGGTCAGTATTATCTGTGTCCGATAAATGCCGCACCTGATGAGGCAGTAAAAGGCAAAGCATTAACAAAAAAGTCAAATTTTTCTCTTGGCCAGATAAAACTTAGAGACTTTGACACCAGAGACTTTTCTCGCTCATGGAATGGGGACAGAGCTGTTTATGAGTGCAAAGCCGTGTTAAAAAGTGTTAAAGGTGCACACAGATAAGGCCTTGAAGTGCTTTTATGGAAGAAAAGCAGTGGTATGGTTGCAGTGACCTATGTGCATTTCATTAGTTTACTTTGTCAATATGGCGACACAGATTATGACATGCTATGACAGACTGATCATATATCAGCTTTGCGTAGCAATTAATGCTTGTTTATGATATTGATTTCTTGCAAAAAATCACCACAACCCCTCAATATAAAGTGCGAAACCACTCTGCTTGTTAAAAAGTAAAAACATGTTGAATTCTGGAGGAACCTACATTTTGTTTAGCTGTGGGGCTTTAACTGTTGGCAAGTAGTTGCAGTTGGCTGAACGTATTCACAGAATAGTCTATGACCTACAGCCCAGTGTGATTCCCTTTTAATCTTTAACTATCTTTATGGCACGGATTTGGCTCCACACAAAGTAGGTTTGTACTGGTAAAGCAAACAAACTCGTAAAGAAAACTTGATTTACAGATTTAAGTCGAAAGTTTCACTCCATATTGCTTTATTTAATCTCTAGAACCAAAACAACGTCTTCTACACTTGACAAAATGTGGTGCAATGACTTCTTTACATTAGATTAGATTTACATTCATTGAATAAAAATGAGTGTAAATCCTATCAGTGTTGAAAGCAGGCGTTAACTACCGTTATGTCTTTAAATGTGTGTTAGGTGTCGTGTGTTTGAGCCTAATCTATCATGAGAGTATGTGATAATAAGGTAATTCACCCTTTCTCTTAACATCTGTGCAAGGTGCAATTACATCCCTCTATCCTTTGTAGTGGAATAAGCCTCATTCAAAAACCTTTCATTGCATTACTAGAACTGCAAAGAAGTAGATTAATCCTCTCACTCAGAAGTCTTTGAGGAGTGATCGTTTCCAATGTAATCATCTTACAACAGGCTCGTATTTACCATTTAAAGGTATTCTGTCTGAGGTGAAGCCCTTTTCAGTGAACCTAATGAAATCAAATCAAACGTCCGCTAACTGCTTTTATTTTACATTAGAACAGTTTCAACTAAACACTTGTTGCGTGTGTTTTCTGTGTGTCCAGCTCTTCCTGGCCTCTCTGGCATTTGTATACTTTGCCAAAGCCTTTGGTGGAGCCTACATGAAGAGCTCCATTACCCAGATTGAGAGGCGCTTTGATATCCCCAGCTCCCTCATTGGTGTTATAGATGGCAGCTTCGAAATGGGTATGTGCATTATTATTATTTTTTTTTATCATTCTCATATCTGTACACTAAATATAAAGCTACAGTTAGAGGACGCTTAGCTTAGCACAAAGACTGGAAGCAGAAACAGCTAGCCTGTTGGTCCACAGATGACCAAATCCTCCTAAAAGTTGTTGATTAATACGTAACATCTCGTTTGTTTAATAATACACAAAGACCAACATGAAAAAATGTAATTGTGGTTTTGGTGTGGGACTGTTTCTTGACCTTGTGCAGGAACTTCCTTCCTTCCTTACACTTTAGTTGTTATATAGGTAAAACAATGAGATTTTCCATGTTAATTAATAAGTTGTTAAGGTGCTTGTTAGCCTGGCCAAGAAACAGTCTGGCACATAACCCTCATGAAACCACACTTTTTACACTTTTCGTATGGATTAAATAACCCAGCTGTAAGTAGAGAGCTTTAGAGACTCTGTTCCCTTTGAACGGAGGCAGGCAAGCTGTTTCTTCCTGTTTCCAGTCTTAATGCTAAGCTATGCTAATTGTCTGACTCTAGTATTTAGCATGCCGATATGAGAGTGGTATCTATCTAATCATCTAACTTTAATATGTGTATTTTCCAAAATGTCAAACTATTCCTTTAAGCCATTAATTCATTCATCAAGTTATTTTTTAATCCTTCTCTCCCTCTCCCTTCTCTCTCTTCTCTGCCCTCCCAGGCAACCTCTTGGTAATAGCCTTTGTGAGCTACTTTGGTGCTAAGCTCCATCGTCCCAGGCTGATTGGTATTGGCTGTTTGATCATGTCTGTTGGATGTTTCCTCATCGCTCTGCCTCACTTCTTCCAGGGACCGTTAGTACACAGTTTCTTTTATCTTCTTAATATTCTAATTTTGTATGTAATACAGTGGGCTTGTTAAGGTATACCCTGCAGTAATGATACACAGCATTAATTAGAATCAAATGATATGGTTTTAGGATGCAGAGATACTCTTAACATTTAACTGAACCATAACCACAAGCCTCTTCATGCTACATGAAATATATATATAATACCATGAAAGTACAGCTAATTTCACTTATTCTAATGTATGCTGGGATTAACTTGTTTGGGGCACCATGGTAAAAAATTGCTGCTGTGCCTATATTGAGGTCCCTACTTAAAATGTGTATGTACACTGTTGCCTTCAAGTATAGTGAACATATCCAGTACAACATGTGGTTCAACGTAAGTTCAAATATAAATGTTAAAAATTAATTTTGACACAAGGTCCCGCAGGGTCGGAAGATTAAGAAATAATGCATGACCTGTCTTAGTTGATCTTGTGCGTTAGTGGGGGCAAATTCCTTACTTAATTAAATTACCTGCCTACTTTGCCCATCTGATAATTCAGCCTGGAATGTGCATCTCACTGCAATTTTGAAAGTTGTTGTTAAAGGAGATATAAAATATATAAAATGTAAAGACAGATACAGTATATTTGATGGCATGTTTGCATTTTAGTGACATTAGTTTTGCTGGTTGCCACAATGATGCTCCATCTGCCCTGTTGTCTATCTGATGTCTCCTAAAACCTTCTAAGAGTGACACTAAAGATATCCCATTAATGTTACATAATTAAGTCTACAATCCATAACTGCCACATCTAGTTTATTCACATGCTCTGTAATTCTCTAAAAATCTGTTCAAGCCATAGATGTGTCATTTTCTTGTTTAATAATAATTTTCAATATTTTCCAGGTATAAATATGAGACCAGTGTGTCTCACAGTACAGCTTTCAACAGCAGTGAGAGCGCCCTGCCCTGTCACTCAAACCACAGTCTGACTGATGCAGATGAGACGCCTGATTTAGAGGCCAGAACAGGTACATGGCAAACACACTCACTGCATTAGATGTAAGATCTCTCAGGTTTGAGCTTTCAGTCCCTTGTCTGTTTCAATATGATGCCAAAGAATGCATTCATAGATGCAGAAGATGAGAAATGCTCTAGAGACAATTTTCTTTCCAGTCTGAGTCCAGTTTTGCCTTCCTCAGCTTGTGAAAAGGCAGCTGGCTCGTCTATGTGGATCTACGTATTCCTGGGAAACATGCTGCGTGGAATTGGAGAGACTCCCATCATGCCTCTGGGTGTGTCCTACCTGGATGACTTCTCAAGAGAAGAGAACACTCCTTTCTATCTCGGTTAGCTATTTTTTTTTTAACTTAGTATCCCATGATTGGTGTTTTCTGCTTTTCTGTGTGTCTGTCCTGTATAAACTGGTACTGTAACATTAATCAAATATTAACCCAAGAACGTAACCTTTCTTTCTCTGTTTTTTTCTCTTTTGCCAGCCTGCATCCATACAGTTGGAATCTTAGGACCTATGTTTGGGTTCATGCTCGGGTCCCTTCTTGCCAAGATCTATGTAGACATTGGATTTGTGGATTTAGGTATGGTTCTTCTCCATATCAGGGAAAAAAAGTATATGTTGTGTTTGTATGTGTTAATGTGGCAGAACATGGAGACTGTATCTGTGGTATGTCCTCTCGCCTCACTCAATGACAAATGACATAGAAATATAGCCGTTACTGAGCTGTCTCCAATGTTTCATCCTGTTGTCACAAGTTGACTACTTACTCCATGGATTCGTGTCCTATCAACACAATCCCCTTCATAGTCTGTTGTCTTTGCTTGTCTTCCTCTCTCCAGTAACAATCACTATCAACCATAAGGATTCCCGCTGGGTGGGGGCCTGGTGGCTGGGCTTCATAGTCACAGGCACTGTGATCCTGCTGTCCAGTATCCCGTTCTGGTTCCTTCCCAAGTCTCTGCCCAAGCAAGGGCAAGAGGAAAGCCAGAGTAAAAGCACAGAGCTCGCCACAGTGGCAGAGCAGGAGAATTTCCTGCAAGAGGAAAACCAGGATGAGGAGAAGGAGAAGCCGGTTACATTCCAGGAGCTAGCTAAAGGTAACATCCAAGCTTTTTTGCATCCGTGCAAAATGCTATAAGGCAATAGGATTTGTTTTACCATTGGTGTTGACATACAAAACTCTGCATTTAGGGACAGGTCACAAATACTTAACAATTACACCCAATTTAGAACAATTAACTACCTAGACTATCATAAAGCTTAAAGAATGTCTCTTCAAAAAGTCTTTATCTATTAGAAGCAGATCAATGCATGCCATAAACTACTTCTAAGATCTGAAACTAGAAATGTGCCAATGTGCAAATCCTTTTTTAGGGTTAATGTGTTTAATCATTAACCAGGTATGGCCCAGACAAACCTGAGCAGATTCAGTAACCCTGACTCTTGGACCAGTAACTAACCACCATGCAATGTGGGCAAGAGTTGAACGACACATCGGAACACAGAAACGCATGCAAAAAGCTACTTAAGCTAGAGCCCAGTCATGCCATAATACATTACGCAACATTATATCAGACTAAAAACAGTGTCTCCAAAATGTTTGTGTTTGTAAATTATTATGTGAAAGTTATATCTCCAAAAAGCTGGAAAAGAGAAGTAAAATATTGGCAGTATATAACAAGAGTCTAAAATAACTGACAATAAAAAAATAAACCCAACACAAAAGCAAATGAGCAATATAAAGTTTTTCATATTAAGGCTGTTTTGTGTAAATAAATGTTGTTTAACAGGTAGTTAATAAGCAGCAGTGCCAGTGCAGCAGTTAAATTAGAAAACAAATGTTAGTTTAGGTAATAGAGGTAACTATAAATACACTAAGCATGCCTTGCTAAATATGTGTACAAACAATTGCATTGTGAATGTGTATAAATAATGGTATAAATAAAATTTATGAAATAGGAAGTTTTTTAACATTAAAATTTCAGATATTTCATTCATAAAACAAATGCTATTTTGTTGTCCAGTGTGTAAAATCTAGGAGTATCTATGTCTAATATAATTTCCAAAACTATATTTTCATTAGTGTATTATCACCTAAAAGGATCATTGTGTTTTTGTAACCTTAGAATTTGTATCTACAGAAGGAGCGGGTCCTCTTCCACGGAGTCCACCATGTTAAACCAGCATGTTTCTACAGTAGCCCAGAATGTACAAATAAAACACTGGCTCTAGATAGGGCCTTTTGCTGTTTTGCAGCCACAGTAGTTTCTCCTACACACATCTGAATACCATGTGTAGGAGAAACTACAACGGTTAGTTTCAGTCTTCCTAAACTGGTTCTTTAAGGAAGCCATTGTGTATCTTAGTGTAACTATTTTGTATCTCTTTGTGCTTTGTTCATCCCCAGATTTTGTTCCGTCCCTGAGGAGACTCTTCAGGAACAGCATCTTCACGCTGATGATCCTCACCTACCTGGTGGCTGTCAACGGCTTCATTGGCATGATCACCTTCAAACCAAAGTACATGGAGCAAATCTATGGCCAATCAGCCTCCAAGGCCATTTTCCTCATAGGTACAGAGCAATAAGTGACCCCCATTAATTTTGGGTTTACTGCACCCTGTAGCCCAAGGCAGCTGAAACAATGATGTTTTTGAAGGGAAGTGTGATTGCGAGAGATAAAATTGACTTAAAATGTAAGCACTAAGGAGCCCACTGTAGACTCTCCTTTTGTGTGTGCCTGTAACATAGCACCGTGAGCTATGATTAGCTTTTTATGACTGTTCCAGCATAGCTACCTGTGTTATTGTTGGAATATAGATATTTTAAAGCCATTGTTCCACAATCACCTGCTATTATGACATGTAACATTAGCACAACAACGACAACTGGCTGCAGAACAGAACCCTTTATAATGCAAGGAGCTTATTATGTCTTAGATGGAGTTGACTTTCTCACAACACAGTTCTCTAATGTGAACTGTTTGATTGGATATCTCAGACAAAGAGTCTCTTAACGGCACATGAAAGCACCATGGAGGAAGTGATAGAAGAATAGACAGATAGAATGAGCCTGCGTACAATAATTTACTTCTCAACTAGGAGAAAGATTGTGGAGGCAAATGAGTGTGCATGAGTTAGCAAATTAATGAATACATGGTTGAAACAGATAGTAAAAAGTAATGGCTAAATGGTTCAAATATTTAGCAAAGGTAACAAATAAATGATTGTAAATCAGCTACAAGTAATGAATAAATGGCTTTGCCAGGTGGGGGTGATGAAGGGGTACTTGAGTTCATCTGACAGGGCTGTGGGGGTACATCTGATGAACATTAGACGAACAACATACGGTACCTTCTAATGTAACTTCATTGTCTCACAATTCCCTTATTCCCTTTATTTGTTCAACAGTTTCCATTCTTATGTGTTACTTTACACAGTGTTTATGGCAGATTGTGATCAGTGGGATATTTTCACTGTGTAGTATTTCTAGTGTATTGATCCTTTCCAGCCACCCATTTATTCATCCGTTTATTCCTTCATCCAGGTATACTGAACCTGCCAGCAGTGGCTTTGGGCATCATCACTGGAGGTTTTGTACTGAAACGTTTCAAACTGGGCGTCATCGGAGCAGCCAGGGTGTCAATCACTGCCTCTGTCGGGTCATTTTGTCTGCTTGCCGTTCAGGGCTTCATCCACTGTGACAATGCAGAGGTGGGAGGTATTACTATCTCATATCAGGGGTGAGTGCCAATGCAAACTATCCTTTTACATTAAAATAGAAGTAAGTGAAGTCGTGGTGCATTTTAAAGTTCTCGTTCGGGTTAAAACCTCTTAAAAACTAGAAAAACATGAGAAACCTATTTCTAAAGCCCAGTTTGCAACTGAAATGTTTTTGACTCCATTAAGAGCTAAGAATGATATCCATGTAAAATAAAGTATGCCTCCCTGAACCAATGTCCCCTACTCACTTCATTCCTTTACTAGGGCTCCTCAAGTGTCGTACAACCCGCAGACTTTGTTGTCAGAATGCAATATGGGCTGCTCCTGCTCAATGAAGCATTGGGACCCAGTGTGCGCCTACAACGGAATGACGTATGCCTCTCCCTGCCTGGCTGGCTGCCAGACCTCCACCGGCACCGGCAGGGAAATGGTAAGACAGGGACTTATATTTCTTACACAGCAAAACATATGTAAACAGCAGTTCTTCTTACGTATGATTTCATCAAACGTCCTGCTGAAAATTAAACATAAATTCAGAAAAAAAATTATTTCTACGTTTGTTTTAGTGTGGATAAATGTCCAATGTTGAAGACAGGAGTTCACATTTCCTGCAGAGCTATGGTTGGCAATACTGGACATTTGGCTCATCTTATAGCTTCAACAGTATATTTTCTGGAGGGTGGCGTGAGATTAAAGGCCATGGAGGGATTAAAATCAAAAGTGTTCTAAATGTGCTCTTGAAACTATATCAGACAAATGTAATTGGATTAGTTCTTTAATTATAGAAACCAAACTATTCTCAAAGCATCAAAAAGCCACTTACATCTCTGTCTTCTGGTTCTTTAGGTTTTTCATAACTGTACCTGCGTTGGCGAGATGATGACTCCTGGCATAAACTCGTCCGCAGTGCTTGGCCAGTGCCCCAGGAAGAGCGACTGTGATCGCATATTCAAATTCTACATGGCTTTGTCGGTAGTGGGATCCTTCATTTCTGCCTGTGGGGGAACGCCAGGATACATCGTACTGCTCAGGTCAGACACACTAAAGCTTTTATGACCGTGTATAATGATGCCTTGCGGTGGCTTATTGATTTTTGTATATGTAGTGATTTTATGGCTTTACATGTCAGCTCCAAAATGGGGACGAACTGCTTCTGTGACACTATTGTAGGCAATATTGCATCTTGTTTATTCTTTAAGCGAAAATGCTGATATGATAATGTGTGGGCTAATCTTCCAGGTCCATACAGCCAGACCTGAAGGCACTGGCTCTGGGTATGCAAACACTGATAGTAAGAACTCTGGGTGAGTACTGAAAGTACATGTAGCTTTAGTAAATTAATCCTGTTGCAAACATGGAAATGACAATTATTTTGTTATTGTTTTGTTTACTGTTAATGTTATTATTTAGCTCACGTGACCATGCTTATACTGATAACAATAATTAGTGAAATTACATTTTGGCTCTGTTTAATTGTAATTACATGTGACTTTGTGTGTTTTCAGGTGGGATACCCCCTCCAATATATTTTGGAGCACTGATTGATCGAACCTGTTTGAAGTGGGGTACCAAGCAGTGTGGAGGCCGTGGAGCGTGTAGACTCTATGACGCTAACGCATTTAGGTACAGCAAAACCAGACACTTTCCAGAATATCCTACGTGTTAAATTCCTTAGGAAGATGTGTTTAAATTGTTCAAAAGATATATATTTAAGTATATAAGTACCTCAATATTTTGACATTGCTATGTACAGTTTAAATTACATCCAAATTTGTTGTTGTGCAGTTTTAAACAATATTTCAGTATTTTGGGAAATATGCTTACTCTCACTATGCTAGCTTAGCTTAGCATAAAGCCTGGAAACTGATAGAGCTAGTCTGGTTCTGTCTGAAGGTAAAACAGCACCTCTAAAGCTCATAGGTTAACCTTATATCTTCATTTAATTAAAGGCAGATTATTTAAAATATAAAAGTATCCATTGGATTTCTACTAGAATTCTACACTTTTCACACAATACATCATTTTCATTATATAGATTAGAAAGTTTTTCTTTTGTTCTGACCTCAGACTAAAAATTTAAAGTACTTAAATGGAGTAAAAAACTAAACTTAACCTGTTCCAATATACTTTACTTACAGATTGACATTCATGGGGTTAGTTACTGGACTCTACTTCCTATCCAATACACTATGGGCAGGCCTCTACGTCAAAATTGTCAAGAGACAGAAGAAGTTAGCACTGAGGAATCAGGCTAAAGAAAATGCACTGGAGGGTAACGACGTGGGAAATGGACACGCCAACATCAACATAGCCAAAAATAAAGATGACACGGACAAGGAAAGCACTATTTAAGGTGTTTAAGGAAAGCAACCCCATTGTATAATGCAGGTGAACGACAGATTTTCCATTGCCTAAGTTGGGGTGCATCCATACTGGACCAAATGTGGTAATGGTACAGTGTCAGTGCTCTTTGCTCTTCGAGCAGTACGCTTCTTTTTTACACCGTTATTGTGCCAAAAACATCAACTGCTGTTGGTTCACGTCAAAGGTCAAAGATCCTGACTAGACCTTAGTTTTAATATCAACAACAATCAAATGACATTAAATGATATGCAATCCATGTCTGAACAAAAACCCTCAAACACATAAACTTAGAGGTCATTTCTAGTTCTGCTTCAGAGCAATCAAGAAAAGTTAATGGGAACATAGTCTGTGCTACAGTGTGGACAATGCATCCTGAGCATAGCAATACACAGTTCACTTATGCAACATTTCAGTATGATCACCATTTAGTATACTTGAATAGCATTAGGTCAGGTAATGATAGTAATGTCTCATCCTACAGCTTTACATTCAATGTCATTTAGGTGCAGTGACAGTTTGGCAAACATGTATACAATATATGTACAATATATGTACAGTGTATAGTTTTAAATACTAGTATAGGACAAGTTGAGTGTCTGTGGCCTAATGTACTACAGCATCTCTTTGTAACATGAAGTATTGTTCATGTTTCTTTTTCAGTTATTGTTTTCGTTCATGTTTTTTCAGTGATAGTGAGAGTTTGTGAGATTGTACAGCCTACCTCATTATCTTCATTGAACAGTGGTGTAATGAGGACAGTGAGGGTGGCTAAGGTTTACAACATAAGTGTAGAGCTTAGGGTTGCCTACTTAATGAGCCAATTTAAATACACATGGAGGACATCAGATTAGGATTCCTGAGAGTATAATTAGAAAGTAAATATTGTAGTTTTATAGCTGGTATAACTAGCATGGCTATAGATTTGACTTCTGTTTTACCAAATTATAAGACAGATGGTACCTACTGTAAGGGTGCAGAGCAGAAGAAGTAAAGTGCTTTGCCTCTTTCAGTGTAAGGTTTGACAGATTCAGTATCAATGGGTTTTGAAAGCAGCAGGATAATAGTAGTTAACAAAAGATTGGGCAAACAAAAATACTATTCTTGCAAATGCAAAAAGGGAAGCTGATGCAGGCAAACAGACAGTAAGCTTTTTTCATTCTAAAAAAAACGTTTCATTCATCACTTCATTTAACAGATTACATGGAAACCTGATAACCTTTTTCTGACTGTTAACAATGCACCCCAGCACCATTTGACATCTGGATATCTCTCCTGTCTGACATTGCACACACTTCTTGTTACATCACATCATTTACACAAACCTTAAAGGTCATGAACGTTCATATAATCCTCTGACTCACCAGTGTTTGTCTGGAAAAGTTTACTACAGTTTGGACAGTGGACTAAGAGTGAGTGGACTCAACTCAAACTTGATTGTACTATGTTTTACTCTGTTATACACTGTAGTTGTTGATTAAAATATATCATCAATTAATATCTATAATTGCTGTTAATAATGACAATTTATATATTGAGTCGAATATGTTTATATTGTGTCCATATATTTGAGTTATATCATTTCTGCATTTTTTCCCCTTTTTTTTCAATTTTGTTGATTGTCCTTGAAGCATATCTGTAAGTATTAAAGACTTATTTTTTGTCCCTCAATTTACAAGTGACAAGTTGCACCTTTTCCATATGCTCCGTGTGTCCCGCTATAAACATGTTATGGTCATCCTAAAGCAGCTATAATCAGTATTTTAAAATTAACAAAAGATCACAGGACTACTTGTCAAAGGTGTCTCTTGTAGTGATGAATTAGAAAGAAAATTATCACAGAGTCAACTGTACTTTTTAGCCTCTTTCAGCTCATTATTTTGGTTTTCAAACCTGAAACTTACTGTCTCACTGCTCTTATAGTGTAGTTTTTGTCTAGCTGTTGTGCTATGGACCCAGCACCACATGACAGACGAGTTAACATAGTGGAGCATACAGTATAGCAGCTACAGAGGCAAACATTACCCTCAGAAATTAGTTGACACCAAAAACCGAGCTAAAAGAAATTAATATTGAAATTACATTTATTGGGTAGTCAGAAAAATGACAGAAAATTAATGTTTTGCTGTATCTGCTGAATGTGTAATGGGCAACTGTTTGCTGAAAAGTTTGCCAAATTAACTTAAAAGGGGACAATATGTCATTGTTGTGTTCACAGTTGTTTCCACTGCCCCCATGTGTTAAAACAAATCAGTTATTGCAGGTTTAAGGTTGACTCCAAAGCAGATCCAGCAGCTGGATTAAGTTTAAAACCAACAGAACATGCCCAAACCAAATCAGTGAATCAACAGGCTAAATGTATCTGTCGTATATCTACCTACATCCTCACGCTCACACAGCTAACACCCAGTTCACACTAACACCCTACCTTGTGTCTTGCTATTTATTTTGGTGCCCATGTTAAGAGATTAGAGCATTCCAATAAATACATAAATCAACTGACAGGACATAGACAGACATTTGCTGCAGAGCCTTGCTATGTTCCCTCATAACCTAGTCTTTTTTAGTGTCTTTGATGTGTTGGGTTTTAATATATTATTTATTTTATTTTTCACCCTACTAGTGTGCAGCCTCCCCAAAACTCCCCACAGACCGTTCAGCCAGTGCTGACGACAGCTACATTTACCCATCACTGCTTCACTAGTAAATCTACAGAACTACCTCATATTTCTCATTGCGCATCAATACATCAGTTTGGCTTGCTTAAAGTTGAAGGTTGTCATTCCATAACCTGGTCTATCAAACTTTGGCTCCTCTGTGTTTACTTTGTTGTGTGTGCAGTATCGTGTTTCACCAGCAGGCTGTACTCTATACAACAACATATCTACTGTAAGGCACAGCAAAGCCACTGAGGATGTCTCACTGCTTCGAATTGTACAAAACAAAGCCAGTGAGACCAAATAAATGTATAATTCAGAATTTAATTTTAATTTAATATGATAAAATGTCTGTAAATCGAGGTACTAACTTGCAGCAGGTACAGTAGGTGAAGGTGCCCTGATGCAGTAACAAACTGCATTCCTGTCTGAATACCTGAAACTAGATACAGCGACTAAAGACATGTAAAGCGCTTGAGCCAAATGCAAAATCCAATAGCCAAGTGTACATTTTCAGAAAAGGGGGAAATGGTAAGCAGTTCCTTCGCTGTTGCTGTGCAGGAATGTGAAGGCTCTTAATCTTAATCCTTGGAATTTGTGAGGGACCAAAGCTGATTGTGTGACCTGCTGCCTAGCGGCATGAACCCCCCACTGGTCAGTGGAGTAATAGAGCATTCCCTGACACATGTTTACACCGAGACACACTCTTAACAATGAGACGCATTCTTTTGAGGTCTTCATCAAAGCAAATGTAAAGAATGGGTGCAGTTGCTTTGTGTCCTGGTGTAATATGTGTTTTTTCTGAGTGCTGTGAGATTTATGAAAGGCAATTTATACTTTCCTTGGCATCTGATATTTTACCTTGTGAGCAAAAAAATCCAACAAGCCTGGTTTGGAGTTACTAATCCGTCTCCCCTCCACCTCCCTCCTGTTCTCTTGTTGCTGTCCCCCTCCTGGACTGGCTGGCATGTGTGTGGAATAAAAATGTGCGAGGCCCTTTGTCCCTCTGGTTCCAAGTAACTGCTCTGCCCTCAGACAGGAGAATAGGAGCTTGGGGAGAGACACATGGCTACTTAAAGAGGAGCAGAAGAAGAGAGGGGAGACCCCAGTCCCCTCGGCCTGGAGATGCACTAGGTATTTTCATTAACTTCCTCAGTAGTTGTTTTGCTGTAGTGATTTTGCTCTCTGTTACTCCAGAAATACCTCTGAGATGAGGGCTTGCTGGCCAAGAAGGAATCACTTGAAAGGCGAGCTGCACATTTGGGTGGGAGTATTAACCGGGCTAAAGGATTATTGGAATCATGTGGTGTAAACATACTGATTAATTATGTCACTTTATGTCAGGTTTTCCCCCTCTCAAACTTTCCAGAGACCATTTTCCTCTCCGATATGGATTCAACCTGCAGCTCCTGACGTTTCCTGAGCTGAGAGGATTTGCGAGAAGAAGCCGCTGGTGGAGTTTACACAGGTACCATTACAGCTTCTCTGTTTTCACTCACTTTACAAATTCAGACATGAGGCTGAACTGTCAGGAATGGTTTTGCACTTGAGGAAATTTTTCAATACCACGAAACTCAAAACAAGTTCATACCGACAATTTTATATGCTCACAGCTAATTACTGGGAATCTAAAGTCTTTGAAATGGTTACATTATTATGCAATAGATTACTGAGGCAGTGATGAATGAAAAGCTTGGTAAACTGTCTTTGTGAAGATGATCATTTTGTAAACAACTGCCATTTTTTGTTTTATTTTATATTTTTTAAGAAAATCAACTTTTGTTGAATACCACTTAAAATGATAGGCCTAATATATATATATATATACAAAATGTTTATATCAGTCATATGAAATAAGTGGGTCAACCAGGTTTAAAGGAATTAAGCATCAAGATTTTGGGATATATGCTTATTCTTGCCTTACATGAGCAAATATATAGCTACAGTTAGGGGCTGGTTAGCTTAGCTTAGCAAAAAGTAAGAAAAGAAAATGACAAGAAACAAATGAGGTATAACATGTTAATAAGTGAGCTTTCAAGGTGCTGGTCGGCTGATTTTGTTACCTTCAGAGTGAGCCCTGTTTCCAGTCTTGTGGTAAAGCTAGGATCACCAGCTGCTGGTTCCAGCTACCAATTCATTGTACAGTCAATATATATTGATCTTCTCCTCTAACTCTCAGAAAGAAAGAGAATAAGCTTATTTTAGAAACTTTTTTTAAATTATTCCTTTAATGGACCAGTGTGTAGGATTTAGTGACATCTAGCGGTATAGTTTCAGATTACAACCCCCTCACTTCACCCTCACATTCCAAGTGTGTAGGAAAGCATGCGAAAAACGGGAAAAGGGCCGTATCTACAGCCAGTGTTTGGTTTGAATGTTCTGGGCTACTATAGAAACATGGCGGTTGAACATGGCGGCCTACATGGAAGAGGACCCGCTCCCTCTTTAGATAAAAACTGCTCATTGTAAGGTAACAAGAACACAACGATTCCTATTTTCATTTGATTTTTCACTAATAAAAATATACAAATATATACTCCTAAATGTTACACACTGGACCTTTAAATTAAACATTTCACTAGTGGAGGTAATGAAAGCTGAGCATTAAACATTTTTCCTTCTTTTATTGTCTATCTATGTTGTGTATATCTGTTTTTCTTGCAGTGTCTTGAGGGCAGGTAGACAGACCGGCAGACAAACGTTGAGTGTAGGATGGAAGAAGCAACAGAGGACAGAGACAAGATGACCAGCCAGCAGGCTCTGTGTGACCCTGACCAGAATACCAGAAAACGCCCTGGCATCTCCACTCTCAAAGTACTAAAGTTATCTGTAATCAGCACTTCTCTGCTGGTTGCCTGTACTTCTGTTTTTTTCATAGACTGAAGTCCATTCTGTTGATGCACTCAGAGTAAATTGCTCCAGATAAAAACATCAGTTAAAAGCGTAAAAGGCAACGTTGGTGCTGTTGTTGGCACTGTCCCCTGACAGCAAAGGTTCAAACTTCGATAAGCATGTATAGAGAATGGATGGATAAATGCTGAAAAAGTGAGACACACATCGGTTTTGGTTTGGGAGATATGCTTCCCTCAAAGTAGGTAGAATCAAGTCAAGAGCTGATTTATGTTGTTTTCCAAAATCTTGGCAGGCTATATTTCTACTCTAGATCAGCTTACCAACTTTCATCGGACACTTGTCGGCCCTGAGCTCAGCGCTGCCTGATTGCAGCACTACATCAGCATGTGCAAAGTTAATGGAGTATTTCTACCAGAACACATCTTTACAACAATTTCATTTGTTTTCCTCATGTGCCTTAGCTCAGTCTGTAGATATTGGGTTATTGGTCAGATTCACCCCCAAATAAACCATACAAATAAAATCTAACATACAAAACCAGATCAGTATCTGGCTGCTCTGTGTTTGCGGTTTTCTGCTTCACATTGTTGAGTTCAGTATCTCAAAAGTATAGACCCATTACTCGACCATTCGAACAAATCAGATGAGGAAGTGGGGAACATTAAATTATACTTACTATGTGTAAACTGTGAGGGTGTTTATTAGACAGCATTGTGTTATTTTTTCTAATTACGGTTTTTAATACAATTTAGAGCCCAAAGTGGTCCATACCTGTCGGATTGAATCAAGTTTAAGCTGAGAATGAAAGCCTCATATAGCAATATAGCATAATAGATGAAATACTGTACAAAATATGCAGGAGAGTTGCAATAATCCCTGGTGGGAATTAACTTAGTAATAAAGAGGCTGCAGTGTGCCCACACACAGAGTTAAACCTAAGACTGTGGAGGCTGCAATGTAGGAGGGAGAAACCGTCTCAAAGCATATGTAAGCCGCATATAGAGCGCACGTGAGATCAGATCAGTAACATGTTAATCAGCCAGAACAGCCATTTTTGGGGGGAATGAGGATTCTGTGCATAAAATGTGTAAATCTTTGTTCAGCAGGCTTTGTTCAGTTCTCAATCTAGAGTCAGTATGTTTGAGAGTAGTAGTGAAATTTGAATGCCCCACAAATTTACATTGACCAAAGAAGGTCTTCAAACTGGTACCATACATTTATTAGATAATTTTTGTGATTAGTTTTTGTTGTTTTCTTTTAAAAACAGGGCAAAACAGCACATGATATACATCGTGTGACAATATGAGAGCTGAGAAACAGGACACGTGGAATAGAAACAAGGTTAACCAATAATGTGGCTAAGTAGTAGACAACACTGAGGCTAAATTGGTAGACAGAGCATGTATATTTTCTATTTAGTGTAGGCAGTAATTGATGTTCTGCTTTCCAAAAGTGGCCAGAAATCTGATATTGCTGGTTTAACGATTTTAGGTGATTGTTTGCCTCCTAAAATCTATGAGTTGTTTGCCTATTTTAATGACTTATATTTCCCCTTGTGTTTTCTAGTTGTTTATTGTGGCGCTGTCCTTCGCCTGTTTCTCCAAGGCTCTGATAGGAACCTACATGAAGAGCTCAATCACTCAGATTGAGAGACGTTTTGACCTCTCCAGCACACATATTGGACTCATAGATGGCAGTTTTGAGATGGGTACAGTCTATCTGTTGATATAACCCTATTCTTTTGTGTATCTGATCAGGTCTTATTTTTCTTTTTGCCACCTTTTTCGGTTCGATTCATAGCTGATGACTCTCTAGATGTATTAATGTTTTCTTCTGCTCATTTGGTTTCTCATTCTTGGAGGTAGGCAACTTGTTGTTTCTTGCTGTGGTCAGCCATTTTGGGGCCAAGCTGCATCGGCCCAGACTCATTGCTGTGGGTTGTTTTCTCATGGCTGTAGGGGCCTTTCTCACCGGCCTGACGCACTTCTTCATGGGACGGTAAACATCAACAAACACCACTGATTTAAAAAAGCTTTTGAAACAAAAATTATGAAGAAAGACGTCCAAAGATGTTGTTTAATGTCTCATTGTGGCTCTGCTGGTTTTCACAGCTACAAGTACGACACAATCATTCAGGTTTTCCAGAATGACAGTGTGCACATCACCGCCTGTGCGGATCCTCTGAAAACAGAGGATGTACCCGACATTCAGATAGAGCCTTCTGTTGAAGACAACGCAGGTAAGAATGAAATGTGATTTCCCACTGACATATCAGTAATTTAGATTCCTGTTCATCTAAATCTGCAATAGGCAAGAAATTCATGCAAGAAAAGACATTTCTGTGCCATTTGGTGCAGTGACAGCTCAAATTTACCTTGTGTAACTTTAACTAACAATCACTTTGTTTTTGTATCATTTTATCTATGGATGGTAAATTTGGTCTATTGGTCAGTCCACCACTTTGGTCTAGACTGAAATATCTCAACAATTAGATGGATGCTGACTTTGGTGACTTTTCCTCTTGCACTTGCAGCATTTATCAAGTGAAATATCTCAACATCTACAACATGGATTAGCAATAATATTTTGCACAAACATTAATGGCTCCTGGACGATAAATCCTAATTACTTTTTAGTACCTCCACTATGAGGCTGACACTTGTTGTGTTGAATAAAATGCCACTACCATGGCTGTATTGTTACATCAATAACTATAAAGTATACTCAAAAACACACTGGGTTAAAAAAATTCCCAGCGTGGAATAAATATAGATGCAGTACTGGGTTAACTTTACCCAGTACCACTTGGGTATTTTGACCCACTAACCAAGTGTAGTGTAAAAATATCACTCAGTGTCTGAGCTTGTATCTTGCCTTGAGGAGGACATGTAGCACAACAATAACCAACCGAGCAGTAAAACTTGTGACTGTACAGTGCTGGTCATGTGGGTGGTCAGCTGTCAACCTGGTTACTACCCACAGAGTTGAAATCAACAACCTGCAATCAGGACAAACTGTACTAGATGCCGTTGCTATGATCAGTGAATAAGAAACTGTAACAGCAGCATAGAAGCTACAAAGAGTCTGCCTTGACGTGAAACCTGATTATAACACTTAAAAACTCACTGGCTTTCTTTCAACCATTCCTGGAATGCACTGATCCTGGTCTGACCTTCAAAGCCACTCACCTCCGGCGCTGCATGCATACTGATCAACAACTGCACAGCCGCAGATATGATCAACCCCAGAGATACACCTCTTGGGTAGTGGATAATTTTTTTTAAACTTACATTTTTAACTGACAGTCTTCGTGAAAAGGCAAATGGATATAAGGCATCCCTGTTACCAGAACTAAACAGAGACACGGCATTCACAACCTCACATCAACAGCACCCAGGATCAGTCTGTATGCAGACTGCAGAGCACACTAATAAGAGCTGAAAGCTGGGAAAGAAAAAGACAGAATAATATGTGGGGCCATCCGGTCTTATAACATCACTAAGAAAGCAGGCATTGGTAATATTTATGGTAATAAATTCAGCTTGGACTCTGTTCATGTATTCTTCAATGTTTTGAGGAGCAGCTCTTGTTCCAGTCAATTCTAGTTCCCTTAGATGGGCTTCACTCGAAATGTTACATCTGTCTCTCTGTAATTAGAAAGACTGTAATTAATTTGACCTCCTACAAAAACATGTCACACACCCACAGAATGCAATGTATTGATTCTGTTCAGCTATTCCAATGAAATGTATTTATAAAGAAACACAATATGGAAGTCACCTACAATGCAGGGGTATACAAGCTTAAAGTCACACCCCATTAAACTGCTATTGAATGAACACCACATAGTATTCATGCATCTGTTTTTGAGGTAGACCACACAATTTTGATAGCAGACTTTATTTTTTCTTTTCTGAATAACCTGTGGGAGGGGGTTCCACACAAAATTTGATGTATTTTTTCTTTGTCAGACAATACGTACACACACATACACACACAAAACATGCACATTCACTCACATGCAATGCGGTTTATGTATTTTCTACATTTGCGTTTAGGAAATGCACTGGCCTTTGGTGACAATATAAAGCAGTGTCCATGAAAATCACTGTTTCTCAGATCGTGACAAAATCAATCTCATGTATTCCTAATGTGTGTCTTTATGGAGCCTGTGTAAGAGAGTCTGGTTCCAACATGTGGATCTATGTGTTCCTCGGGAACGCTCTGCGAGGGATTGGGGAAACCCCGGTCACACCTTTGGGAATCTCCTATGTCGACGACTTTGCTAAAGCAGAAAACTCACCGTTTTATATAGGTAAGATATCATCGCCCATTTTGGATTTCAAGTGGAATGATTATGTTAAATAATTTATTTGGACCCATAAATGCTAAAAAGCAGAATAAGTTAATAAGCACTGTCAGAGGGCAGTAATCCATTGAGTAAAATTATTTTGTGATTTGCAGCTTGTCTCCAGACCATTACTCTGCTGGGCCCCATGTTTGGTTTCCTCCTAGGCTCCTATTGTGCCAAACTGTATGTCGACATTGGATATGTTGACATGGGTAAGCACAATGCATTTGTATGCATGTATCAAAAGTTATGGTTAATCTCCACTCTAAAAGCTAATGTTAATTAGCTGGCTAGTTACAACTGCAGTCCTCCTTTTAGCTGATAAATCTGACTGGCTAGAAATGAGAAGCTGAGATGCTCTTATCTGCTTCTGCCTGAAATGAAAGACTCTTTGTTAGAGAGCTGGATTGATTTAAATAGAAGTGTGTCTGTTCTGTCAGAGGTGTTTGAGACATATCCCACTGAAAGATGGTCTGGTACCTGAACTGATGAATTTATTTATTGGAAATCCCAAAAAAACACATAAGAGCTCACTACAAAAAACAAAACAACAAATATGTTAGCTACCTTCCCACACTGTTTCAGAGCCTACCATAGCCTTAAGGTACAGTCACATGGGTGAGGGAGTATCACCTGCCGAGGCTAAATGTGGGCAGTACAGGATGTGCAGGAAATCAGTTTGCTGTTTCGTAGTCCGTTTTAAAGGTGCTGAACTCAAACTGAATCTTAATACAATATTACAGCATTACAACAGATAATAACTTTGTGCCTCTTTGGGGGGTGCTTAACGTTTCACTCTATGTCCTCTCCTTTCTACCGTTGCACAAGGTAGGATCTTGGAGTAACACAGAGAGTCATTTTCAAAATAAAAGCCCCTCTAATGATAACAGGTAAAATATGTAATAAAAGCAACAAGAATGACTGTTCAACAGGGTTATCCCTTCTCTGTGGCTAATTATTTTCAAACACTATTAGAATTTCATGTTTCGACAGTAGAGACAGGGTGACTATACCTGGAGCTTTGGTTCAGACTGACACTTTCATAAAAATAGGCTGCTCACCTGTCAGGACAGGTTAGTGAAGACTTTCCTGAGAGTCCCTTGGAGGAATTGTCCTGACTATCACAGATAGATAAGGCACAATAATGTATTAGGCAAATAAACTCAATCAGGCCACCTAAAGTGTGTTTAGAGTGTCCCATTACAGATAATTAAGACACAATTAGTCTGTTTTTCCCAATATCCGGCCCCTTAACACTGAAGAAGTAACAGATTACAATTACAAATGAAAGTAAAAAATTAAACACACGTCAGGCTTCCTGCTTCTGCTGTTAACTCACTCGGAAACTCTTTTCTGTCATCCAGAAAGTGTGACCATCACTCCTAAAGATGCCCGCTGGGTGGGAGCCTGGTGGATGGGCTTCATGGTGTCATCTGCCCTCCTGCTCATCTCTAGCATTCCCTTCTGGTTCCTGCCCCGCTCACTGCCAAAGCAGGAGGGAGACAAGGACAGGCGCGAGAACCTCGATGGGACAGAGGATGCCCTCAACAACAATCACAACCTCAAGCTGACTGACATCGCTAAAGGTCCAGAAAACCCTCTTCTTCTTTCCATAACAGACCACTGATGACACTTCATTGCATTTCCAGTACAAATTCACATATTTAGTACAGATTTGGTATTTTACTAAATTACAGCATGTGTGCAGTTATGGTCATGTTGTATTTTTACTGGATGTTCTTCCACAGGGTTTCTTCCCTCACTGAAGCGTCTGTTGGGAACTCCTGCCTACTTCCTGCTGCTCTGTGGGAGCATCCTGAAGTTCAACTCTTTCATCGGTCTGTTCACCTTCAAAGCCAAATACATGGAACAACAGTTTGGACAGTCTGCATCCAGAGCCAACTTCCTCATAGGTAAAAAAAAGATATATAGTTGGTATATGTAGAAAACCTCTGACATTTACACCTCTGCTCTTCCCATAGCGATGCTATTGCTGAATAACAGTTAAAAGTTACATTTATGGGATAATGGTGTTGTGATTACTTCATCTTCTATTGGCTTGACCCTTGAGAGTAGATTTCTGGAAAAACAACAAGCACTTGCAGAACAAAATGACATGAAGCAGAGTGCAGTGCAACCAATAGTTCAAAAGTTACTGAAGCACACAGGAATATAGTCAAGAACAAACAACTTGCATTAAGCTTGAAGGCTTCTTCCCTAGGGCTGAGAGACTGTTGAATATTTAATAAGTAATCTTTTTTTTTTCATGCCTCATTCAGTTTTTAATTTTTGAAATAGCTTAAAGGGAACTAATCTAAATTCACTACAAATGCTAAAATGTAGTGTAACAGTGGTAAAGAAGAGAATCCTCATAAAGTAAAAAAAAAAAAAAAAACGGTGTGTGGGATTTAGTGGCAGATTGCAGCTAACTGAACACTGCTCGCTCAGAGAGATTTTATGATTAGTTAGTACTCGTCCTGTAGATAAAGTTAAAAAAGTCAAAAGCAGTGCCTTGCGACTCATGGTACACTTACGTGATACACTTACATTTCTCCAGCTTCTATGTAAAGCTAGAAACTCACGTAGAAACAAAACATCTTAGGGTGTGCGATAGAGACTTCCTACTGTAAGAGTAGCCTCCCCCTCGTGTTTTTCTTCTAGGTGTGTTGAACCTGCCAGCGGTGGCAGTGGGGATCTTCCTGGGAGGGCTGCTGATGAAGAGGTATAAACTGAGTTTGGTGTCAGGAGCTCAGCTCTCCTTTGCCACATCCTTCATGGCATACCTCCTCCTGCTGCTGCAGTTTGGCACCAAGTGTGATAACATTCCTGTGGCTGGGCTCACCATCTCATACAACGGGTAAGTACTGAGATATGAAGGGTACATATAGATGTTTTACCAGCCCAAACAAAACAAAATAATGTACCATAAGAACAGTTTTTACGGCGCCAAAATACAGTAATTCAGATTTGTACAACCTGCAGCTAATATAAAATATAAAACCCCTTTTTGCCCTGCAGGACACAGAGTGTGTCATACAACAGAGAAATGCTCTTCTCAGAGTGTAACAGGGACTGCTCCTGTTCAGCAGAAGAGTGGGACCCCGTGTGCTCAGACAGTGGCATCACCTACATATCTCCATGTATGGCCGGCTGCATCAGCTCTAGCGGATACGGCAAGAACACAGTAGGGCTGCACACCGTGAAAGCACAAACATACACGATGAACCTGCCCATCAGTCAGTTAGAGGAATAGATTAGGGTCTGACGCAGCCAGAGTTCCTCGACTACTCTCACAATTCAAACAGTTATCTATCACACTGAAATGTAAACTTTCAAAATGATTATCACCTTTTTAAAATAATTTAACAGCATCACCATAAACAGATTTTGCAACCATGCAACCCCAATTTCTAAGAGACATTCCTGAGCAGCCACGTCAAGAGAATGTGCTTTGATAAACCTTGAACATTCGACTGACGGAAAGAGTTTAATCACTACAACTCAGGAGAAGAATTAGAGTATTAATTCCTTCACTTTCTCTCCCTGTTCATACACTCTCCACTGTCTGAGAAATAGTTACTTTATCAAAGCATAAATTCATGTTCTTTTCTCTGGAGTTACTACCAAGAGCTCATTCAAAGTCCTTTCAGTTTATCTGCATTAGTTAATATTTCATTACTGCACATTTGTTTTTTAAGGTCCTACATATCAGAATTATGTATTTAATCACATTTGTTGCCTAATTTAATGACAACGGTTATTATTTAATGAAGGTTTATTAGATTTCTTGACGACAGCAGTATGAGTAATATGCAAAGCATGTATTATGTTTCAACCCAAAGTAAGGTCACTACAGAATATATAATCCAAAGATACTAATCCGCTACTTCACTGTCAAGAAGTCACTGTGGTAAAATAACTAGCTTACAGCAGATCTATGACTCTAAGTAAAGACAAGTTTTCCAAGAATTAATTAGGTTGTGCTTCACTTAATTTCCAGTAAGCGCTCCCGTTACATTACAGTTTCTTTCTCTTTGCCAGGTCTTTCACAACTGCAGCTGTGTGTCCGCCTCCTACCCAGCAGGCAGCAGTACGTCCGTGAGGCTGGGCCAGTGTCCCCATGCCAAGGACTGCAGCCGAAGTTTCACCTCTTACATGGCTGTATCTGTCCTCAGCTCCTTTATCAACTCTCTGGGAGCCACACCTGGCTACATGGTCATCATTCGGTCTGTGTGTCATTCTTATGATTTGAGCCTAAGTGTAATTGTAAAGCAGGAAAAAGAAAGCAAAAGAGTGTTAGACGAGACACCACTCTCACTCATATGAAGCAACAGCCAGCAGCCGGTTAGCTTAGCTTAGCACAAAGACTGTAAAAAAATAACCTGTATATTATGTTATATGACACATGAGGGAAAATGAGGGACTTCCGTATGCTGTCGCGCTTACTGCTTATCAAGTAGTTGGAGGTTGAGGGGTTATGTGCCAGAACAATTTTTTGACTAGCTGTTGGTTGCCTGGCAACTTTGCGGTGCCATCAAGACTCCAGGGCATAGTCTGGCATATAACCCCTGTAAAAGCAGTGTCAATTTTACCATTTGTGCTAATCTTTTAGTTGCATAGTCCGCCTACAGAATTGTCACATAGATAAACTGTTAAACATCTACAGACAAAGCGAAGCAGTTGTATCAGTGTGTCAAATACTATCTGTATAAAGTGTTACTCGGTTTTTGCAGATTAAACAAACAAAGAACAAAGTTACATGAGTGAACTTTCGTTGATTAATGGATTTTCTTACCTTCGGATAGAGCTAGGCTAGCTTTTTCCCCTTGTCTCCAGTGTTTGTGCTAAGCTAAGCTAACTGGCTGTAGGTTCATGTTTAGTGTACAGACATGAGAGTGGTGTCTATCTTTTTATCTAGCTCTCAGCAAAATGTCAAACTAAACCATTAAAGGCACTGACAGGCATAGCAACATTACAATGTTTTGTCATTACAGATGCATCTCACCAGAGCTCAAATCCCTTGCGCTTGGTATCCAGACCTTGGTAACTCGGACTCTTGGTAAGCTTCAGTACTTTCAGTTGCAAATATAGTACAATGTTTTGCATTTCAATGTTAGTACAATTTCTGGTACAGTAGGTCCCAGAGTTTTCACAGCAGCCATTTTGACATGAAATAGTTGGGTAAACACAGGTGTTACCATTGATACTAATTAAGGTTCTGTTCCATTCGGGTCAAACAGAGTCAGGATGCTGATATTGTGCATGTTGTGCTCACTGAAAAGGCTCTGCTACACTTAATGGAATGGAACCTTAATTAGTCTCATTGGTAACACCTGTGTTTACCCTATTATTTCACGGCAAAATGGATGCTGTGAAAACTCCATTTTATTAGTTTGCTATGTAGCAGTCAAAATAAGATCATATGAGAAATATGACTGAGGGACACAATATTTCTCTGCATTGCCATGTTGTAACAATACATATATGGGGGATATTTTGCCTGTAGGTGGAATCCCTGCACCAGTGTATTTCGGAGCCCTGATTGATTCAACTTGCCTGAAGTGGTCGATCAAGAAGTGTGGGGGCAGGGGGGCATGCCGCATTTATGACTCTGCCATGTACAGGTATGCAATGGGTAACAAATGTGAAAGTAGAATGTGATTGCTTATATAAAAAGTGTTGAGTGGTATTATGGCTTTATATAAATATTATTACTTGTAATTCTTTTTTCTCCACCACTTTAGACACCATAACAATAAAGATCTCAGCCCCTCTTTCGTCTTTATTTTCAGGATCATCTTCCTAGGTCTGATCACTTGTCTCAGTGGTTCCTCGTATTTCTTCATCATTGCCGTCATCATCCTCCTCAGACGACAGTTTCGGAAACCAGAGCGAGAAGCAGAGAAGCAGCATTCAAAAACTTCCAAGGAAATTGAACTTCAGGCCCCATCAAATTCCATTGAGGACCAGCCAGGTGCTCCTAAAACTCCCAAACTGCCTCATGCTCCCAATGTTTGTGGAAGGATCACAACAGATCCGGAGGAGGGAGGGGAGGTTCATGGAAAAGAGCAGCTCCTCCAAGATGGCAGACTCATCTCTACAAATAACACCCAAGAGAGGCAACAGCTCCAATCCCTGACAGAGACCACTGTTGAGTTGACTCCTCTTCCAAATGAGGAAGCAAAGAGAGAGTCTGAGGAGCAGAGGTCAGAGGAGGAGGCGAAAGAGGGAAAAGAGTTTTGCAAGGAGACGACTGCACAGGTGGAAAAAGAGAAGCCGAACCATCATGTGGATGACAAAAACAAGTTAGAGAACGAAACGGCACACAGTAAAGAAACTGACAGCCCATAAAACTAAGGTGTTCACCGATGTGTCCTCAATCACAGGATCAAACAAGGCCAAGTGGAACCATTGTAGAAATGTTACAAAGTCTGGCCAAAAGTCACATTTATTTGGAATATATTTGGAATATCAAGAGGAATTCCATTTTCTTCTAAGCTATAGCACGCTCTGTGCTAACAGTATTTCTTCCCTCTTGTATTGTATTACAGGAGTTGTTAAATTACAATTAGTCCTAAGGAGGAAATGGGCTATCAGTGATGCGATTTCCACAGCTATAGAAACATACTACAGTACTTTGTATAAATATGGAATAGCACTGGATGTGCACATTGACCAACAACTCAAACAAGTCAAATATTGACTCCTAACAAGGCCCTGATTGAAAAACATTAGAGATTTTTGCTTTTTATGTCAATAAATGAACTATTAAATGTGTGATATTATATTCACGTTAAATTTTGCATTCTCAAAAACAAATTAAAGCAATGTTAACACAATATCATGCTGTGGACAAATAATGAAAATGATCTTCCTGTTAGGTTTCTTCCTCATGAGTGGTGTGCTAAACGTTTTTAAATGTATGTCATTGTTAATTAAACCTGCAGTGATTGATTTTTTATTTTTTGGCCACTTGGGGGCAGCACAACAAGCTGTAATTACAATACTGACTCATTATCATCTTATAAAGTTTGAGGGCAAACGTGCTAGCAAAGAGTGGCTTATTTACAGAGTTGTATTTCTGTGCACCTGATGAACATAGCAACTCCCAACAACTTCTGAGGAAAATATCTGGCTCTTGCTAAATGCTCCACTGTGTTCACCAACTAGTCGCTAATTTTGTGATTTTGTGTTTTTTTTTTTTTTTCATTTTTAATATAAATTACTTTGATGAGAGCTAAGAGTGAACCAAAATTGTGAAGTTGCAGGCTGCAGAAAAACAAAACAATTAGTTAAAAGATGCTAAATATCTCTGGAGAGCAGAGAGGAAGGTGATAATTCTCTGTGGGTTTGTCACTATCCATTTGATTCATTGTTAATAAGAAAATATTGATATTAGCAGCTTTAAGTTTGGGTAAATGAATAGGAAACTCAGCTGCCTAGTGTTCAAAAGCATGTTAATAGTACATTTATGTAGAGGAAGAAATATCAGTGGTATAATTAGGCTTGAGGAACAGCTACATATTTGAGCAATATTTGTCAGCCAAAACAATTACACAAACCACTAGCATTCCTGACCAAGAAGCCAATTCATGCAATTAATTAAACAACTGGCATTTGTTTTCCCAGGACAGTACAGGTAGGTGTTGGTGACGTTAATTGTTTATTTGTGTCTGTGGATGCATCATAGGCCACAGAGAATCACACAGTTTGGCTGTTATTCCAACAATAGCTCTGTGACCGTGGGATTGAGTTCCTCCAATTGTGCATCGGTATTGCAGATATAAATGAGCATCTGTCATTTAAGTAAGACTTCATGAAATAGTGGACATATCCCCAGTTATTATCAGAGGTCACAGTATTACCTTTGCTGGCACTGGCTACTAATCATTCCCCAGAGCCTTTTGATCCCTCCTCTGTCCATTGCTAGAGGAATACTAATAAAGCCATATTGAGCTGTGTATTCGAGCTTTCAATCCTAAATATCTGCACTGAATGTGAAAATGGAAACAAAGCTACTGGAGGAGCACCTTCAAAGTATGGAATAAGAAGAATTCCTGATACCTTGTGGACTGTGGAGGTTCACTCAGCTTTGTGGTATTGGTTTTTTCTGTGATGGGAGCAGGAAACTGAGCTGCCACCCATGTAACATCTGGCTCCTCACGATTACCAAAGTAATCCAAGGGACAAGATAATAGAATCATACAAGAGACACGTTTCCCCAGACTATATCTTATATATAGGCTTTAAATCCTACACATACCACCCACCTTCTGTCTTTTTTTCTCTCCCTTACTCTCCTTTCCCTGTCTTCTGTCTTTTCCCTTCCGCCCTGTCCTTTCTGTCAGGACGGATTGTGCAAATTAACCTTTCTAAACAACCCCCTCATATCCAATGGAGTAGCTAAATATTTCATAGGTTAATTATATATTAAATCCAATTATTGCAATTTTTTTTAACAACCAGCGCTTGTCAGTGAAATGGGATATAATTGCATAAACAGGCATCGACAGAAATCTGTTGTACATGGCCAAACTAATCAATTGTGTTCAGACTATCACCATTAAATAGTTTATTAGGAAATCATCTGCAGAAATCAGCCTTGAACAAATAATAGTGCCAAGGAAGTAAATCAAGTCATACTATATAACTGATGTAAAAGTAGAGAAATGTGAACATTTCCTGTCACCCTATCTTTGTCTGCAGTTACAGCAGGTTTTCTTGGGAAGCTTACAGGAAACACAGGGAGGTGTTAGCTGGACCTTGGTGGGTTTGGGGGTGTTGCATGTCCATTAGGACTGCACTATGTCTCTCTTTCAGCTCAAAGCTGCGGTGAAAACCACCAGCACTTACCAGCAGCCTGCAGTCTGTGGTGGCATCTCATGGACACAGACAAACGTTCATAAGGAATATGGTCATGATAATAATTATAAATTGAATGTGTTCTTTTCCTGCATTCTTTGATAATTACATTTTTATGAGCGCTTTTCTCTCAGCTACGGTGGCTATAACTGCTACTACAATATGTCTCAAATACAGTTAATTTTCTATTTAATCCAAACCAAGCCCTGTTTCAGCTGAAAATGCATAAGCTCCTGTGCAACAGAGGTGGGTGTGGCTTAGCTGGAAAACGTTAATGTCATATATTTCCTAACTGATGCACCAGTCAGAGATTAGTAACATTTAAATCAGTCAGATGACAGATGTGGGGGTGTGTAGTCATGAACCTGTGATTTTTTGGCCACATGGGAGCAGTGGAAACAAGCTGTAAACACAAACAATGACATCATCACGCTGGCTAACCTGTTAGCAAACAGCTACCTATCCACACATCCAGCTGACACGAAGCAATATTAACATTTATTTGGATTTCTATTGCTATATTCACTCTCTTTTTAGCTCTGTTTTTGGTCTCTACCAACTCCTCAGCGAAATACCTGTCTCTTTCATCTGCTAAAGTTCACCGGATAGTTGCTAACCTGCTAAGCAGGTAACGTACAGTCCGTTTTTTCAGTGAAAACTGCTGCCTCCTGTGGCTGAAAACAACAATGATGAGAGCAGTGAGAGTCAACCAAAACAGTAAAGTTGCAGGCAGTAAGAACAAAGCAGTGAGCTGAAAGACCCTAAAACGCTCCATAGAACTGAGGGAAAACTGCAGAGTTGGGTGATAAATTCTCTGTGGATTTGTCACGACCAGGGACACCTTTCACATTACAAGTAGTGTCTTGATCCATTGTTAATATAAAAATAATGATTATAGCAGCTTTAAAGTTACAGAAAAATACTAAATATTTCAAACAAAGTCAAACAAACAAACAAACTATCGCAAAAGAGATGTTATTGCTAATCCTTTCATAAACTAGTCAGAGTTCCAGGTCACGTGTTTGTAAAGTGTTACTCTCAAGTTTTACCATCACTTCATTAATTAGTACTTTCTCAGTTGTTTGTGACGTGTCCCGTCAAAATAATGAGACACCATTCATTATTGATGATAATTCATCTTCACATTCATTATTCATCGTCGATGAAGTCCAGAGGGAGGCAGGAGGGCCAGAGTTTGGTGACCTGAAACTTCATTACGTGTCTCAAGGTAAATAGGAAGACAGCTTTCCTCTCCCTGGTGTGGGTTTATGGCGGGTCAGTCCCATCACAGGCGCTGATGAGAACGATGACGAAGGTGATGATGAGGATGGTGACGTACAAAGATGTGTGTGCGTATGTGTGTGTGTGAGTGTGTGTGTTTTCTGTGAAAATTAGCATTTTTCTGTGCACAGGCTTAAGAGTGTACATTAAGGTACAGCTGAGAGTGCGTATGACATATGTAAGACCCTCTTGGACTTCCCTACACCCCTCCTCCCCCCTCGTCCTCCCCATTCTGTGTAAATGAAAATGCAAGGCTATATTTGGAGAGAGCTGATGTCACAAGTGGTTTGAGCGATGAGCCTATAACTGTTGGAGTCGGTTTGTGTGACAGTCTAACAAATCCTGGACTGCTTCAGTGACAGACTGGGAATCTGCTGGCTACTGGCAAACACAACAGAAAGTAAGTACTCTGTCTCTCTTAAGTTTGTCGTTTTTCCTGTACCTGTGTCTGAGTCTTGTCTATGGGGTGCTACAGGAGATGGACAGTGTTTTTTAGTTAGTTTTATTGTAGGTTTGAATAGGATATTTTGCTGAATCTCTTTTCACACTTTTCATTTATGTTTTTAGATATTTAAAATACACATTGTGTGTGGTTCGAATACACAGACCTGGTGTATATTTTAAATTCAACATCCTGAGGGTTATGAAAGATACCAAATATGTCTTGTTGCAGTTTCTATTTAATGTAAAGAAGCATGTAAATGTGTTATACTATAGAAGTATGATGTGTAGAAGCTATAAATAAATAACTCCAGCTTGTGCATACAGACTATATATATGATTTAAATGGAGTGTAAAAAAGAGCTGAAACAATCTCTCGACAGACAATTGATCAGCAGCTGTTAATTGCTGATTGCTAATTGATTTATGTCGTTTTTCAAGCCAAAACTGTCTGCTTCCAGCTTCTCAATTGCTACTTTTCTTTGTCTTATGTGATAATAAAGTGAATATCTTTGGGGTTTTGGATGATTGGTCAGGTAAAGCATTTTGAAGACATCAGCTTGGCTTCTGAAGAATTGTGAAGGGGATTCTTTACATTTTCTTACATATTATAGACAATATTAACCGATTAATCATAAAAATAAATGGCAGATTAATTGATAATAAAAATATCTGTTATTTGCAACCCTATTTGTAACTCTTAATATATACCAGAGCAAAATATTTTATCGGAGTTGAACTGGTTAATCCTTGTTGGAGGCTGGTGGATTACTGTCATAGTTAAATTATAGATTGTATGGAATTAACAATACTTGTCTTTTTGTTCTCATAATGATGACTTTTCAAATCCAGAATTAGACACTCAATATTTTATCAATACCAATATTTTAATTACAGCATTTTATTCTTGTTTGTATTTGTTAATTACATTATGTCCTGATAATGTACATGCATAGGTAAGTTGCTGCGCTGTTGTCTTTTGGCCAGGTCTTTGTAGTTAAATAAAGGTTCATTCTAAAAAATAAAACAAATCTTCTGTGCTGTTTCAGGTAATCACCCTACATTATGTATCACCTGAGGGTGCCAGTGCTTCTCCTCATGCTGCTTGTGTTGCTGCGCTGCGTCACCACTGCCCCAAGTTACAGGTAAGTGTATTATATTACAAACAAGCAATGAGCTCTTTGGTAAGTCTTTGCAATGACTTGTAAAAAGAAAAATAGTGGTCTAAGATTAGGTGCAGAGTTTATAACAACACAATTCATTTATTTAAACATGCAATAGCCTCAGGAAGGCAAAAGAACAACGTAAGGCTACTGTTTCACTTCAATGCACTTGCAAATGAATGTATATTAGGAGTGTGCTAAATATTTTTTTAATTCATTAATGATTCTCTGTCAAAATCAGCAAGGGAGGCACAGAAACAGCTGTTTACAGCTTGCAGCTTTCTCCCTCTCTGGTTGAGTGTCCCTTCACTTCCCTGTCGCCTACACAAAACAAACAGCGCTGTCCGTGGTTCTGAAACAACAGATACACAATAGTCATATGTATCTCAGCCATAATTGTTGTTATTTTTCTCTCTATATATAAAGCTTAAACAGAGGGACAAAAAATACGACTGAGTGGGCTAAGCCCCCTTAAGACCCCTCGTGGTACCGGGCCTGGGTGAAATGTTGATCATATTAGATCAGACACCAGCTTAAATGACTATTGTCTTAACAGGCAGGAAACCAATCTAGGAGTTTAACTGCAGGTCAGCATACAAGTAGCTGAATATCATGGAAATTTTGTGATAAGAAGGGCTGTAATGTTCTGCGTGAGGAGCAATAGGGCACTGATAACTCTGGAGGTGGAAGCCAATTGTGCTCGTCTGTGGGAAAGTGCCTCATTGTGCAACCCGGGGGGCGCTAAGTGGCCACTTTTTCTTCTTGCTCTCAGGGCTAGTGGATGTTCTGAAGAGGGTATCTTCAGCTATCAGTGTGAAATGGTTTGGCCCTTTTCCCTCTGTGATTCAGGTACTTCAGTCCCAGCTCATCCAGCGAGCAGGAAAGTGCTCTCCCAGACAGTGACGGCTGGTTAGCTCCTGGGCTAATCTCCAACCCATTCCTCGGCCTCATGGGTACACGGCCGCAAAGGGGGCTCACAGCTATGAACAGGTGACAGCTGTATTAAATCTCTATTACATGAAAAACATTCTATCTACAAGTTTTTTATAACTTTGTACTTTCTTCCCAGTCACCACATAGCGAAGAGAAAGTGCAACACAGCCACCTGCGTCACCCAAAGGCTAGCAGACTTCCTGGTCCGCTCCAGTAACACTATCGGTACAGTCTACGCACCGACCAACGTGGGATCTGCCACCTACGGCAAGAGGGACCTACTGCAGCCTCCCAGCTACCTGCCTCTGTAGTACCAACTGAGGAAGTTCTACCAGCACTCCCAGTGCTTTGATGATATAACCAGACATCTTATGTAACAATGATTGTGAGACATTAATAATGACGCCACTGATAGTAATGATGATGTTCATGAAGAGAGTGTTCTTGTTTCTTTTATAAACTTTAGGAAACAGTGCCTTTAATTTAAAACCATGTCTTTTTTTCTGGCTTTGTGTGTGTTCTGTTAATGCTGTTCCACAATGGCATGATATGAATATAAAATACATCAAAGTAAATGATAAAACAATAAATAAAAGAAAACAGATGTAAAGCCATATGAAATAAATGTTATCTGTTGGTTTTGATAATAAAATTGTGAAAATATATATATTTTTTAAATCTTTATGCCTTTTAAGCCACATTATTGCACATCATGACAACTGCATGCAGGACCTAATATGAGCTGTTAGCATATCATCAGCTAGAACTCCCATAGGAGATGTCCATTAAAACAGTTTTGGTAACCAGCTCCAACTTGTCCCACATAAACTCTATAATGAACTTGTAAACAAAATGGGTTTCATCATGTTTCTCTGTAGGGAGACATCCAGTAGATCAGATGAAGATTAAACATCCCCTCTAGATATATATTAAGACATATAAACAAATAGTCAGCTAAACACAATAATGTCCATCTGATACGTTTTTTCCACAAAAAAGTATAATTTCCTTAAGAAGGCATCTCCTCCTTCTAGTTAAATTTAAAAATCCAGAATCTCTGAATATGCATATTTTGTTTGTCTCTTAAATTCGTCCATTCGACACAAGATGTCTCCTCCTTCACTGTAACGTCCATTCTCAGTGTATGTGCACTGGTGGCTTCAAGTTTCTACAGCACACTGTATTGGCTGCATCCTGGACCAGGACTGACTTCCAAATGACTTGTGAAAAATCTGCTTTTCAATGAGCACACAGAAACTTCTGGTGTCAAACTCTGCACAGACATCATTCTGTACAGTGAAGATCAAACATCCAAGGAACAAGAAAATATTATGTTTAAGTGGAGAAAAAACTTTAATGAGCTGGGAGTTAACCCAAGAGGAATGCCTTATTCCCTATAACAGGTGGCTGTGGCTCAGGAGGGAAGTGGAAATGCTGCATGTCAAAGTGTCTTTAAGCAAGATACTGAACCCCAAATTTCTCCTGATGCTGTGCAGTGGTGTGTGAATGTGGATGAATTAATTAGTTTCCGTTTGGGATGGCCTTTGCCATCACTGTATGAACGTGTGTGAATGGGTGAATGTAGCATGTATTGTACAGCGCTTTGAGTGGTTGTAAGAGTAATAAGGCACTATATAAGTACAGTCCATTTACCATTTACCATTTTGTCAGCCACAATTTACTGAATCCAACTGTTTAGTCAGTTCATGGTCCAAATTCAGTCTCAGCTTTCATGCCATCTTATGTGATCTTTCAGCCTTTTCAAGGAATATAAATATATAATATATAGGAAATATGCTTATTTGATTTCTTGTCGAGAGTTAGACAAAAAGATTGATTGTCTGTACCTTAAATAGCTGAAACCAAAAGCCTTTTAACTTAGCTTTGGATAAAGATACTACCACTTACGACATTTATGGTGTGCTCGCCAGAGATCTTCACAAATTAGTTAAGTAATAGTAAACGTGTTACATCTGTGACATCTGTGTGCATTAATTGTAAAATTAAAAGAAGATTATTGGTCCGTTCCTAAAAAAATACTTTTTAACTCATTTGGTTTACTTGTAGTTTCTACCCACCCCAGGTCTTAATGTTGCATTGTGTAAAGGTGTTAAAGACCTCTGTGGACAGTAAAGTTGTATTGTGACTAATGTACTGCAGGTTTTTTGGTGTAAATATAGTCAGGTTAATTAACTGTGATCCCATAATGTGATCAGTAATGTATGTTGTCAGTCTCCCCCTACAAATTTCAGTTGAGCTCCTGGTTACACGTATTGTACTGTGAGTATCTAATATAAGAGGTGTGTTTAGAATTTAATGGGTGTTTTGTGTTATTTTTTTTGGCTTTAAAATTGCTTAATTAATTTCAGAAGCAGCACAGTTTCAATAATATGGTCAAGGGTCCAACAGTCTAGTGAAATGCACCCACAAAAACATCCCACAAGAGCCCTTTTTATCAATGAAAAATAAAAAATGATGTTGCATACATTGAGTACAGTCAGTTTTTTATTTTATAAACAAACGGTTTTCATCCAAATTCCTCTATAGGACAGAATTGTGATCAGAGTGCTGTATAGTCATGTGTTGTCTTCTTGCAGGGGTTATTCAGGGTAACGTAATAAAAATCAAGAGGGGAAGTATGACGCACAGCATTAACCTGTGTTTGATTATCAGTGACCCAATCAACTCAGACACTGACATCAATACTCCCATGCATGGTTAACACCGGCATAAAAGGTTTTTCAAAAATAGAACAAGTGTCGGCTTTTGCTGATGAATCCATAAAACAATGCAGCCATTATCTGCCAAACACACTGACAATGAGTGGGGATCGTGTCAAGATCTGTCGATTGGTTCATGTAAAATCACAAATGGCACTGTACTTCAACTGTTTTCTGGTGGGGAGTTGTTTATCACTGCATTAATGATGGATGTTTTGATGGAATGTTAGCTCGGATTCCTGACCCGGTGACCACATTAATCTCTGACATTAAAGGTACAGTTGTGATCTAAATATAAGCAAGATGGCTGCCCTACCCTCAAAATTCAAAGCACTGCTTGCACTGCAAAATTGATTTACAGGTCTTTTCATATATAACTAGACAACAAATAAATTAAATTAAGTTCTTAATATTGTCTGATGCTAGCAATAACATCATATCATTTTATTGGCAAATGTTACTCTACAAACTTAATATACTGCACATGCTCTGCCCATCAATAGATGCACTTAAACAACCTCTTTTTATAGAGTAACATGTCATGTCCTTGATACTGTGTATATATTAAAAGTGATTCTGGTTCTAATATGTCAGAAATTGGCCCATATTTTGAATTTGTAATGACAATCGCACAGAATGTTGTTGTTATTATGACTATTATAAAAAGGTGAATTTAGCTTTGGGGATTAAAATAAATAAATAAGAATTGGGCTTTTAATCTTGTAGTGTGAGTACACAGCAGGATAATTGACTGTGATTTAACTAGCACTGCAGATTTATGGGGGGGAAAAGTCATTAAATTCTGTTTTATGCCCACGAACAAAACTTTGTCTTTAATATAATTGTGTATCATGGGACCCCATGGCCCTGCACAGGGTCAGCGAGAAATTATATGGGTGGGTGGAAGTTAAACAACATACATATTGACAGTTGTCTTTTTAAAACCATACACGTATGATTTCACATAGATTTATTTGTCCTTTTTCACAGCGGACATTTTGACTGGTCATAGTAAAAGAACACGCAGGTAGTTTCATTAATGGCTCCTCTGTATTTAAGTGTTCCTGTAAGCCATGGCAGTGTGACAATTAGCCAACATAGGACACATAAGACCTTTTTCACAGCTGCCATTTTGACATAAAATAGGGTAAGTCCCATGTAGCCCTTTTTGAGATGTCCTAAACAATAAAGGCAAAAAATAAAAAAGGCCCCAAAGATATAGATATTAAAAAACAATAATAATACTAACCCCTGACTCTGTTCGACCTGAAAGCAACACAACCATAACTAGTATCACTGGTGACACCTGTGCTTTTCCATCTGTGACAAAGGTCTATTGCTTTACTATTTTTTATATTGTTTTGTACTTTGAAAATGAATTGGGGAGGATACTTGCTTTTGTTGTATTGCTGTTAAAGTATGTTGTAAAAAAAATAATATGAATAATTCTGGTGTGTTGTGTTTGTAAGCTTAATATTGTCCCTCTTACTCCTAGAATGAATGCTAGTAACATCAAACACAAACTCCTTTGTCTTACCTAACACACACTCGTAATCAAAAGCATTCACCCTAGGGAGAGCAGAAACTGAACCTGCAGGGTTGTTGTAGTTTGTATCGCCTATTTTATACGACAAACAGCCAAAAAGGCGAAATATTTAACCTGTATGTGTATATGCTTCATGCTCAGTGTGTACTCTCCTTCATATTAAATGTTTCCTCTTGCTTCTGGTGGTCAATTACACCTGTCTGTTTGTTTGTTTGTTTGTTTGTTCGTTCCGTCGGCGAAGCGCGTCCCTCAGTGCGTGCGCTTTTAAAAGCCTTTCCTGCTGCTTGCCGTAGTTATATGCAAACACGGAAGTTAACCCCGTTCAGTGCTCTGTTGTCATGTGCTAAAGAAACATTTGGCCAGCTCGCTATCTTACGATTTCAACAAGCATTTCGACACTCGTCTTGAATGTTTATCAACGATCCATGGCGAGAGAGGAAGAGAACATTCCAACCAAATGATCTGTTTGAACTAAGTTACATCCCGCTGTCGGAAAGATATGGCAGATATAGAAGAGAAAACATTTAGGATTGTGATCGTGGGAGGTGGCATCGCGGGTGTGACATGTGTTGAGCAGGTGAACATAAACTGATGAGTTACAAAATAGGTCTATACTGAATAAATGTATGATCCTAGGCACATAGGCTCTACTACTGTAAGTGAATGCATGTCATTGAGCTACTGAACATGAACTTTAATCTTCATTGACAGCTGTTATCCCAGATTCCATCAGCTGATGTGGCTCTGATCACAGCAGGACCCCATATCAAGGCAGTGACCAACTATAAACAGGTCAGGATGATGATGATGATGATGATGAAGATGATGCTGTACATATTGTCTATGCACACTAACGACTGTTAGGGTTTGTTTCCAACTTGGTCTCCCATACAGTAAATGCATGGACACGAGTACTTTGGACATCAAATGTTAAAACTGATTTTGTTTTTATTGGACGTATCCTCTTTTTGTATTCATTTCTCAACCCCTTGTCATTCTACTCAGTTTGCATTGAATCATCTATTCACTTTTCTTTGGCAAGGTGTCCAAGACACTGGAAGAGTTTGATGTTGAGGAACAACCATCCAGTGTTCTGGAGGAGAAATTTCCCAACCTGACTGTCATCCACTCTGCTGTCAAATCACTTCACACACAATCACATGTAAGTAGCTGTTTTGGTGAGTATAAATGATATAAATACAATATTTAATGTTGGGCTGCGTTCACATAGCTGTTGCTTCTGGTTTGGTATGCTAGATTTAATAAGTTTGACTATAACTAAAAACTGTAAGTGACTGTAACTAACATCCCACACATGCATGCTCAATTCACTATTAATTGTTTGCTGATTATAATGTTATAATTGGAATCATATTCAGGCAGTGATTTCCTGCAACACATCTCAACAAAGGCAATTATTATCTGTGTTCTATCGCCACCTTGTGGACATCACCGCATGTTGTCTAAGTACAGCCTTATAGTAAATATTCCAGTTTAATATCCAAAATCCAAACACAGTTTGTGAAAAGGAATGTAACTTTCTCAAAGTGAGAAGAATAAAACAAAACTCAAAGCTTGATGTGAAAATGAATCACGATTTACTTTTCTCCTGTCTATTCTCAGACTTTGGAAACTGTAGATGGTCGTATTTTTGGTTATGAGAAGCTGTGTATCTGCAGTGGGGGCAGACCCAAGCTCCTAACCCTGGACAATCCTTATGTGCTGGGGATACGGGACACAGACAGCGCACAGGTAACAGCCCATCACTCTGGATGTATTGTTATTGAGATGCTCTACCAGGTGAGCTATGAGGGTGCCCCAATTCACTGAACTATTAATTATTTCTTACAGTAGCAAGGATCAGTCCCCCCGCCCCCCCCCCAAAAAAGAACATCTTCAATTATATTTTGTCTGTGTTTTGTTTTGTGCACCATTTTGTTCCTTCCCTTTATTCCTTTTTTGTTTCTTTTCTCTTTGGTGTTTGACAGTACAACATTTTACATTGTGAGACATGTCTTGTTATACATACTACATGGATCATCAGTGGCATAAAAAAAAAATAAAATAAAATAAAAATACAGTATAAATAAATAAAACCACTCGTATATAAAGGGCATGTTGATAGTTTCATAACTTGGTAGAATATCCACACAGCAGATTATAATGTTGGATCCACTCAGAGGAAGGTAATCACGCTACAGGCCCATCAGGCATTGTGACGTGAGTCCAGAACAAGTCCCAGATTGGTGCCTTATTCTTGTTTCTATTGTTCATCATGTTGAGCATCAGTTTGTATGAAGCTGTTTTTATCATAATGTTTACCCACTCTTTCAGTTCAGGGGGTTTGGGTGTTTTCCATAATTTAAGTATTGTCCTGGCAGCCGTTGTAATCCCTGCCATGATTATAGCGAATTCTCCACTTGTTATGTTGTGTATTTGGCTTCTGTCCCCTAGGAGGCATAATCTGGGAGATAGTGGTATGGCGCTTCTCAGCCAGTTGCTCAAATTGTCCACAACAGTTTTCCAGAAAGGTTGAATGACAGGGCATTCCCAGATGCAGTGTAACAGAGTACCGATGTCCTTCTGACATTTCCAACACAGGTTATTATTTGTTGTACCTGCTCTGTTGAGTCGTTGTGGTGTCCAGTAATACCTGTGTGTTATTTTGTATTGTGTACATTTACCTTTAGCTTCCCTAATGTATTTCCCATTATTAGATATAATTCTCAGCCATTCCTCGTCAGTCATCAGACGTCCCAGGTCTTTCTCCCATATTGTTTTCAGGCCCTGACAGTCATCGCTGAGCAGTTGGTTGGTTGTTCTATAAAATATAGAGGCTCGGTGGCACTCAGCAGGTAACATGAGATAATCCATGATGTGGTTTCCATCCTTGTACTGAATCTTGGAGCTAATACAGTCCCTGATCTGCAGATATTTCCAAAAATGTTCCTTTCCCTCAAGATTGTATTTTCTTTTTACATCAGAAAATGACATGAACACTCCTTCTTCATATAAATCAGCAACAATGACGTAGTCCATTAAGGTACCAGTCCTTCCAGTATACTGATGTCTTTCCAATGCTGATCATAGGGTTATGCCACAGAGAAGAATATACCTGTTTACATTGTGATAATTTATGCATTTTATGTATTTTAGTCCAGATCTCTTTGGAGTGAGACATAATAGGATTCAGTACATTATGTGAGGACTGGGATAATCTATCAATAGGAGTGAAAGGAGATGACAGATTATTTTCAGTGTTAACCCACTCTTGCTGGTTATCTTTATTCCAGTGTTTGGTTAGTTTTGCCATTTCAAAGGAGAACCCGAGAATCTAGGGTCTGGCAACCCCAGGCCTCCCTTGTCCCTAGGAGAGCACATTTTACTGGATTTAATTCTGGGTCTTTTCCTGTCCCATAAAAAATCTTTAATTATTGTATCATACTGTTTAAAGGTTTGAGGAGATATAGTTATTGGCAGCATCATGAGCACATAATTAAATTGCGGTGCAACCACAATTTTTATCACGTTGAACTTCCCCCATAATGTAAGCCTAAGTTTCCCCCATTTGTCCAAATTAGTTTTCATTTTTTGCAGCAATGGTTCTAGATTTAACGTAGGTATTTCCTCCACTTGACTGCTTAGTTTGATTCCCAAGTATGTCATACCTTTTGATATCCATTTAAAGCCGCAATTTGTCAGTGAGTTTGAATTGCATAGTCCAGATATAGGCATAGCTTCCGACTTTGTCCAGTTAATTTTGTATCTTGATAGTTTGGAGTAAGATTGTATCGTGTTCATCAGGTGTGGTATCGAATTTAATGGGTCTTTTATCAGCACCAAAATATCATCCGTTTATAATAATAATTTGTGCTCTTTCCCTCCTCCTTCCACCCCCCTAATTGCTGCATTTGCTCTGATGGCAATAGCCAATGGTTCTAGCACAATATTAAACAGTAATGGTGACAGAGTGCAGCCCTGTCCAGCAGCTCTGGTGAGGTTAAAAGGAGGTGAGATTACACTGTTAGTTATCACCGCTGCCTTAGGATTCTTGTATATCGTTTTAATCCATTTAATAAAGTTTGTTCCAAATCCAAATGTGATAAGGCTGCAAACAAAAATTCCCACTGAACTCAGTCAAATGCCTTCTCAGCATCGAGCGAGAGGGCAACGACTGGTGTAGTAATCTTCTCATGTTGTCCGTCGAAGACCTATTTTTCATGAATCTGACTTGGTCATTGTGTATAACACTCGGCAAGGCCTTCTCCAGGCGTGCAGCCAGGATCTTAGTTAATATCTTACAATTCAGGTTTATCAGACTTAGAGGTCGGTAGTTAGCAGGATTAGTGGTATCTCTATCTTTTTTAGGTATCACTGATATTGAGGCCTCATTAAATGTTGGAGGGAGGGTTCCTAATGTAAAAGCTTTATTGTATATCTCTAGCAATATTGGTGCCAGGGTATCTATAAACTGTTTGTAATATTCCACAGGGAATCCATCGAGGCCCGGTGACTTCCCTGATTTCATACCTGAAACCGCAGTCCTGATTTCATTCTCTGTTATTAAATTATCTAATAATTCCACTTGATCGGGTGCCAATCTAGGCAGATTAGAGAAAAATTATGTCAATTCTTGTTTGGGATTGATGTTGTATGTATATAGTTCTTTGTACTGTTTTTTTTTTTTTTTTAATATATTTTTTTGGGCTTTTATTACCTTTATTATGGTGACAGATGAAGATAGACAGGAAAGGGGGGCAGAGAGAGGGGATAACATGCAGCAAAGGGCCGCAGGTCAGATTCGAACTCTGGGCCGCTGCAGCAAGGACTCAGCCTCGGCACATGGGTCGCCAGCTCTACCAACTGAGCTAACCGGGCGCCCTCATCACCCTTCTTAATTGCTGCTATTACACTGTAGGAATTTTGTTGTTCAGTTGCCTGGCAAGTAACTTGCCTGTCTTCTCTCCCCCTTCATAGAAATTTGTCCCCAGCCTCAATAAAGCATATTCCACTTTTTTATTATACATTTCTTGCAGTTGAAACTTAAACTTACATATATCTCAATATAATTTATCTGAGAAATTGTTTGATAGTTCTATTTCCAGATTTCTGATTTCAGATTCCAATTCCTTTATTTTCTTCATATCCTCTTTTTTCTTTTTAGACGAATGTGCTATCATTTTCCCCCTGATGTACACTTTTGATGCTTCCCATTCCATCGCTTTTGAGCTTGCACTGCCAGCATTAATTTCAGCAAAAAAAGATATACGGTCTTCCTTCAGCAGTCGGTTGAAGGATTCATCCTGTAATAATGATATATTCATTCGCCATCTACCTTTTTTCTCAGTGTCAGTATTTATGCCAATACTAAGCTCTACTGCTGCATGATCTGAGAGAGCCATTGCATTAATTTTACAATTTACAACCTTCCCTTTATTCCTGTGAATGTGATGCTGTTGCTAAGGTACAGTTAATTGTGCAGCACTAACTCATCCAGAATACCCAGTAAGATTTTATCAAATAAGATAAGATAGACTTTATTGATCCCACACTGAGGAAATTCACTTGTTACAGCTGCTCCAGATAACAGAACATAGCAGATAAGAAAAAAGAAATACACATTAAATAGCAAAATAAAATAGAAAAATCCAAGATATAAAGAAAAAAAAATTAAATAGGGAATAGAGAGAATAGAATTAGGGTTGTATGTACACTATATACATATACATTTTATACTGATGTGATTTCAATAGAATATTGCACAGGTTACAGCAGGAGGTAGTGGCATGGTGTAAAAAAATAAATAATTAAAATATATATATACAGCAGTAATTTAGCAGAAGAATATAGGCTAGACAGGGCTATGAATATACAGTACTTGTCTAAATACTCATTTGCATGTAGGAAATTATATGTGTGTGTGTGTGTGGTTGATGTAAATGAACACAGTACAGTAGCTTGCATTTGTTTAAAGAAATAAAGGCAGTAACAGAGTGCATACAGTTTTATACTTTTAAAATAGAAATTGTTGAGACCAGTGTTTCTCAAAGTTCCACCATTATGACTGATGTTAAAATACAGTAGCATAGGCCCACCCTATACAACTATGTTCATGCAGGTTTATTCCTAATAAGAAGATTATTTATTGTTGACTGTTCTTGAATCCTGAATGGAACCGGTTCAAGAACCAGAGCTAATTAGTGGAAAAGGGGTTTTCCTGGTCCACACTTCTTTCTAATACTTCCTGCTTGGATTGCAGTGTTTTTGAATCATTCATTTTACCTCTACTCCTTCTACTCTCTTGCCATCACATTGTAGCCCGTATCTAATCATGAATATGTGTACACTACGTGCATGGCTGATAGCAGGCTGATACTGAAACAAAATATGAAAGGAAATGCAAAACTTATTTTAAATTACATTTCAGCAGTCTCATAATGTAAAGTATTTACATTATTATATGCGTTTTCTTTTTTATTATTTCATTTTATAAAAATATTTCACAGATTCCTACACTAGAAACAGCTCACGTACACCAGTGGTACACGATCCATAGTTTGAGAACCAGTGGCCTCGATATGTCCTCGTAGTCTACAAAGAGTCAAAACAAGAGACAACACAACCTCCTTAGTCTGGGGTTAAAAAACAAAACATGTTGGTGCTCAAATACTTTCCTTGTGTTTGTATTTCAGGAGTTTCAGAAACGGTTATCCAAAGCAAAGAGAATCGTTGTTGTTGGCAATGGAGGGATTGCCCTGGAATTAGTGTAAGTAAACTCTAACTGAGATCCTCAAGCAAAGAATGTCATTCTAAAAAGGTGTTACTGTGTTCCTATTCCTTTAACACATGATTTTTATCGAAATAAAATATGCGTTTTTCCTACTGAAAAGCATTGAGTCTGTTCATTCATTATGTTCTGTATAGGTTTGAGGTGGAGGGCTGTGAGGTGATCTGGGCTGTGAAGGACAAGGCCATAGGTAACACCTTCTTTGACCCCGGGGCGGCACAGTTTCTCATCCCGTCACTGGAGGCCGACAAACCAGAAAGAGCTGCTCCCTGCAAGAGAACTCGCTACACCACCGAGGAACCAGCACCTGGAGGGTCCCAGACCTTCACAGCAGGTCTTCATCATGGTTTATTTAAGTGTCTACGCTACAGTAGAATCTGATCATCATACTTGTTTTTCTTTAATACAAACAATTGCTTGTGTGTATGTGTATGAATGTCCAGATAAGAACGCACGGGGGCATGGTTCTGGTCACACAGAGGCGGGCAGTGCCCTCGGTCCAGACTGGCACGAAGGAATAGTTCTACGAGGAGCAGAGCAGGTGAGATCGTGTGTGAAACTTTGTTACTGAAGGCTCTGTGCCGATCCTAAAGCACGGAGGTCAGCTGGGGAAGGATATCGCCTTCTGCAAATGAATTTCTGTGTCTTGACTTTCTGTTATGTTATACCTTTCTCCTGGGTCTCTGTTTCCTGCTGGTGTGAGCTCAGGTGTCCCGCAGAGTTTCATTGGAATACCAGTGTGAGGTGGAAAAGATCTTCACCTCAGAGGAGCTGCTCAAATCCCCACAGCAAACACTTAGACCGGAGAACGGTGAGAAATAGATCCACTGCTCAGATCTGAACTCTGCCTGATCCTTTCCCAGCTCCCCCCTTTTTTTCCCCCTCAAACTTTTAATTCCTTAAGCTTTTCTCTGTCCTCTCAGGAGGATCCTGGCCAGTTCACATCCAGCTGACCAATGGCAAGACATTTGGCTGTGATTTTGTTGTCAGTGCCACCGGTGTCGTGCCAAACACTGAACCATTTCTCCATGGCAACAAGGTAAGTAAAGGAGCTATAAGCTCTCTTGTGCTCCTAAGTCCTTTAATTGGGCCAATGCTGTGAGTCTGCATCTTACTGTGTCTGTTCACAAAGTTTGATGTTATGCAATATCTATCTTATCTTCCTTTTTGTCAGTTGCCTAACAGACATGCTCCCACATCCTTTTATGTCCAAAATATATGCAAATCTGTTGTTAACCTCTTAAAATATCCTCCTGCCAGACAGATACATGTGGATTTGTATTGCAAAAATAACCCCAGTGTAGCTGTGTGCACTATTGTTCACAGTACTGTAAAGCAGATGCAGAAAATCATGCAGAGCTGCCAGCAGTTGGGTGTTAGTGCCTCTAGATGTCACTAAAGGACGGATGAGCTTTTCTCACTCAACCACCTCATTTAATGAATGTGACTTTTACAGCACACAGTTTGAATATTAGTTTTTATTTTAATCTCCCCTTTGTGAACATACATTATTATTCATACAGTGGTTCTGAATGATGATCAGTTATTTCCCTGGTTTTATGTGTTTAGTTTGCACTGGCAGATGATGATGGCCTGCAGGTAGATGACCACATGATGACGTCAGAGCCTGATGTGTATGCTGCAGGAGACGTGTGCACTGCATGCTGGGAACACAGCCCACTGTGGCAGCAGGTAAACTGACTGACTAATCATCTTTAGAAATTACGACACGTAGGACAACATACAGTAGTAGGATAGTGGATTATTATGTGCCCTCTGACTAAAGGATGTCATCTTCCACGTCCGACTACCTACAAGAGCAAAGAGCAAAGATATTTACGCATCATCAGTTCTCATATACCGCCCACACAGTTCAGCCAATTAGATTTGATTAAATTCAACTAAAATATAACCGCTCTGCAAGTGTAAATTATTAAAAGCTACTAAACTGTGGTCAATAATTAAACACATGCACTGTAAAGCTTTAACTAAAGTTGAAAAGCGAACTTGATATCCTGGATATGAGTTAATGAGTCTGTTTTTGAATGTACACACAGTACTTCAATACAGCAGGATAATATTGAAAATGGCTATGGAAACACATGAAAATATACAATATATTATATTCAGATTTTGGCCTGTAAAAAGCAATCAGCACCACTATAATTCAGCTGTCAGCTGTCTTGAAATGAGTCAATTTAGTGCAAACAAAACAGGCAGTTTCAGTTCCTCTGGTATTGGCAGGAGAGCTAAAAAGTTAATTTCATACATATAAAGTGCTGTATTTCTGTGTGTGTGTGTGTGTGTGTGTTGTGTACAGATGCGTTTGTGGACGCAGGCCCGTCAGATGGGTTGGTACGCCGGCCGCTGCATGGCGGCACACGTCCTATCAGAACCAATAGAGCTGGACTTCTGCTTCGAACTCTTCTCACACATTACCAAATTCTTCAACTACAAGGTGGGTGCAGGCGCGTTAACTTATATACAATAATAACCAATGTGTTAATCATCTACCGTTATCCATTACTTTCAAGACCCTTCAAGGTCATTTCAGAGTGCTACTCTGCATCCTGTTCTCTCTACCTCCAGGCTCATTCACACTGTACATTTAACATAACTACTTCCTGTCTGCTGGTCATTCCACAGGTGGTCCTGCTGGGAAAGTTTAATGGGCAAGGGCTGGGGCCCGACCATGAACTGCTGGTACGCTGTACCAAAGGCCAGGAGTATGTCAAGGTGATACTGAAGAGAATAACACTGTCTTATTATTCTTATGTGTTGTTGTATTCAGTGTTTTTTAACAGCGGGAGTCAAATTTTTGTGTGGCTCATTTATCAGCTTTAAAACGCTTAAATAAAAAAGGATTTATTTTACACACACAGTTTGCATGTAAGCAGTATCAAAAACTCAAGTTGTTTGTTTGCTGTTGCACATTCTTGTAGTGCCAATGGCATCTGGAAGGTATTTCTGTGAATTGAATTGAATTTTTGTATAAAGTTTTGTGGAAGGAACCACTGTTTTTCTTTGTGTATGATCTAAAGCTGGTAGTGAGTCAGAAGCAAAACAGGATTAGCTGATTATTTGTTTAAACTGTAGCTAAGAAGGGATGGCATCTAAATATGTCTCACCTTGGCTGTCATCACAATAATTCTATCCACCGCAGGAGGAATCATCACGTCCAGCTTCATGTTCACACACATTCTGTAATCCTGTTCCAGGTCGTTCTCAGTGGAGGTAGGATGGTGGGAGCGGTGCTGATTGGGGAAACAGACCTGGAGGAGACCTTCGAGAACCTGATCCTCAACCAGATGGATTTGACCCCGTACAAAGAGGAGCTGCTCAACCCCAACATTGATATAGAGGACTACTTTGATTGAGCATGAGGGTGGTGATTTAGGAGCATGTTGAGCAACACAAACTCACGAATGATGCAAGGTAGATGACATAAATGAAGAAATAAGAAATTAAGGAATTGTACATTCTATCGTATCCAAGCTAATGGATATGTCAGATTTTTTTGGCAATGAGAATCAAGAGTGATTATCTTGGTTCTTATTAATGCACTTGTATATTTAAGAATATATTTTTGCTTTGAAATAAATTATTTTCAAAACCGAGTGCACAACATTTTTGCTTGATTGATATGTTTTAAAAAAGCTTTTTCATTTACTTTAGCATGAATACAAATCCATCAGTTCATAAACTTAAACAAGACACAATGCTGGTATGAGACAATGACACGTTTTATTCTAAGAATAAAATGTGTTCAGCAATACATGGTAAAAAAAAGAAAAGAAAATTCTTTTGTTGCTATGTTATCTTAGTGACACTTGATCAAATTTCTACCTAAACAGCAACTACGGCTCCTCCTGTGCCTCAGACGGCGTTATAACAACAGACATCAAGCTTGCACAATGCTGGCTATTGTTCGTTGGATATGTGGCTCTTGGGGATGCTGCTATTTGAAAATCCCCTGAAAAGCCACATTTGAAAGGACAGAAACATTAGAAGTAAAGTGGAAAGAGTTATCTTCACAAGGAGAATTGAAATGACTAAAAAAAGACAATCACCTATTTCCACTTGCAGGTTTGCCTGTAGGTTTGTGTCTTACAGGTTAGGGTTTTCTTTCAGTGGTTCACCAATAGGAACATGCCCACATGGAGTGTTAGGCTGATGAAGGTTGATATGGCAACCTTGTGTTTTTACTTACTGACCATTATGCAAATGAGTAAATATCAATGTGTAAGGCAGCAAAAACTGTAAAAAGCCTACAAGTAGTGAGGGGGAAATGGGGACGTGTTCCAATTCTTTTTCCTAATGTACAACTGTGGAAATAACTTCTCATGAATAAAAAAAACACTATTTTTCCTTAAGAGCTGCTGTGAGGTCTCCCTGGGCAAAATTACACCTTCCATTCAGCTCAGTTGGAGCTGCCCGTAGGAAATTACTGACTGATTGCACTGGGCAGCTATCCCAAGTGTAAATGTGTACCTGTGTGGGTGGAGAGCAAGGCATTGTTTACAAGGAGAGTCAACATCGCTCAAGATAAAAATTCAGGTTTCTTTTGGGTATGGCTTTTGGGAGGCTGCTAGAATGAAGGGCAGGACAATTGATGCAATGAGATCCCATGTAATGTTTTATACACTATGTTACCAAGCAACTGATCAGATCTGGCATGAATTGGATGCCGGCGTAGAACAGACATTACATGTGGTGAAGATAGAAATACACAAAGGGTGTCATCATTGATATTGAGTAAATTTAGATTTTTGTATTTAAATGGGCTAAAAAAAAACACCCAAAACCCCATAGAGACTGTGTCTGTCCCCCGACCACCTAAATTGTTTAAAGAAATAAAAACAAGAGGAGTTCAACATAAAAATCTAATAAAAATTAAAACTAACTCCTCAGTAGCACAAAATAAGAGAATGAAATGTGGGCTGTTCAATATCAGGTCTCTGTCCTCTAAAGCTGTTTTAGTGAATGAATTAATATCAGATTATGATATTGATTTACTTTGTCTTACTGAGACCTGGTTGTCCCACGAGGAGTATGTTAGCCTAAATGAATCCACCCCCCCGAGTCATATTAATACTCACATTCCTCGAGGCACCGGCCGAGGAGGTGGAGTAGCAGCCATATATGATTCGAGCGTTTTAATGGACCCTAAACCTAAACTAAATTATAATTCATTTGAAAGCCTTGTTCTTAGTCTTTCTCACCCAAACTGGAAAACACTGCAGCCAGTTCTATTTGTTATAGTGTACCGCGCTCCTGGACCGTACTCTGATTTTATATCTGAATTCTCAGAGTTTTTATCAAGTTTAGTCCTTAAATCAGATAAAGTAATTATTGTAGGTTATTTTAATATTCATGTGGATGTTAACAGCCTTAGTAACGCATTTATATCATTAATAGACTCAATTGGCTTCTGTCAGAGTGTAAATAAACCAACTCATTGTTTTAATCACACTCTTGACCTTGTTTTATAATATGGCATTGATATTGAACATTTAATAGTCTTCCCACATAATCCTTTCCTATCTGACCATTATTTAATAACTTTTGAATTCATACTATTAGATTATAAGCCATTAGGCAAAACCTCCTACAGCAGATGTCTATCTGACAGTGCTGTAGCTAAATTTAAGGAGGAGATTCCTTCAGTGTTTAATTCAATGCCATGTCTGAATTTAACAGTCCTATAACGACTTTAGTCCCTCTGAAATTGATAATCTTGTCGATAGTGCTACAGGCTCACTACGATCAACATTAGACTCTATCGCTCCTATAAAAAGGAAATTATTAAAACATAGGAGACTAGCACCTTGGTATAACCACCAAACCCGCCAGTTAAAACAAATAGCTAGGAAATCTGAAAGGAAATGGCGCTCTTCCAAATTATCAGAATATCGCTCAATTTGGCATGATAATCTTAAAACCTATAGAAAGGCCCTCCGTAATGCCAGAGGAGCCTATTACTCAGCACTAATAGAAGAAAATAAGAATAACCCTAGGTTCCTCTTCAGCACTGAGAGTCACAGCTCTATTGAGCCACATATCCCCATAAACTTAAGTAGCAATGACTTCATGAGCTTCTTCTATAATAAAATTATTACTATTAGAGAGAAAATTAATCACCAACTGCCATCAACAGTTATCAGTGGCTCTCCAAGTTCAGGGACTTCTGCCAATGTAAACTTAGATATATATTTAGACTGTTTTTCTGCTATCGATCTTCATCAGTTAACTTCAATCATTTCTTCATCGAAGCCATCAACCTGTCTATTAGACCCGATCCCAACTAGGCTGCTTAAAGAAGTTGTTCCCCCTAATTGGCACTTCTTTACTGGATATGATTAATCTTTCTTTATTATCAGGATATGTACCACAGTCCTTTAAAGTAGCTGTAATTAAACCCCTTCTTAAAAAGTCCACTCTTGACCCAGGGGTTTTCGCCAACTATAGACCGATTTCTAACCTCCCCTTCCTCTCTAAGATTCTGGAGAAAGTAGTCGCCAAAGAGTTGTGTGACTTTTTACATAACAATAGTTTATTTGAGGATTTTCAGTCAGGATTAAGAGTTCATCACAGCACAGAGACAGCTCTGGTTAAAGTTAATAATGACCTTCTGATTGCTTCTGACAATGGACTTGTCTCTGTACTTGTATTATTAGATCTTAGTGCTGCATTTGACACCATTGACCATAATATTCTTTTACAGAGACTTGAGCATCAAATTGGCATTAAAGGAACCGCACTAAGCTGGTTTAAGTCATATTTATCAGATCGCTCGTAGGTTTGTACATGTTAAAGATGAATCTTCAATAAATACTACAGTTAGTCATGGAGTTCCACAAGGTTCTGTACTTGGACCAATACTATTTACTTTATATATGCTCCCTTTAGGCAACATTATTAGGAATCACTCCATTAACTTTCACTGTTATGCAGATGATACGCAGTTATATCTATCAATCAAGCCCGATGAAATTAATCAATTATCTAAATTACAAACATGTCTTAAGGACATAAAATCCTGGATGACCTGCAATTTTCTGATGTTAAAAAACAAAAAAAAACGAAATTCTTGTTCTTGGCCCCAAAAACCTCAGAGACTCACTGTCTAAAGATATAGTTACTCTAGATGGCATTAACTTGGCCTCTAGCACCACTGTCAGGAATCTTGGAGTTATCTTTGATCAGGATTTGTCATTTCACTCACAGACCTCTAGGACTGCCTTTTTTCATTTACGTAATATTACAAAAATTAGACACATACTTACTATCACAGACAGATGCAGAAAAACTAATCCATGTATTTGTTACTTCAAGGCTGGATTACTGCAACTCTTTATTATCAGTTTGCCCCAATAAGTCCATTAAAACACTCCAATTAATTCAGAACGCTGCAGCACGAGTACTGACAGGGACTAGGAAAAAGAGATCACATCTCTCCTGTACTAGCTTCTCTGCATTGGCTCCCTGTAAAATGTAGAATAGAATTTAAAATCCTCCTCCTCACCTATAAAGCTCTTCATGGTCAGGCCCCTTCATATCTTAAAGAGCTCATAGTACCCTATTACCCCACTAGAACATTACGTTCTCTGAATGCTGGGCTACTTGTGGTGCCTATAGTCTCTAAAAGTAGAACAGGAGCCAGAGCCTTCAGTTACCAAGCTCCTCTCCTGTGGAACCAGCTTCCAGTTGTGGTTCGGGAGGCAGACACCCTCACCACATTCAAGAGTAGGCTTAAGACATTCCTCTTTGATAAAGCTTATAGTTAGGGCTGGATCAGGTGAGTCCTGAACCATCCCTTAGTTATGCTGCTATAGGCCTAGACTATCAGGGGATTTCCCATGGTGCACTGAGCTCCTCCCTTCCTCTCTCTTTCTGCACTCATTCATGTTCCATTAATGCATGTTACTAACTTCACTTCTTCCCCAGAGTTCTTGTGCTTTCTCGTCTCGCAGGTTCTTGTGGATCCTGGTGGAGCCTCCTGCCATGGTCCTGCTAGATTGCCATTGCCAATACTGTTGTTGCTGTGCACCTGTCTGTTGTCTGTCTTCTGTCTGTCTCTCTCTCTCTCTCTCTCTCTCTGGTCTCTCTCTCTCTCTCTCTCTCACCCCAACTGGTCGAGACAGACGACCACCCACCTAGAGCCGAAGGATCTGTCCTAGGTTTCTGCCTTTTAACAGGCAGTTTTTCCTTGCCCTTGTCGCCAAGTGCTTGCTCATGGTGGTACTGTTGGGTCTGCTGGTAATTAATGTTTTAAAGAGTTCGGTCTAGACCTGCTCTATTTGAAAAGTGTGCTGAGATAACTTCTATTATGAATTGACGCTATACAAATCAAATTTGAATTGAAATTGAATTAAACCACTGCTATTGGGGGGATCTAGGGGACTGTTTCCATACAGTAGGTGGACTTTTATAAACCGACAGAAAATTGTTAAAATACAAATACAAAATAGAATACAGTGGATAGTCAAAGTGTGCAAAAAAATTGCAGCCACAACCCTGAATTACATCCCACACCTACACAAGGTGAGGTCTCTGAAGAAGGCCCAGTCAATCCTGGCTGATCCTAGCCACCCACTGTTTAAAGAGTTTAAGTTGCTTCCGTCTGGCTGCAGATTCACTCTGCCATGATGTAGGACAAATAGACTGAAACATTCATTTGTTCCTGTGGCAATTGGCCTTTTAAACAATTTTATGTGATATTTGCATTGTATTTATGGAGCACTTTACTTATTTACTGTCTCAGTGGGTATTGTGTGCTGTTTGCTGTCTGGTGATGTTGATTATGGCTCAAGACAACCTTGAACCTTGGATGCTGCACATAGGTTTCGCAAGTTACAATGGGCCTAAATCTTCGTTGCAAAGAATATTGGTTTTAAAAATGTATTTTATAAATAATATATTGGAAACCTTTTTGACTTTAACTGTAGTTATTATAAAAATGTAAGAATTAAAATAATCAGAACTCTAACAAGCATCTGTGATTAATCAGTCAGGCCCAGTTTGCATTTGAATGGGTAAATCCTTGTTTCTAAAGGAGCATTACTAGTTCATTTCTGCTGGGACTATATTATTATAGACAGCAGAAACCAAAATACAGTGGCCATGATGATAAGCCCACAGGAACAGACTGATTTTACATGTTCATACAGTCTGTCATTCAGTTCACGTCTATATGAAATTGTGAAATGCATTGAGAAATAAAAAGGGGATCTTTATCTCTGTCAGTTACTATGAGGCCACAAATAGAAACAGAAATACATTGTGTTCAAAGGTACAGGTTTCTCCTGTACGGCTAGCGTACCAGGTGTGTGTATATGAGACTAGGGTGTCGGATTAAGTTGAGGTCAAATCGTATACTATATGCTGGTAATGGTTCAACTGGATCTACCCTCTCTATGTCGGACTACTGGCACCGCCAGCTGACATTTAAAACGCTCAGACTTGACACAAAGCTTATTTCATTCAAGTAGATTACGGATGTGACGTCGTCAGCCTGGTGAGGTACGTCTGCAATAAGTGTACGCTTGTATGTATCCACCAAGAACCGCCGACTGGCACTGTCACAGAGAGGGTTGAGCCATACCTTTAATTTGTACTCGTATGTTCTTGTGGCGTTATGTACTTTGCCTTTAGTGTCACACATTAAATTAATATTACTTTAAAACTGCTTAGTCATAGTTTTACCGACTAAGCCCCGTCCACGGTGCTCCCACTGACGACTTGAACACGCGCTTCTAGTGAGTCGTGCGATAACCAGCATGCATCGCGCGAACATTTTTTTTTCCGAGTGGGTGGGACTTCTTGAGAGGCGTTGCCGCACGCAGACTACTCCAGGATTATATACACCCCCCACCCACCCCTCGTTTGTCACACATTTTCATAGATTGCGCATTTAGCCACCGCGTACAGCACAGTAACCGCACAGAGTTTCAAGATACTCCAAGAAACAAAGGTTTAAAAATGGCCAACTACATTCACGTACCCGACGAGGCTCCAGCTGTGCCCAAAATAGATGTGACAGTTGACGAGAGCGACTACAGATCCGGTGCACTGAAGCTGATAAAGGAGCTGAGACCGAGCTGGAAGCCATCTGAGGTCAAAGTGAAGGTGCCGTTCATTTCATTTTTAAACATATTAGTGTTAGTCTGCTCGGTGTGACATGTCGCCACGTTGCTTGTGTAACCTTTTCTTTGGTGTTAAAGTTGTCTACAGCTGCGACGGGTTTTGCGTGCGAGCTAGCATGGTGTGCCTCACACGAGAAGCTCCGGTTAGCTAATAGAAACGTTAATTTATTCAAAGCGGAAAAAAAATGACACACGAAACCGGCTATTATAACGACACCACGGGCCGCTGGACAGCCGAGACGTGCGTTAATGCCGCTGTAAAATAGCTGTTGACCGTCACAGACAGATGGTAGATAATTTGCTCGCTATATTACAGCTCTGGAGATACTGCAGTATTTTTTTTCCTCCTTAGGGTTAATGTTTTGCCTTTGCAAATAGCATCTGCGTCAGCTCGGGTCACGATAAAAAAGTGGGAGTTTCTCGCCGCTTTTGGCCCAGCTTGCTATAACCTGCTCGTCTGCCTCACTTCAACGACGATACGCTAAAATTCAATTAACTAACGTTACGTTAATGACTTCTGGTGAATGTTGTGGGCTTACAGTGGGACGCAATGAATGGTCAAAGCAGGAGTTTTAGCCTGGAGGTGGTTGTACGGATAGAGGAGAGGTGTCTCTGAGCTCAAAATGGTCATCATTGACTGAGCTTCTGGAGTTTACTGGTTGGTGGGCGTGATAGGCAACTCTGTTAAGTAATAGGCTGTAGGTAAGTAGCAATCTCTAGCCTATTTAAGTAAACTTAAAGAAACACAGATGACTAATAGAGCATGGCTATAGACCATTTAATGTTTTTACTTTCTGTATAAGTGACTCAAACAGGACTAGTTTCGTAATGTAAAGGAAACACTACCTCCTAACGTTACATGTAGTTATCCTGGAGAGGAATGGTGTGTGCGTTCAACAGTACAGCCTAGGCAGATACCCAGAAAGTGGCTTATTTTCCTTTCCAGCAACAGACTGGGGGTGTGGCTCCCTTTGGTAAACACAGCGAGGGTGTGAGCTGGTCACATGCTGCGCCAACCCTTGCCTATATTCATCAATGGGAGAAAAGCGGAAACTCAGCAAATGCCTATCATTGCTTCCTCCATGAAAAATAAAATTCCTGACAGTCTCGTCGTTCTCCGTCAATCCCTTATAGAGTGAACAATTAGGGCTGGTATGTTGGCACCACCCCCCTCTACCCAGAAATGCTCCCAGCTTCACAGTGGAGGCAGTTCAGCTTGAATTAAACCAGACAGGCCCTTATTTTTCATAGCTGTATTCTTTCCTCTCCCCTCACCAGACTCTTCTCAGAACTTATGTAATACTCAAAACAATGTAGTTTTCCAGGCGTGGCACTTAAATAGCATAATGTGGAGGATGGTGTGACTTAAGGCATCAAGCTAGATTGTTCAAGCAGAAGATGATTTATGATTTTCTCCCCCGATTCACCTGTTCTTCACTCTTTCCTCTGTTTGTCTCTGCAGTTTTTCACAGACGGAATAACCAATAAGCTTCTGGGCTGCTATGTGGGTCCAGTCATGCAGGATGTGGTTCTGGTCCGTATTTATGGCAACAAAACTGAACTGTTGGTTGACCGGGAGAACGAGGTGAAAAGTTTCAGGGTACTACATGCAAACCGCTGTGCCCCACACCTATACTGTACCTTCAATAATGGCCTGTGCTATGAATTTCTGCAAGGAACTGCCCTGGAGCCAGAGCACATTCGCAGCCAACCTGTTTTCAGGTAAAGAAAATGTTGTTATGCAACAAAGACTCTTTAAGGGTGTTGATTTTGAGTTAGCTTTGTCAACTGTCAGCATACCACCCCGAGGCCAGTCTCTTGAATGCTTGACGGACACACACACCCACACACACACAAAAACACTAAATTTAAATGCATTTTACTGCATTTGAAGTGCAAATTGAGCGACAAGACTTGAAGTGCCGGTTCTGTTATTTTCTCCTTTTCCCGTTCTTCCCCTCTTTTTATTCTCTCTCTTTCTTTCCTTGTGCCTCGTGCACAGTTGTCTGATCCAATCCAGCCTTAATAAACACAATATACACCTGTAGAAATTCTGAAAATTCATTAAAATTCAGTCTCACACCTTAAAGGTTTCACCAAAGTGTTGTGGAAATTGTAATGTCCACTGATTTTATCCAAATATAAAACAACTTTATAAATCTAACCAAAATAACGTTCAACTCTGTAGTTTCAGCAAAATAATTTAAATTGAACATGTAGAAAGTCTGAATGCTAAAATGCTAAAACTTATTTGATAGATTGACGACAGGGTAGATAAAGTGAAGTAAATTATCTTAACATTTTTACATTTGTTCTATAATCGACAATAAAGGAACAATGAAAGGTAGATTAATACATTGTTATTAGGTCTAAGTGGATTGTAATAATATATTTTAAAATAGATTTGATTCTGTAACCTGAGTCATGACTCATGTCACAAGAATATGTGCCTTTTATTTTCTGAACACCTTTTGTTGTGATAGTGAAATTGCTAGACTGGAGCCCAGTCGCATATTGCTGCTTGCTGCTCTAATTCCAATCCTCCCATTTTCTGTCTCTTCTACCTTGCAGGCTCATTGCCAGGCAGCTGGCCAAGTACCACGCTATCCATGCCCACAATGGCTGGGTGCCACAGTCTGATCTGTGGCTGAAGATGGGCAAGTACTTTGCTCTCATCCCCAAGTACTTAAAGGACCCAGAGAAGAACAACAGGTGAGGCCATATAGAAGATTATAATAACTGAAATCTGCCAGGCCCTCAGGTGTTGATAGACTGACTTTCATCTGTTGCTCTTTAAATGTTTCGATTCATTGATGAAGGAATGAAAGCTTAGTTCGGTTTCATTCTCACAGCCCTGGCTGCTTTAGAACAATGTGTACAGATCATGACTAACCTACAGGTTATCAGCAGGTTATAATAGCCTATATTTAGACCAATAAAGATTGCGTAACACTACTTAGAGTTAAATTCACCACTGTTTTTTATTAATTAGTCTGAATAACGAGTTTAAAATTAAACACGAACAAACCTTTTAAAACAAGTATATAGATTAAAAATATAAACTGGGAGTATAAAGTAACTTGAGGGACAATATAAGCTTAATATAGTCATATTTTATTACTAAATGTGTTCTGAATTTAAATGGACATGAAGTACAAACAAAAAGGAATGTGTATCATAAATATGTAATCTTTAGACCTTTTAAAAAGGCTGAAAAGTAAAAAAAGGGATTTTATTATTTATTCAGGGAACACATGGCTTTGCTTCCTGTATATGTCTGTTTTCAGTTATCTCCACGTGGAACTCTGACCTCCTACCTCTCTTATCAATGAGTCACCCAGGTGCAATGGCACAACACAAGACTATTTATTATCAGCTGTACAAGTCTGTGGAATTCCATTCGTAACCTCAGCAGATGTGACTTCACTTTACAGCCATTACATTCCTAAGAGATAATGGGAACAGAGTCAATGATAACTCTAAAACCATAAAACATAAATGAGCAGCATCCTGGAAATGTATATGAAAAAAGTGAATTCATCCTCAAACGAAATAACAAAACCACTATCATTAACATAGTTTGTCACAGATTGTTAGTTTGTAACAATCTATAAGTAAGTAATCTAAAAGTATTGTATTACTCAACTATTATATCGTCATCTAAATATGAAGATTACTTAAGTTTCCATCCATTCAGTTTGTGTCGGTACCAACACAGAAGAATACAGGTTCGCTACATCACAGGCAAATTGAGTTGTGATTATCCTTGATCTCCAGCCAACACGCTGTGGGCACTTTGGCACCATTAAGACTACCTCCATACAAGTTGGCACCCAAAATAAATCTAAAACAAACATTGACTTTCGTGGCTGTTGATTTCCATGGAGGCCACCCAAATATTGTGACTGTGAGAGGAACGCTGATAAAGTCTTCCGAAAGACTGCAACACCTGCAGTATCTCAGGGGTTCATGTATGGAAGGAAAAAACATCTAAAAAGTGGAGCACTTAAATCACAGGTTTTAAACTTTTTTTTATCAGACAGCAGTATTAAGCTATCTAGGCTCACTTGTTGAGTGTATGGGATCAAATAACACAATCATGATCCCATAGACATCCAGGAATTGAGTAAAGTAAGTGGGGCCCCACAGTCTCAGAATTTTTAAACCCCTCTTTAGTTGGATTTGACATGTTACCATTTTGTAAAACACAGCTGTTGTAATGCTGTCTTGCTAGGCATTGTTAAGAAGAGTGTTGTACATATTTTTGCAATTAAATTGACTCAATATATACCCAGATCATGTGGTTTCTTTGGATTCATTGTTGTTGAGACTCAACAATTATGAATGAATCACTTTTTCCTGCATTTTTTCCACATAAATTGTTCTGCACAAAGCCTGTCTGTAAAATTAGAATATGTTATTTGTTTCCCTCTCTTCCCTTCTCATGCTTCTTATTTTCTGTTTCTATTTCACATCTATTTCTATTTCCATTCTATTTACTTTAATAGAATTGAATCTTTACCCCACATGCTGACTTTACCTCCTCATGTCCTTCTATTAATACTCTTGATCCTCCTACCTCCTTTCGATATGCAATATTCACCCTCTTTGACCATCTGCCCCCTCCAGGTTGCGTATGGAGGTGCCCAGCCCACTGTGCCTCCGAGAAGAGCTGGTGTGGCTCCAGCAGAGCTTGTCGGTGCTTGGCTCCCCCGTAGTTCTCTGCCACAACGACCTGCTCTGCAAAAACATAATTTATAACCAGAAGGCAGGTGAGTATAAACGACAGAAGTGTAGTCATAGACATTACAGTGTGACTGAACTGTGTTGTAGTGTGAACTGCATTGGTCCCTGCGCTCAGGTAGGATTTCATTAACTGCACTTCCTCAACGCTAGTCACATGCCTCACTCATTGTCAGTGTTTGCATTGGGCTGCAGGCGTAGAATTAGAACGGTCAGAAAAGACGGTCCTGTTATTTGGATGCTGTTTTGCTCTACATGGAATCCTCATTTGAAATGGGGCAAACACAACACAAAACAAAGTGCTGTGTTGACTGGTAGAGATTGGAAAGTTATGTGGATTTGCCTCCAATAAATTTGGCAATTACGAATTAAAGCTACTCATCTGTCACAGATTTTATTTTTCTGAATTTCAATTTTCCATTCCTTCTTAATCCAGGGAGGCCTCTGTAATAAGGATCATAGGCCTTGTTAAGAAGTACAAAGTGAAGCCATTTCTTATTTGGATTTCATTCTGTTTCCTAGATTTTGTCTGATCTGTCGTTCTAATTCTGTGATGAAAACTTAGAACGTAAACCACTGTTATCAGCTTGAACAAACAATGCCATTACATCATACCGCATACAAGTCTCAGTTTTATTGGCAGCACACGTCTTTGGTGCTTTAGCAATTGTGCTGTTTTTTTGATGGTATAAATGTCAAGCAACCTGTCCTCGAGCAAACTTATTAGCTTACTTTTGCTCTGAGCGACTTTAATGATACCGGTCAATGAGACTGTACCAGTCAGTGAAACTGTTCTAGTCAATATCTTTGTAGCAGAGGAATGGCGGGGTAAACTGGTCAGACGGAATGGGGGGGGGATGTATGCGGGAGGTGGGGTGGGGGTGTTTAAGAGCTGTCAGCCCCCTCGTCGGTTTGCGACGAGGGGCGGGGCCCTTCTCACAGCTCCTTGTGTCTAGCCTTTCTCCCCTAGGAATGACAGCCGAGGCTGTGGCTGCCCTGCGCCGCCCTGCCTTGGGCAGGCAATGGAGAGAGACAAACCTCACCGGCTCTGAGGGCCCTCGAGTAGTCTGCCCACTGCTCAGGCTAAACGGGATGAGTTCATGGCAGCAGTAGGAGCCACGTACCTACCTATTACCCTCCAGTGCTACTCGCCCACCAGCTGTCCCTCTGACAGTAGCCAGGCTACTTACAATGCTGGTTATTACACAAATGTTTTTATGGTTTGCACTTGCTGTAAGCTGTAAAGCTCCTTTCCGTCACTGCTCCTTATTCCGCAATTTCCATTTCATAGCATCAATATTGATCACTGGTCAGTGAAAGGATATGTCTCATGATATTCTGTATTGTTTTTATTGTCAATAAACCTCATAAGAAATATCAAAACCAACATGGAATTGATCCAAAAAGTATTGCCTGGGTAGTCAAAACCCCACATAGAGCTTATTCCTCTGTACCATAGATCTCCATCGTTGTCCATGACTATTAACAGACATCTTCAGCTACATTATGATGAACACACAGTGTAGTTTATTTTGAGTCAGTACCACGTACACTGTCCTGCTGCAATAAATACTCATTACTGCACCAAATGTGTATTACTCCGCAGTAAATTCAGTGTTTGAGCTACATTTGCCGAAATCTACAGTGCCTAGCTGTAGGGAACTACTGAGCCCCTTTAAAGAAAAATGAAAGTGGACATTAGTTCCTTTTTCTTTTTTTGTTTAGAGATCTTTCTTCAGAAGGAATGAAGGGGCTTGTGGCTGAGAGCCACAGAGAGGCTGGGGAAGTAGGAAAGTACTGAAAGACAGACTAAGACATTGGTTGGACTTTTTTGGGGGGGTTTTTTGACATTAACACAAATAAAGAATATCAGATGTATCTTTTTTTAAAGCTGAAACATGCTTCTGCAACAAAGCAGGGGAAGCGCCTTTGCCACATAGAAAAACAGTTTCTGTTTAACCATCAGAGGACTGGATGTGCACACATTTGAATCCGCGCATCAAAGTGCTGATTCGTTTTTCACTGGAACTGGGCCAACAACCAGCGTTAACTCTGTACATTCCATTGTGACAAGTGCCATTAAGTGCAGTTAAGATGATGTATAGTATAGATCTCTAATATAGACATGTTAAAATCTGTGCAGGACATCTTTGCAGACTTGTAGAATCATGTTTCAGGCTTCAAAATGTATGGCTAAGGTTATCAGTGCTTCTGTTTGGAAGTATTGTTGATAAAAAGCCAGAATAGAAAGGAATTTTACCTTATGCCAGTACTTTTTAGTGTAATCACAGATTTCTTAGCAATGCAAACACAACAAGACCACACCTACAAATGACAACCACAGTGGAATGGACACCACAATAGTCCAGGGACTTCAGTTTCAAGCCATAATTACTACATTCTGACCGCACCCACTGAAGCTGTTTAATCCGTTGTTAGAGTAAACTCAATTCCTATCTTAACGTGCCTTAGAAAACAGAGTAGGCATGAGACCGAACAGCTACCGCACTGCTTCCTGTCACTTCTGCACTGCTGTTGTTGTTAAAACCACTTGTCTGCCAAACGTGACAGCTCAGGCCCCACCACTTCCTGTATTGATAAAACCATAAACAGTTTTCCAAAGACGCTGTTAAAAGTTTAAAGTATACTCTCAACAAGCGCTGTATTACTTCTCTTCACTCTTTTTGTCTCTCTTTACTTTGTCTCTCAGCCTCCAATACAGGCTGCTTTAGTTTCCCTGCCCCTCTCACTTTGCTCAGATGTTCGCAAAAAAAAGAAAAAAATATCTGCACGCACTTTACCCAGTCCTGAGGGCCACCAAATCTGCAGCTCAGCAGCCAACAGGAAGCCTCTCAAAGATTCTGTCATTTTCAGAAGCGGCAGAGGTGTCCCACTATTGGGTTCACAGTGGACCAATGGGAAGGGAGCATTGGAGGGGAGTGTTGTGAGAAGGGGAAGTGGGGTTGCATGTGTGGGGCGGGAGGGGGAGGGGGAGAAAAGGAATGGGAATTTAGCAGCAGGGCCTGATGTTTCGACACTGCGTGGGAGTAAGAATGGATAAAAAGACAAAATATGTCAGTGAGAGTGAGCATGTGTGAAAGATGTGTTTGCCCCAACCTTTTCATCTGCTGCACAGGGGGGGCTATAGCCACTGCCTGGAGGTGTTCAGTTGTGTCCCGCTAGGACCTACACGCCGGCTGGTAACCCACCTCAAAGTGTCTTTCTCTGTAGTCCAGCACCACCTCAAAGACTAATGTTCCACATGTTAGGGCAAAGAAACTAGCCAAGGCCAAAACAAACCAAGAGATTTAAGAGTAGAGACATTTAATGATATGTATTGTTTTTTTTTTTTTTTTTGTTTTTTTTCGAAATTCCATTTGTTTTGTTAATGTCTCTGTAATAACGGGCTTGTAAGTAAGGGTTTGTATTTTGAGATCAAGCACTTCATGACTGAATGCTCTCCCCTTTGTTCATTGTTAATGCAGACATCTCATTTTCAACAGCCCACAAACGCAGTCAGACAGCAACACATTCTTTGACCCTTCCTCTCCATGCTTTAACATCGGGTTTAAAGTTACATGCAGATGATCAGCTGCAATCTTCTCCCATATTTCATTGGCAGTTAAAAAAAGCACTTTTTCAGATATAGATGTACATAAAGAGACATTTAGTTTACAGAGCCAGTAGTGTGACTGAATTCTCACAAGACTATAAAAACTTTTAGAATAGGTGTGTCTAGAAGGTTTAGTGTGTATCTAAGAGCTGTAACTCCAGTAGGCTCTTAGCAACAGCAACAAAGTTCTGAGAGAGCCTGTATCAAACAGTGTGTTGCTGTACATTTGCTTTGGCTGATCACTGTGCTTTTTTCTACCCACCTCTTTATTGCCTCTTTGTATTTTACTATCTTCCTCCCTTTGTCCCTCTGCTTTTTTTTTGCCCTTTTCTCTTTTTCCCCCCCATCCCTTCAAAACATAACTTTGACTTTTCCCTCTATTCTGTGCATGTGTCCAAAACAAACATTGTCTGAAAAGCTAGATGTACTCCTTTTTTTTACATAGATATTTGAATGTGTTCCGTGTGTTGCATCACGATTTTCCTCTCTACATAATGTATCCCAGCTGCATATTTTGTGGTCTTGTGGAATAATTCTGATAACTCAAGTTACTGATAAATGTAATCCGTTTACTGATATATCCTGTGAGATTGATGGCTCAACCGCCATGGGTTAGATTTCTTCCCTTGTATTTCTTAGGTATACCAATTTAGATGACATAAAAGCACACGTTCCGACTTTTACTTAACAAGAGCTTTTATTCTATACATATTGAATCTTAACAGCATGATTGTGTTTGTCCCAAACAGCATTATAGAGCATGTCTAGGAGGTGTTTGTCAGTTTTCTTTTTTTTTTTTTTTCCAGAGTTGAAACGTGTCTCTCTTAGTTCCCTTTATTTCATTTTCTGTGCCCTCTAAAGTCTTATTTTTCCTCAAAATGCAAGCTCTTACTCCTTGCCCCACAATCGGCTAACTATCCAGCCAGTCCAGTCAGACAGAGTTAAAGTATGAAATGAAAAGCCTTGACATTCTGAGTAATCAAAGGGAAAACACAACATAATCATTTTATATCTGCTCCCATGTCTCTGTCTAAACAACGCTGCTTCTCTTTCCAGGCAATGTAAAGTTCATTGACTACGAGTATGCTGGGTACAATTACCAAGCCTACGACATTGGGAATCATTTCAATGAGTTTGCTGGTGAGTATAACTTGTACTACCTGCTTGGTATGTATAGAAAAAATGTGTATATGAGTTGCTTAACTTGTGTGTTTATGTTTAGGCCTGAACGAGGTGGATTATAGTCACTACCCAGATCGGGCCTTTCAGCTGCAGTGGCTCCGCTCCTACCTGGAGGCCTATAAGGAGCACAAAGGCCAGGGCAATGAAGTGACTGACGAAGAGGTGGAGATTCTTCATGTCCAAGTCAACCGATTTGCCTTGGTAAGCATTTGTGTTGCACATTACATTACATTATGAACCACGTTAGTTTATAGTAGAGCACATCTGCACATCTGCTAGTCTTTATGGCCAAGTCTGTAGTATCAAAGACCTAAATGGTGACTGTTTCAGATTGACAGATAGTAGATAGTTGTCTGAATGCATTAAGGCCTATATTCCTAATATAGTTGGTTGTTTGTGCTAATCTTGTCATCAGTTATCAGTTGACACTTATGATTTGAGGAAGAAACTAAAGATGAACATTAAGATCGTAATTTAGTAGTGGCTCGTGGTCACCCACATGGGTTCTGTTTGCTTTAACGCTCCTCAATGTGCCTTTAGGGTAGTGAAGGCTGATAGGAAGCAGATGGTAAAAACAGTCGCCACTGGATCTGGTCAGAATGGTCACTGTATGGTCATGGACAAGTATTGCTCTTTGCTGTCTTAGTCATTCCTTTTCTATAACTGCTGTGCCATGGCCAACAGCAGTCAGAATTAAAGGACTGAAACTGAACACTTGTTAGAGCACAGTAAGCATCCTAGGTGCTGAAGCCTGCTCCCAGGTGTTGGGTCAGCAAACATGGATTATAGTGTGATGTGGGTTAAACAGAGTACGGAGTAATGTGGGCTATAAAAACCTGCACTACCTGCTCCGAATACGAGAGAAAGATGTTTGTGATGTGCTTGTTGATGTGGCCACCATATGGGAGGCACCCTTAATGGCAACTGGTAACTCTTGTGTGGCTCTGCGCTCTCCCCTGAGCCTTGTTTACTGTCAAGAGGAAAAGAGGGCAGTGTGGAGGATGGGCAAGTGAAGCAATTGTATTTCTGTATCAGCTATTTGGTGTTGCTGCTATAGGGCTTCTGCTGGCTATGTTGGGTAAGTAGAAGCGACATTTACTTTTAGACAGTGAGTACATGCTAATCCTTTGTGATCTCTTTCTCCTCTGTGTCTAGGCATCTCATTTCTTCTGGGGTCTCTGGGCTCTGATTCAGGCCAAGTTCTCCACCATCGACTTTGACTTCTTGGGGTATGCCCATTTTGAAATACACTATCAAACACACTTTATAATGAGCTATTTTATTTTTTTCCGTTCACCCGATTTCAGTCATTTAATCACATGTTTATGAACAAAATACAAAGCATCCAGATTGACATCATTTGTAACATCTCAGTGCACAGTGTGTTTAAACAGTCTGATATTTTTGCACTGGGATCCATCTAGTTAACATGTCGCGCACATTTTTATCACAGACTCTGCTCTTCCCTCTGTGTGTCTCTACTCTCAGATATGCAGTCCTGCGCTTCAACCAGTACTTCAAGATGAAACCAGAGGTGGCTGCGCTGAACTTACCCGAATAAAAGCCCCCACTCCCTCATCTTCTCTTCCTTCTGCTCTTCCTCCCTTCCAACCTGCTTTGCGCTTCACATGACGCCTGCAGAGCGCCCTCTTGGGGTGTGTGTAGGGAAGAGCCAGACTGAGAGTCTGTCCTGTTCAGTGCCTACAGGGTCCCCCTCTACATGTCCTTATCTCTATAGATTGAATAGACCACATACTTTGTCCATCATCTGCTGTCACACCTTTGTTAACAAGGAGGTAGCCCAAGCCATTTGTACTGTGGGCGCGTGTCAAGTAGAGACTTGAGACCTGCTATAATGTGAAGCCCACATAACTGAATTTAGTGTGGTCATTTCAATTATTCTAATATCAATTAACGTGATATCAGCGTATTGTATTTGTAAGCAGCTTTTCTCATAGCTCAGATCACTTTAAATACATTGTAGGTGGAATGTCTCCTCCTTCACAACCAATACATAGTAACCACCTACCTGACAGGTGGCTCAAACACTAATCTGATTGCCTGGAGACACCTTCCTCATATGCACATTCATGAGGAAAAACCCTCAAGCGCCAGCCCAGCTACCAACCAAATTTATAATGACATGATAGCAATACAAAGCCTTTGTTTGCTGAGGAACCAAGACAAAAACAAGTAAACAAAAAAAGAAGAAATGCAAACACGGAATCCCATGTGATGAGCCACAATAGGCAACAAAAAAAAAAAACTTGTGGTTGCCTTGTGACTCTTGTTTTCACCCGTATTTTTCCAACATCCTGTGCATGGGTGGTGCGCCAGAATAGCCATATAGTCATTGTTGCTGTGTAGTTTGGTGAGGGCTTGTGTGTTTTGGCTTTCTGGACTGAAGGTAGAAACATCGAGTTGTAGGAGAGCATCTTGTGTTTACATAGTTGAGCACTGAGCAGTCTTTGACTCGAGGGAGAGTTTCACTGTAATGTAAGTTTTTACTGTTTGTTTAGACACTTGGATTTTGTCTAAATCTTTACTGGGGACAAACTTGCATCTCACTGTAATTTGAACATTCCATGTTCATAATGGTAGACAGGAAATATGGTCGTAATTCAAATGGTAAGTCAGCAGTGTCGGTGACTTCATTGGGACATCAACTGTAAAGATGTGCTGTACAAAATGAGACCAAACCATTATATTGTCTGCTTCATGTCAGGGAAAGTATGGGAATCATCTTTGTTAAAAAACACTGCTGTTCAGTCCAACTGAACTAAGGACTGTCCATTTTATACAATTGTAGACCAGTTTTCATTCAGTTGTGTTATGATAAGTGTAATATGGCCTTGCTTACTGTCAGATTACTGAGCCATTGTTGGCATTCGTCATTTTAAGCACCCAATGTTGAAATGAAGGTCTGTAGAAAAGTGGAATTTTTGCGAAAAAGAAAGTGGAGCTGGTTGTCTCAACTTGGCTAAGTTAGACACATCTGTGTTAAGTTAAAAAACATGTAATGAAAGTCAGCTGTTAGTGGGACCTGAGGAGGAAGAGCACCATCTTCTGGAGAAAAAAAAAATGGCTGCTGTCAGTAACTTGATATTCACCTTTGACTTTCATGTTAAATGTTAATGTTTTTAAAATGAGCTTTAGAAGGCCCTTTAAAAACTAAAACAAGTCCATCTCTTGGTTACTTTAATAAGCTTACACCAAAGTGCTGACATTTGTTTTTTTGCTTGTACATAATGCACACTGTATCATTTTCCATGTAGCACAAAGAGAATTAGAATGACAATTATGACTTTTGATACTTATTTAAATGGAAATGTAAAAAGCTGAGGTCTTTGAGAGTGTGTGGATGTTTGCTGATGCAGCAACAGATGACTCTTGGGCAAATGTAGCACGTTTTAAAAAAATAAAATTAAGAGAACTTAATTTACATCTCTCTGACCAATTTAAACAAACATCACATGTAAATGTGGTGAAACAAGTTTTCTTGTTTAATCCAAAACAGTTTGCAAGTGACATGTTTGCCCAGGTGGTCTCTGTTGTAGAAAGTTTGCAAAGCTCTGTGAAGAGACCATTTTTGAGAAGACTGGATCGTGCACTCATGTTAACGCTCCAGCACATTAGTAGCTAAGCAGTAAACATTGAAGTGTTAGTCTGCCTGTGAAAGCTTATTTTGTACTCACAGTTTTGAAGTTTGAAAGGATAGACCTGTTACTTCACTTATGTCTTTAATTCTGTGTCGCGTGTACTTCAGGCTGGTGAATTAAGATGGAAGAATTAAGAAGTAGTTTGAGTCGGGCCTAATATGAATTTGAAATGTATGTACATTGGCTTAACATAAAGTTAATATATGTTAAAATCTTCCATGAAAGTATATTTGATGGTAAACGGTTTTGATTTGGTTTGAGTCGTGTTGGAGGAACAAGGATAATGATTGTCACGTTTACACATAACATGCATAAAGTAAGGCTGTTAGTCAAATTTGCTTGCCACATAATCAGAATTGTCAGAAAATTAAATTATACTGCTGAAATATTTACTATAGGCTTTAATTCCTCATCAATCTGAAACAAATGAATGGAATTTCATTTACATCATACATGGGTCATGTTAGTACTGCTAATAATCTCTACATTTTTACAAATGTGTGTTTCGTATTTAACATTGTATAAAGTCTGTCCTTACATCTCTCTGGCCACTTTAGCTTATGTTTATATGTACAGTAAACAAATGTAATAATATCTTTGCTTGTTCTCAAATGTGAATGAATGTACATAGAGGGAGTTCTTTTATTTTTTTTGTTTTCTAAAAGTTGCATTAAAGTGAATAGTTGCCTGGGGTAAAAATGGGTGAAATAAAAAAATTACATTTTCAATACTGTAAGCAAAAAAATAAAGTCTATTTACCCTTATCTGTGTCTTCTGTTCATCTTCTGTCTCTTCAGGTGTTTGTTGCTAGGTTTACCAATTCAAATTACAATTCGGGCAATAACAATTTTATTTAACATCATGGTAATTGTATCAATTACTGACCATCGTATCAATCACTTTAACTTTGTATAAGATATTTAATCATTTTCTTTGTGTGACCATGTCTTTCCCAGTTTCCATCCATTTTGAGTGAAACAGCGCCCCTCTAGGTAAACGGCTAGTAAACGTCAGTCGGTGTGGACAAAGACGGTATTGCACCCATAAGTCTACCGAAGGGAAGAAATGTGTCTCTGACAAATCTTCCGCCTCACAACGAACAACGTTCACAAAAGTTCACAACATAAAGTAAAGGACCAGTGTGTAGGATTCATTACTATATATCGGTGACATTGCAGATTGCAACTGACTAAATATAAGCCTTCCAAACATGAAGGAGAAACTATGGTGGCCGCGTTTGGTTTGTCCGTCATGGCGATTCAACATGGCGGATTCTGCGGAGGAGGACCAGTTCACTCTGTAGATAAAAACGTCTCATTCTAAGGTAACAAAAACACAATATACATTTTTGTCCAGGTGAATATACACTAATGAAAACATACATGTTAATATTATATTTTATTTCTGCCAAAAGGTCCTAACGTTACTAAATGTTAAAAACTTGTTTTCCAGAATTGCTATTGATAGATAGAATAGCAGCTACAATGTTTTGCTAGTTAGTTAATGAGCAGCAATGGAGAAAAGAGATGTGGAGTGCTGTCAACCAACAAAATAACCACCATTAACATCACCTTTCTATTATTAGGATATTAAATGACATGGACACTTTCACACACACATAAACTAAAGAAAACAAGAAATGGGCAAAAAACATGTGCCTCTATGTCTGTCTGTCTCTTGGCTCACTGGTTTCTGTCCAAGTGTTTTAATGTCTCTTCAGTATTTGACCATTTTCTGTGCAGTTGTTTTCCTGGGCACTAAAGCTGTTGAGTTGTTGCTGCTGTCTTTAAATAATTAACTTTTTGGTTGTTAGTCAACTATTGGATATATGAGTTGTGAAGTAGGACTGCTATTTGTGAAAGCTCCTTCATACTTCTTTTGTTTATTAAGCTGTGCTGTAATGAGCTTTGATCAGTAGGTCTTACTCGAATACTGCGGCATTTGAAGCATTCTTTTGTATGCCGAGCATGTAAGACTGTGTAAGTCATGTATTGAATACATGCATTGTTACCTTTTAAGTACTACTGTATATATTTGTGTATACTAAGAAAACACAAGTCATGTCGCTATGATATTGTTTCTTTGTAACGTAAAATTACACATAGTCCTACTTTATACCTTATTTAATGCACAACCTGTCTAAATTGGCTTTATTCTGACCCCTCCACTGCTTAAATGAGTACTGTGGTTTTAATGGGCCAGAAGTGCCCTGGCATGGGAATACCCCAAACAACAGTTTTAGATATGAGTGCAGTGCCAACAACAAAATGACATGTTTCACATATTGCATGGCATCAGGTTGTTGCTATGAAGCTGTTTTGTGAGATTGTGATTCTACGATCTTCCCATCAGAATCAGCTGGCCTTGGACTGAGAAAGGATGTATTTGTACTTCTGGTTGTACGTCCACAAGATGGCAGCACATCCCATAGAAAGAAATATGTGGTCCCCAAACCTGGCAGAAAGCTCACCACCCGGTAAAAATTAATCCTATTCAACATTTATTATTTGTAATATTAATGCTTATTAACATAGATTTCTATATTTAAAATAAAGGCGTCTCATTAATATGCCTTGTATTGAACCTCTCTATTCAAAGCAAATAGGAAAATACTGAATTTACTGAAGAAAACGTCATATTGAATTAGGCTTAGATTGCTTTGCAACATGGAGCCCTGGGCCAGTTTTCTTTTGTGGGGAACCAAATTTGGTTATACAGCCTGGATGTAAAAAAATAAATCTAAATAAAAGCAATATGGAAATCATTAAAAAAAATGTGTAGGTGAGATGTAGAGGGGCTGGAGCCTGATGTAAGACAAAACAGTATTTGTTAGGCCTATTCGCCAGTGAAAACTGCTATAAGATGGGATAATGGGATATGTTAGTTTGTCGTTGTGCTGCAAAAGTGCTGTAAGTAAATAAGGAGTGCATAGACAGGCTTTACTAGTGCACATAGTTAGAGTTTGCCATCCCAAGGGTTAAATTAGAAACCCATTCATGCCTCACACCCCAAAACCAAACAAGTAATTTCTTACCATTCTCTAGAAGCAAATCAGGCCTGCCTTTCGTCTCCCTAATGTGAGCACTGTCTTATACAGTTGAACAATTACAACAGTGCATTATCCAACTCGCTGACTGTAATTCAATTAACTTCCTCCCCCTGGCTTCATCCACCCGGATAATACACACATTAATTAACAACAGAATCCAATATCGGCTGTTCTGCGCCTCCACTTATTTTCATTTCCCATAAAAAGGTCATAGCAGCCACTTCCAACTGAAGACAATTGGTGTAAGTGTAGTAATGGATTACACCTGTATATCACCAGAGTTCAGAGTGTGTGTGTGTGTGTGTGTGTGTGTGTGTGTGTGTGTGAGTGTGAGTGTGTGAGAGAGAGACGGGGAGCAGGAAAGTAAGGCTGTTGATAGTGAGAGGCAGATGCCTGTGAGAAGTGCTGACACAGCCATGATGCACATCCATCAGAGTTGTCATTTCACCAAACTCATAAGGCAAAGTCCCTGTGGAGTGGAATACAAGCAACAAACATTTCAGGCAGGCAGAACAATCTCATTGGTCTCATTTCCCTGCAGGCAGAACAATCTTAAAGTTAAATCTCAATGGAGAGAGTCTGGTTTCTTTCCACAACTTCTCTTTGGTTTTAAAACATTACGATAAAGCCCAGTAAACAGGGGCAAGACCCAGGTAGCTAGGCCAAAGTAGCTGCACATTTGAAGTAGGTAAGCTAGTTGTCTACAATATTTCAATAAATCTGAATAGCATTGCCTTTAATTGCTTGTTGAACTGACCTTGAACTTGACTGTGAAAGAACTGCCATGGCCCTGTGGTGTCTCGCAGCACCCTGAGCAGCTCTTGTACTCTTGGGTTCAGCTCCATGCTGTGACTTTGACATGCTGCTTCCATGCGGTCTAACATGCAAACCTCTAACAAGCTTGTACAGCTGGAGGGCAAAAAAGAAAATAGACACAAAGAAAGCAGTATGTGTATGAACGTAAGAATGCAGAATAGAGCCTGATTGATAATTTGACCATATTAGCTCATTGTAGATATATCGTATCTGCTGATAAATGACAAGAAATTGAAGTACAGAAATACCGTAGGTGTGTTTTGAAATAGTGTCAAATAATTTGTCTACCTGACAGTAGTGTCATTTTTTATTTATGTTCTAGGTTGTGTAAAAAAAATTAATATTGGCTGATTTATAATTTTTAAACACTAAATTTTCAATATCCATGACAGTCTAAAAAATCCTGTACTGGTTGGGCTATATAATACAGATTCATATATCCAAATACAGGCTTGAAATTGCTTACATAGTCAGCCATCGAAATAATCATTTTATTATAATAAGAAGAAAGCAAATGTGAGACACTATTTGGTAAATGTGATGGTAGTTTTCCTTAAATAACCCAAACCATATACCAAAATTGCTTGTGCTTCAGTGAATCGACTTCAATTAACTTCCATATTCTGAGATAAACAATCCATTATTCTACCAGACTAAAAAAGAAAAATGTAGATATATGGCTTCCAATCAGTTAACATCAACTAGTAATAAAATTGCTTTCAAGCTGCTCTGCTTCCAATCATTTGTTAAATATCAGTGTAGCTTCAAGTTCTATTTGCTTAATGCTGTATATTTGATTGATTTGAGTTTCCATGGTTAAAACATAAGTGATAAGTCAATGTTTTTCCTGCTTATTTTAGGTAAATGTCCTGAGAAAAATAAAATACTGCAGTCACTGACAATATACAGATTGTTAATTAGTTATACATGAATGTGGTCATGTCCATGGGGTGGACGGGGGGGCCTTGGTACTTATGACTTCTAATAGGCCATCCTAGCAGCCAGACTAATATCAGCCTTAAAACAACAGCGTTATTACTGACTGATGTCTCTGTTATCAATCATGTGAATTTTATATCAAAACTGGATTTCCCATCACACACAGATGAGAGAGACGTTTATGTCTCACCTTGGCCAAACTATTAAAATCCCATTCACATACATGTATCCCACTACAATCAAACACAAGAGCAAAACAGAACAATTGTGTGTGTGTGTGTGTGTGTGTGTGTGTGTGTGTGTGTGTGTGTGTGTGTGCCTGGGTGGGGTTGGGTGGGGTCAGGGCAGTGTCGTTCATCCCCATTCAATGCGCCAACCTAATTACCAGAGGAGGGGGAAACAGTAATTAGCAGCGAGTCTCACCTCGTTAATCACAAAGGGCTCCTTCGCTCTATTTATATCTGATTAATGGCTTGCTTAAGCACGCCGAGATATTTATGTTTCTGTTAATTGTGTGCAGCTTGTATCCGCTCCGCTCGCAGCGGCTTGCTTGCACCCCCGACTGACACACACAATGATACACACACAGACACACCTCCGCTACACCCACCTCATCTCATTATGGGCTACTACTTACTGTTTTGCTCAAACAGTCAAAGCTGTTAAAAGACCGTCATTTGTCTCATACCTGATTTGTTTCTTAGTCATAATTAGCCTATTAGCCTGGATCCCTTGTCTACTATTTCTTCACTGCAGGAGGTGAAAACCTTTCTTTCCTTGTTTTTGAATATTTTTATGACTCTGTGAACTTAACTGCACTTAAGAGGAAGGTGAGGCACAGGATGTAAATATTTCATAATGAAGCAGTGCAGTTCACTCTGCCTTTCTGATCAGAATACAGTATGTCTATGGCTCTTTGCCTAAAATGCCATGATAGAAAATTAGATAAATGAGCCTGATAAGAAAACATACAGTTTTAGTGATGCTTTTCTCGCAACATAGAAGGCAAAGAAATAAGTATGTCATCTCTGGTTGCAATCTTTGTTTAAAAAGAATATAGTCACATGGGGAAATTGGATAAAATCTTCTGCACTGGACTGAATATTTATGGTTCTGGCAGGATAGAGGAGTCTTTGAGGAGACTGGAAACGTCTTCAAAAGAGTGATAAGTTGTGAGAAATTACCTGCCAGTTTTCCATGTTTTGGCTTGAATTTATTTTTGACAAATCAGTGGGTTATATCTTTGACTTGAAAATAGGTATTTTTGACCAAAAAATCCCAGAAACTTTTATTCCTTAAACTTTATTGTCAGTGTTGTGGAAAATCGTCTTTGGCTTCACCACATAGCGTTAAAAATAATACACAACAATTGACGAGGCAGGACAATGTTGAGATCAAACAGCAGGGACACCAAATGAACAAACAATATGATTTAAAGTATGTAAATAAAACAAAAAATAAAAATACTATTAAAAATTACAGAAGGGCTGGATTTTTGTGAAATCCAAAGTAGGTTCCGCATTCAGAAAGAAGAGAGTTGTATTCTTACTTATCTTATCAGCGCCTCCCCGAGGGTAAAAGCTCAAAGTGTGAGCGTTAGGGGTGGGAAGCCTTCACTTATAATCTGGAAAGCTTTCTTCGATTCTCACTCTTGCTACGAAGCCAAACAGCATGCTCGCAGTTGCAGGCTTTTTAAAATGGTAACTAATGAGGGATGTTCAGCAGTGCAAGCCCCGCCCTGAAAGTTCCTGGACAATCGCAAAGTCCTGGCCAATGAGCGGGGACTTATTGCGGCAGTAAGAACAAAATTTACACCCTCGTTCTTCCTATGGAAATAGGTTCTGCGTTCCTCAAACGCCTGCGTTCCTCAAAAGGCATGTGGTTCTCTGGGAAAGTTACTGCTGAAAAAAAAACCACAAAAACAAACATATTATTCCATGAGAGGGCAGACAGGACACTTCTCCCAGTGACAGCGACGTGGTTTATCTCTAATTGAAGGTGCTGTGTATGTGCTTGTGACGATTCTGTACTTCCTGCACAAAGACAGTTTCCTTTTGACGCCACAACACAGAGCGGACTACTTAAAAAAGAAAAGAAAAAGAGCTGATGTGATAAGTCATGACCGACACTAGCCTCAACACCCACCGACGATGTATTTCTCCGCTGTAAATCCTCCCCTTTCTTAACAGCAGGTGAGCTGTTCCCCTCTGACTACAAAATTATGTCGCTTGCCTTGTACACTTGTGGCATCCTACTATGACTGTGCTTTGCACCACTGATGCACCCCAATAAGCTCCTCTGTGTCACCCACCTGCCTCACATGTACTTTGAAGCGTGGGAAGAAGCAGAAAAGGCAGAGACTGCGATTTAAAGCATGAGTCGAGGTGATGTTAACCACTGAGCTTGTGCCTGGAGGGGGAATCCAAACCTTACTCCTGACCACAACCTCTGGCTACACACTGAATAGAGCCTGAATAGAGTGATGGAGAACAAATGAAGGGTCCTGTCTGTCTACGCTCTCTTGCCCTGTCTCTCTGACAAGCTGTGACAGCTGTAAACGCTCAGAACATGGAAAAGAAACAGCCAGAAACATCTGTTAACAGACTAGCCTCTGATGGGAGCATTGTGTATTTCTCCCTCCTTCTCTCTCTCCCTCTTCCCTGCTATCTATCCCGACATTCCAGCACAGCTCTGCCAAGCTCAGTCGCTCGTTGTGATGGGACGGGAGGCATAGTGGGAGAGGATCAAAGAGCTAAACGAGGGGCTAAAGATACTGAAGCAGATTAGCGGCACTTCCCACAATGCCGACAGCTGCTCATAACCGCGCTGGGCCTAAAGGTAGCTGCCGTCTGCTGCCCATAATACAATAGGAGAGGGAGGATCAGCGTGCGCACTGAAAAACATGTGTTATCATCACAAAAGGGATTGTCAGCTTCAAACGCCTTACATCCCTCTGCCATCCCTCAGGATCAAACAGGCTGTTGGCTGGCAGTTATCACAGAGCTCTCTTCTAGTCTAGTCACATCCCTATTCTCCACTCTTCACTCTTCTTCCCTCGCTCTTTTTTCTCTCCTCTCTTTTCGCCCCCTCTTTCTCTTTTTCCTTTCTCTTTCCTCAGCGGGGCCCTAATCTCAGTTATCCTCGAAGCCATCGTCGTTCATAATACGCTCCTGACATCACTGACGGACAAATAATCAAGACAATCCCCTTTGTCTGGAGTTGGTCTCTGTCTCAGTCTATCTCCCTCTCCCTCCCTTTCAAAATTATCAACAACACAGGATCTTATTGTGGAGCTCTTGATATATCTCAAAGCGATACATTGTTTGCCTGAATTCTCTGACAACCTCAGAGCCATACTCAGCATCATGAAGAGAGAAATGTCTGAAAAAGATAGGGGAGCGCTTTGTTCTTTATTGTAATGGATGAACTCTCTAACTCAATCTGCAGCGTCCTAAACAGGCTGGAGCTGAATGCATTTGCTGATATGAATGTGTCATATTATGAGGCAACAATTACAAGAATTAGATGAGGATTGTGCTCAGCAAAAAAAAAAAAAAAAAAAAAGTCAGTAATCACATTCCTTCACACGGGAGATCGTTCTCCCCACAAGCTTTCTGAGTCTCTTTGCCTTTCCTCTGTTAGGAGTGATTTCCCAAGCCACACATGGACATACATAAATGCACACACATAAAAATGAAGAAAGAGAAACAACAGAAATTTTATTATGCTCAAATCATCTTTAATTTTCCATTTTCACCTAACTTGCTGACACTTAAATGAACAAATCCCTCAGCATTATTGCGCTTGATCAGCGGAGGCGCTCTGCATCTTTATTTAAAACATGTTATTATTCACGGCCTTTTTATGTTCTTAACGCACTTTCTAATGCACTTTTAACTCACACTGTCATACCTATACGAACATTATTGGAAAGAGAAGCAGCCAACTTTGTCACTGATGCTGTGGTGAATGTATAAGTCCCATGTGCCCACATACTGAACGCACACAAATACACGTAGGGGAATGTATTTATTTGTAATTCTCCAAGGGAAATCTTTTGGATTTTGAGTGATTGCATACATCCATTTGGAATTTACTGCACCACTGTAACACATCACAGCTGAAATGCTCTTAAAAAGACCAGTACAGATGCAAATATGTTGGGGTTTTTTTTTCTCTTGCAATTTAAAGTTTCATTTCATTTTTCCACTTATTGTTGAATGTCTAGCTATCCATCGTCCCAGCACTCCTCTTCATGTTTGTGTCCTTGCAAATTGTAATAAACATAAAGATAGTGAGATACCTTAAGGTCATATATTTAAAACATGTTGCCTTCTACAAATAATACCTGTGACCGATACAAGTAATCATGGTACTTTTCAGCAAATAGAAGGAACCTTACATCCAAATATTGAATCCTAACTTGAAGTTAGAGCTCTAATTTAACACGGTACACAGTACATCTAAAAACTAATAAAAAAAGAATCACAGCATTGCTTCATTGCTTTCCTACATTGATCAGGTATAGGAGGACATTTTATAAATGTTAAAATATGGACTGTGAAATGGGCTGCAGCTCAATATCAGAAAGATGTCTCTTATGTTATGTACATTACACTCAGCAGGAGACGAGTTACGTAGTTGAGATTTATACTGACATGATTCATCTCACACTTTTTTTATTTTACTTTGTAGCTGAAACTGGTCCTCCTCATCAGGAAATCTGACAGTTTTGGCAAAAGTGTTGACTGTATCTTGCTTTCATTTTTTTTATCTTTTTGCCACACCACATAAGGCCTGTTATTCATGGTATGTATGATGCTGGAATTGGAGGTGATGCCTGTGGAGTTAATCTTCTACTTGGAAGAGAAGAGAGAGAATAGTGAGGTTCTTGCCGAGCTGCCCCAGCGCCTGGATTTCCCCGTTTCTCCAGTAGATGCCAGCAGTGAACCATTTAAAACGCCGCCACGGCTCTCCCCTTCTAATTCGAGGGTACTCTGCATGTAACTGCTCTGGAGTTGGAGATGGTACAGATGGCTGGCCTAAACGCAACACTTATCCAGACATTTCACTGTTCGCAGAATGATATCAAAGTCAACTCAAAATGGAGGCTGTGCCATCAACTTGAAACAAATTCTAACACTTCCAACAAAATTGTATTGTGAGTAAAGTCGGCGCGGATTTGGTCAGCGTTCAGCACAGATGTCCCCCCTGTGTGTGTTTGTGTTAAATAAAAACTAGTGCTCACATCCTCTTAAAAATTTCAGCTGTGGATTTTCAGGGATAAATGCTCACAATTATAATGTTTTAATCCAGATTGGATTCAGACACATTTATTTATTTCAGAGCGTGAGAGTTTAAATCATGCATCAGGAAAAAAAAACCCACAGTGCCAGAACAAAAACAAATGCCCTACATTATGTGAAATATGGGAGAATAACTGAAACAGTAACATCTAGTTGATTCAGTCCTTCAGATGCGGAAGAAATGTCAAACTGATTATTAACATTTAGATAATTCTGTACCTCCATTACAATTCCAGCTGAAAATAAAATACTTTTCCTCCCTCCTTCTTTTTCTGCCCTTTGTCCTCATCCAGACACAGGCTGCAATCCCGCAGGCTCAGATCAAAGTCGTCAAATTTCCCACATGGGCTCCCAGCAGACCTGCTGTCATTTTAATGTTACAGTGCAAACGTCACATCGCATTAATACGTGTGAACTGAAGAACACAAATTTATCCCTCAATATTGTCTCCCTTGCATCCTAAAATTGAGAGTGAGGGAGAAAATACATCTTTTTAAATATGATATTACATTTGTTAAACTAGTTACCAAGGATACCTTTATTTTTTTACCCTCTTAGAGCCAGAATGCAGTCTTTCCCTGCTCTGCTTTTTACTCTCCATTAGTTTCTATTAGTTTCTTATTGCCTGTTCAATTTTCTGGCATTAAATAGCTGTGAAAACACTGGCAGTACCTGCTACTCACTCAGATCCAGTGTTTCACAAAACATGTTTGCAGCTAGTTTCAGAAGTAATACTTTCTCTGAATATGTGTTTTTGTGTGTAAGGTCATCTGCGTGAGTGTGTGTGACCACTGTTTGAGCTCCAACAATAGGTTATCTGTGCCTATTTCGGGAGGGCGGGGCCCCGGAGACCTGGCCTCCCCATGTGATTGGCTGGCTCGTCACTGTGAGAAGTTTACTTTGGAGGGTGCTCTATGCTGGATTTTTTCGCTTCCAATTAAATGTGGAATGCAGCACTCTCGAAGGCCATTTGAAGTGTGTTGTGTTTGCATGTGTGTGTGTGTGTGTGTATGTGTGTGTTTGTTTGTCTCCATACCCTCCCCTTTCATTTCCACACACAGAGGTCTTTCAGCGAAGACGAGACAACCTCCCGAGCAGGTAAGATGGGACCTGAAACCCGCTCGGTTATTCTGCCACACCGTCCTCCATGTCAGTTCGATTCCATCTTGCGTTTGCCGTCGTGACCTTAAGAGGAAACGAGGAGGCTACGAACACAACAGCAAATTATTTCTTGCAATGTCAAAATCTCTTCTCATCCGGAGAGGAATAACACTTTCTGTAAATGTGTGTGTGTGTTCCCTGTGAGTCATAAAGGACTTCTGGCTCCTTGTTTACTGTTTGTCAGAGGTGTCTTTTGTCTGGATGTGATTAGTGCCAGCCTTTTCCTTTTCCTTGCATGCACAGGAGAAGATGCGGCCTGCTTTCAAAGAGCCCGTTTGGACAGAAGACTATTGTCGTGGGCGGCGAGCGAAGGAAAAAGATGTCACCGATTGCTCGAACGTTCAGTTTTTCAAGAGAACTTGTGCACCGTGCAAACACAGAAAAACACAAAAACACAAATAATAGCACCCGGACTCAAATGTGAAAAGGGAGGTGGAAATAAAAGAGAATTTGAACTTAATGAACATGCATTAGTGGCATAGAAGTGCTTTCATCAGACTCCTTTTCAAACGTGTTTTCACATCCCCTCAGATGCAACATCACAGCACCAGTGAATCTGACAGAGAGGAGAGAAAGTCTTTATTTAGACTCAAATGGGTCTCATCTGAAATAATGAATATGTCCTTGAGAAAAACAAAGAGCCCCACAAAACGGGCTACTCTTCTACAGAGGCAACGGAGATGGCAGATAATTGTTTTCAAGTCTGGCACTGCTCTGTAAATGAGTTTGTTCTGTTCTGCGGGCGGCTAACTGTGTCTTTCCTTCCTTTCATTTCTCAATCCTTTTCACACACACACTTTTTGATTTTCTTCTCTTTGCCTTTGTTTTCTTGTTATCTGGCCTCCATATTTACCCTCTCCTTGGCTCTCTCGACGCCCTCTCTTTCCCTTCTCAATCTTTCTTTACTCCCTGTCTTTTCTCTCAGTCCCACATTCTTTGGTGCGGCTGGCTTTTTACATCTTTGCTTTACTTGTTGTTCCCTTTCTTTGTTTTATTTGCTCACTGGCTGCTGACAATAGAAGAATTCTCTATTTTGCTCTGCGTTGTTCACAGCAAATAGTTTACCTTGACTTCAGCAGCCTCATCCTGCTGTAATGTCCTCTGTGTGTTAGTGCTCGACATCAATTGAAGATTCCCACGAAAGACTGATGACTTCTGCTCTGAAACATTGTGGATGTCTTCGTTTTCTTCTAACTGAAGTAGCTGTGAAAGTTATTTATCCCATGAGACTCAGATGGTAGTGATGAACAAGGAGCTTCTTATGAGCAGTAATAAGTCCTTATACAATCACAATGGCTGCCTGAACATTTACAGGAACATTAAGTCCAAAAGGACATCAACCAGCTTTTATATAGGTAAGTAATTAACAGTTAACTTAATTTTTCTCAATCATCCATCCTCTCTCTATCTATCTTGTAAGTTTCTCTGTGAAAGAAATGTTGTGAAACCAAACAAGGTTAACATATTTTCCCATACAAGCCAACTGCTGTCCTGCCATGATGGCTTCTGTTGCTGCTGTAGTTGTTTAAATGATCCAACTGAATTTAATTCTTCAGATCAAGTTGCAATGATTGCAGATGCACAATTAGAACTGTTAGATAATCATGGTTCCAACAGGTAAGAGCCAAAGCACCCTGACAAGAGTTAGCTTAATTCCAGACCTCTGATTTACCACCCCTTCCCAATAAAAATAGGTCTGTGTTGTAACCACTGACAGTTTCCCTGGGTTGGAGAAGTAGTTGACAAATCAGAGCCTAATACATTTTCCATGTAGCAACCTAGCTAGCAAGCTACATTCATGAAAAACGCCATCAGAACACTGGAGACGAGTGCAGCTGAGATTGCAGCCAGTTGTTGTAAGAAACAACTCTTAAATCTACCATTTGTTTAATCAGTGTGTAAAACTGTTCGTCTGTCAAGTTCAGACTGAACAGAAGGCTATTTGTTGATTTTATTGCATTTGCACAATAGGTTAAAAAAAAAACGAATGGACACGAACAGACGCAACTTCGCTTAAAGGTCCAGTTTGCAACATTTAGAAGGATTATTAGTAGAAATCGAATGTAATATTTATAGCTATGTCGTCATTGGTGTATAATCGCCTGAATATAAGAATCGTTGTGGTTTTGTTATCTTCGAATGAGCCTTTTAAATCCACAGGCGTCGCGGGTCACTTTCCGTGGAGGCCACCATGTTGAACCACTGTGTTTCTACAGTAGCCCAGAACAAACAAACCAAAAACTGGTTGTGGCCATTTTATCACATGTATCACAGCTACTGTAGTTTTTCCATTGCGGTTGGACAGGGAGGGGAATCTGCAACTACAACGCTAGATACCACTAAATCCTACCCACTGCACACTGGCCCTTTTAAAAGGGTACAAACTCAGCCAAAAACATGTCCGTGTGAGTTGTAAATGTTTAAACTTAAATCTTCATAAATATTTGGGCAAACATGGCTGCATGACTAGTGAATGTGCAGAGCAAACGAGAAAAAAATCAACTTCAGTAGAGTCACTACATTGGCTGTTTGTGGTCAACGAATACAAAGAGTCAAATTTAGCAGTCAAACTTGTATGAATAAAGCAAGGCAGAAATTTGCTTTACATTCAATCTGAATGCACCTCAAGGAGGCAAAAGCTTTGAAGGTTCCTGCTTTCTCACTATAGCCTGAGCTAATGACCATGTGGAGATATCAGTACCTGTGATATCTAATGTCAAAATATCTGAACCACCCCTACAATTTTAAGATGCAACCGCTGTAGAGAAAGAACCGTACTTCCTTCTTTCCTTACTTCCTTTTCTCCTTCTCTTGTTCTCTAGGGTTTTCTATTCCCAGGGTTCCACTCTGGGGAGCCCGCAGTCCCATGAGAACCCTACTAAGCCCTTTCTGGCTGGGTAATAATGGCTTTCCAACGTCGCCTATTTAGACTGCAAGTTTCCATTAAATCTCCTTGTGTCATTACAGTTCATATTCTTAATTATGCAGCAAATGTCCCCAAGGGAATATCATGGAGACCACTACTCCACAATCTGTCCATATGGCACTTAATTAAAAGTTTTCTTAAGAATAAATTGCATTCAATTCAATTAAAACTGTAATGTCATACCAAAATAATGGGCAAAGCCTCCTCCAACGTGCAGCTCAGAACACACACAAAAAAATCTTTTCTCTGTTTTTTTTTTTTTTGCAATGTTTGCAATGGGAAAAGTGCATATCTCCCTTCCAAAAAAGCCCCCTAGTAGAAAATATGCAAAAAGCAAATATCACCAAAGCCTCCTACATGCCACCGAGCCCCAGGCAACAACCGCGCTTGAACACTCGAGCTATTTCTAGATTCCACTCTTGGAATTCACACCATGACAAATGAACCATTGGAGTTTGGAATTCCTATTTATCTGCTGCGCACAGAGGCACTTGATTTGGGTGTGAAGAATAAAGGAATTATACGGACAAAAAACCAGACGACTTAAAGGATAAATGATAAAAAATAAATAAATAGATTGTGTGTGTGTTTTTCCTCTGGAGCCAGAGTTGTTTGTTCATCTGATTGAGGGCGTTTGGGTGGGCGTGTCCTTATCATCTGGATGCTCTGATCTCACCAAAGCAAGACAATTTCAAATAAACAGCATCTGATATTAAACATCCCCTGCTACAGATGCACTTCCACCAAGCCCTGCAGGATTATTTCCAAGAAAAGACATTTCCTTTTGAACAATAAATGATGTATTTTTATTTCTTTTTTCTTTTTCCGCCCAGCTTGATGCCACAGTGAGTTCAGATCTGCGATGAGCTCCGACACACACCTCCAATAATCACGCTTTTTGCTTCAACCAGCAACTTCCTAACCTCTCGCCTGCAGCTCCGAGTGCCACCTCGCAGACGACGAGCATTGATTAGTAGATTGGGAAACAGGGAAAAGAAAAGTCCATTTGGTAAAGTAGGCTGCTGTTCCCTGCGCCCCATCTGTTGGGTGTGAGATGCTGACTTCATCTGTTGACGACGCGGCGGTGGCTAGGGAACCAGGGATGAGTTGATTTCCCTCTTTCGCTGGTTGAGCAGTGAAGGGCCCTAAAGCGTAAACAAAGTGTTTTTCTTGTTCTAAACACAGTCTTGGCTCAGCTCTGGTTTGGACTTGGCTGCTACGTGGATGTGTGTGTGTGTGTGTGTGTGTGTGTGTGTGTGTGACTCTGCTGCTCACTCAACCTCACTCTAAAGGCCTGTTTGGTGCCCTCAACACAAACACCCCCCAACCAGCAGCCTACAGGTGATTAGAGCACGCAAAACACACATAAAACGTCCACACCCACCAATCGACAACCACACCCACACATATCCCCCCCCATCCCCCCCCCCGCACACATACACACCATGCTGCATCTGAGTAATTATACCATTGAATGTCAACGCACTGAAAGCTACCTCTGAATGGAAACACGCTTAAAAAGACTGGAAGGTTGAGGGTCAGATCGTTTTGTTCCAATCACTACATGCTGGTATTTTTCATTTGCTGCCTACACACAAATACTCTGACTCACAGGAAAGAACACTGGGTTTCAAATCAATCATACAATCACATCAATCCACAGTTTAGGTACATAAAAACATGCCTTTCTATCATTGCGACCATTCACTCTGATATTACAAGGAAGAGAGGCTATTACAGCCGACGCCAAGGTGGCAGATGATAGATTGTCGGAGTTATGTGGCCTCGACCTGTCGTCTGCCCTCTGGAAATGGGGGGTTTTAAAGAGATACCTGGGCAAAGCATTTATTTCAAATGGCGGCAAATATTTCAACTGCTAGAGGTATAATTGATTTAACTTGCTGACCAGTGAGCCCGGAATGGGCAGCCGATGAAAGGAAAACCAGAGGGAAACTCAAAGTTTGCATGAGAGACAGAAGAATGACAGAGAGAGAGAGAAAGGAAGAGCATAAATGAATTTGTCCTTTTCCCTGCACAGCAGCCTCCATATACAATAACTCACAATGTGGAAACATTTGCTGTCAACAGCCAGTTTCACTGTACTAAGCCAGTCTAACAGATGTGCACTCACCCAAAGACTTATGCAGCTGCTACTGCTGCTGCTCCTGTGTGTGTTTTCTTGTGTGTGTGTGTGGGTGTGTGTGTGCGCGCAAGCCTGCTTGTATGTGTGTATGTGGTTATGTTTACCCGCAGTTCAGCAGGGTTTATGGGCATGAGAGTATGTGCGCCTTCGTAACTTAAAAAAAGCACCATAAATAAACAAAAAACTCAACTCTGTTCTAGTTAGATTTGATGTTGATTGCATTACCACATGAACACATTCTTGGCTATTGTCCTGGTCCCCTGGGCTGACTAGGGCTAAGTTTTGGACCGTGCTGGCCCGGCCTCCGGATCCCTCTCCACCCTGGGAGAAGCATTCAAGGGACCCGGGCATCCTGCGGCCCAGTTTAGCCTCTCATTCTGGTTCAGGGCACCTGGGTGGCTGCCCTAACCTCTCCCTGGAGGCCAGGACAGAGCCGGGCTCTAGCGCCGCCTGTTTGTTTCACCAGCAAGGTAAACTAGCTTAAAATGATGCTTTTAGCTCTTTCCCCAGAAATATTTTTTGATTTGAGAGATTTAATTTGATAGATGTCAATCTTACTCAATCTTAAATTTTGCCAGTGAAATTATTAAAAGATGCCATAAACTAACTAAGCTAAGTAACATGCAACAGTATGTAATTGCTGTTAAATAGCTTTTAATCTAATTAGAACTGTCAATAAACTGACTCCTCAATTAATAGAAATTAACCTGCAACTATATTGATAATTTATTAGTCATTTTAGTCATTTTTTAAGCAAAAATGCCAAAACATTCTCTGAATTCAGCTTCTCTGTGAGAATTTTCTTTTAAACTAAATATCTTGTGATTTTCATCCGTTAAAACAAGGCATTTGATTTGAAGATGTCACTTTGGGTTTTGGGGAATTATTTCTTACTATTTTCAGATATTATATAGATTGATAATTTAATCAAGATAATGGAAAATATTAACTTTGCAGCCCTAAATCTGACTGTGTTTTGCGCTCTTATCTCCACTGTACAGAACATTTCCAACAGGAATGAGACATATTGAATCTCAAATCAGTTGTATTGAAAGAAAAAGTTGTTGGCCCTGTTGGCATACGTATCTCCTAAATAATGAGAACACAGACACCCATCTGTTGCTGTTAGATCATTCACTCTGCTGCTTGATTGATCATAATATTACCTCAAAAGTGTGGGAAAAGAACTTATCGCTGCAGCCCTGAAACTAAACTGCAACCTATCTTAAATTCACAGCCAATTCTGGGGACTTCTGTGAATTAGCTTGTTGAAACTTGTTCAAAATGTCATGGAAAATATGACTGTTTCAAGGAATACTTTTTCTAGTTTGGAGCGTTGCATCCAAATGACCTTACAGTGGATCAATACATAATTCCTTACGTGCAATATGAGCAACTTGATTAGTCAAATTAGTGTGACTGCACTTCATTGAATAATAATTAAACATTTAACAGGGTTATAAAAACAATAATTTAACTGTGATTTGATGACCAATGACCCAAACTTTTGAAAACTTTATGTATTTCTGTAAAAGCAAATATATGGGGGGGGGGATCAATCAAAAACAATCCAAAAAAGAAAAATCCAGTTATTGATGTTTGTAACACCAGTGTTTTTTTTTTTTTGCTCCTATGAGTCATGTCCACAGGTGTCACATTATCACAAGGCAGCCGTTTCAGTAAATATACTCTCATCAACTCTATACAACTGTACAACTATGGGAGGACACTGTTGCACTGAATGCACAGAACAACAGCCACGCACACAACACACAAGCACCCCTATGCATGTGTGCGTGCATATGCATGACTGACACACACACTTACACACACTCCACTCTTTCTTCTTGTCTCATTGGCAGGCTCATATCCCATCTGCTCTCCAGGGGGCGGACAGAGAGATAGTTGTCATTGTGGAACATCTCTCCACAGACACACACACACACACACACACACACATCCCTCAATACCAAACTCACCGTCACACACCCACACACAGACACACAAACGCACCCCATGAACCCCCCGCGCCCCCCCCATATAGATTCACTTTCAAGCATCTTGAGTCCAGCTACATTCTTCTCTGCTAATTGACTGTCATAACGGCTGGAGAGATTAACTTCAGCCCAATCCCTGCAAGATAAAGACTACAGACATGGGGGCCAAACTGGGCTGGGATGAGGGTTTGGTGGCAGTGGTGAAACTGGGCGGAGGGGGCTAATACCACCACATCTCCTATTTGTTATTGATATTTACAGGCTGCCTCGTCCCTCCCTGCTCGCCACTGCCCCTCCTCTGCTCGTCACCCATGAGGATTAGCGTTAATGGCAGGCTTATAGGGTAAGCGAGCCCCTGTCAAACCCATGTCCCCTCTTTGCCATCTCCCAGATTAGCTGACGCTTTGTGATGGGCTCTCTCTGCAAGACACAAGCCTCCTAGTGTAAGGAAAAGGAGGGAACTTTGTCTAAACTTCTCATAAAGTGGCAAAAAAGGAGCTTGTGGCAATGCTTTTTTTGTGTGTGCGATGGGATGATGGTGCATGCCAGGGGGTATTAACTTGTGGTTATAGCACATTTGAAAAGTGTTTTTTATACAAAATGATTGACTGCAAAGGCTTAAAACAAATCGCTGTGTTTTTTTAAAAAAAGATGACACTCCTCTGGATTTAACAGATGATGAACTAAGATGGATATAGAGTGTTTCAATGTTTCAAAATAAAGGTTCAGGGTCAATAACAGCTCCAGCTTCAATCTAATCCTTTTTACATATATGACTGGCTGGAAAATATTATACAAGATATACGGTTCAGATTAAGGGAATATGATTGTAGGTAATGATATTGTCACCCTGTACTCTTTATACAATATTTATAATCATTCTCTTTCTTTTTGCTCCCATTTATTTCCAAGTTTTCTACCTATTGTGGTTACAGAAAGGGTCCTGTGTGTAAATTAAATTCAGGAGATAGATTCAGATTCTTCACCATGGTAGTTGTACTGTTGCTCTACTGTATCTAATTAAGATTTTGTGTAGTGGTGTCCTTAGGAACACAGCGGTTATTCACAGGTCAAATAGCAAAAGAATGTACAGCTAGTGTAATTCGGTAATTTGATGTTTAGAGATGCTGCTGCTGACAGGATTAGGTTTCTGCCTCTTAACAGGCAGTTTTTCCTTGCCTCCGTCGCCAAGTGCTTGCTCATGGTGGTACTGTTGGGTCTCTGTAAATGTTATAAGGAGTTCGGTCTAGACCTGCTCCATTTGAAAAGTGTCCTGAGATAACTTCTGTTATGAATTGGCGCTATACAAATAAAATTGAATTGAATTGAATGAGTATCTTTTTATTTTATTATTTGGTTGTCTTAGCTTTTACTTTAAGTGAAATAAGACTGGTGATGCATGGAAAGGTTGCCATGTGTGACACATACCTTTGAGTCAGAGAAGGGAGTTTAATAATAACGTTGGAGAACATTATGAAATTGTTCCTGTGTTTTTTTATTTATTTTGTCGACTGTATATGAGATAACTTTTTGTTTTGTTTTTTCTTCTCTTCTACAAATAGTTTATATTTGCATTTAGCAATCTATCATGTTATTATCAATATACAATATACAGAAAGCTAACAGGTGATTTTCCAAAAAGGAAAAAGTACATGGAAATTAAACATTTTAACTTAAACCAACTTAAAATACTAATTTGTGAATTGAAATCTAGAATTTAATATCAGATTACACTGTACAGATAAATATACAGTAATTAACACTTATTTGTACTGACCAGTACAAATAAGACTCAAAGTGAAACTACAAACCAAACTCAGTATGGACATGCACAAACTTCAAAATGGGGCGGCTGTGCTTTAATGCCTGAAATAGGCACCAACATATTTTTTTCCATTCTTTTTCAAGTGGCGTTTAAGTATTAAATGTCTGTATTATAATAATAGACACACACACAAGTTTACACAGACAACACAATATTATGTGCATGTACTGCATGTCCTTAATAAATATTTAATAAGCATTCTTTTAAGAGTTCAGTTTTCTTCGGGGGGGGGAAACATAAAAAGAGAACATTACACATTTCGTGCGACACACCTCCTCAGCCAAACAGTTACAAAGAGGCACGTCCCCTGTACTTTCCTGTACTTTGTTTCTAAATTCTAAAAGTTTCTCCTTTTTGTTCATTCTTCTCTCTTGCCCTTCATCTCACTCTCCCAACTCACACTTTTTCACTTTTTTCATTACATTTCCCCCATTACAGTAGCATTCTCTACTTTCCTTTCCTTCTCCCGCTCCTCCTTTCTTTCCATGCCTCTCCTTCCTCCCTCTGCTCCGCCTCTCCTCCCTCCATCCTGGCTGTGCGGATGACAGCCGTGCTCTCATGGCATCTGTCTGCTGCTCCCCAGCTTGTCTGTGTGTGATCAGCTCCTCTCCAGCTCTCCTCCACACTTTATCTCCTCGTCTTAGTGCTCCCTTTTTTTCACAGACCGCCGCTCAGCTGCCTCGCTGCCAACTCACTGTCGCTGTTAACTCACATACCATCTTATGTATTGCCAAAGCAGATTGTGTTTGGAGGGCAAGCAATTAAGGGGGAGGCAAGCGCAAAACTGTAATGTAATTTTGGCTGCGATATTTACGGGGGAGAAAGGAGGAGGAGGGGGGGGGACAAAAAAGCACAGAGGAGGGCTTAAGCGGGTCGGACATTGCGGAGTCAACACCGTCGAGAATAATGATTTTGAGCTGAGATTTAGTGGGACGGAATCTGGCACTTCCCTAATTACGAGAGGCCAAATGTCAAGCCTGCTCGCTGTCAGCTTGGTGGCGGGCGGTGCTGCCTTCTCTCCGTCTCTCGCTCTCAGTCCCTCCCTCTGTTTCTTTCTTTCTCTTCCTTTTTCCTGCAAGTTTCTGCATGTTTTATGAATCTCATTAAAAGTCATTAAAAGTGTGGTGAGATTTTCACAGCCTCCGCTCCGTGGCCCCTGTAGTCCTCTTTCTATCTGTCACAGATCCGAGGGAAAGAGAGACAGAAAGAGGGAGGAGAGGGAAACAAACATATAAGCTGAGGCAGATTTGAGTTAGAGAGACGCATTTAAGGTAAACAAGAAAAGAAAAGAGAAAGAAAAATGGAGAAGGACTCGGGGGCAGGGTATCTAAGTGGATTTGGTGGTAAGCTTTTGCTGAGATCCAAAAGGTCTAATTTTTACAGGCATGTAGCATTATCGCCACTTTTCAAGAAGAAAGCTCTCTAATAAAATAACAGTGTGAGAATGCGAACAAACACCTTGTAGGAGGGGTGTTTACAGACAATTTGGCCTATTTGGCAATCAACATCTTTTGGCCCGGCGTTCTTTTCAATGAAAACTATTCTGCATTTACGGCTCCTATTTTGCAATGCCACATACAACAAGGGGTCACAGTCAAGGTCTCTCTGCGTCGCTGAGTGGGAGAAACTTCAGATCCTGCTTACAAGCCATTACAAAGACCTGCTGTTTTTCCTCGTTTTGGGGCAGGTCGGGTCGGGGTGAGAGGTCTGGCCCTCGCACATACAGTACATTCTTTATGGCTGTGTCTCGGTGAGGATGTTCAGCTGTGAAAAGAATGGGCTTCCATCCCTTTCAGGAGAGACACATGGATGGAAGGGTGGGAGGTGAGAACGGGCAATGTAAAGCGATGGTAAGAGATGAAAGAGAGCATGTGTGTGTGTGTGTGTGTGAACAAGAGAGAAAGGGAAGGAGAGATGGCACTAAAAGCAGTTGGTCTGACATATAGCCTTCCAGCCGTTATGTTGTCGGTCATGCTCCCAATTACACCAGTTCAATAGACGGGCTGAAATCACATTGGCCCCTTGTGTTTGCGCTCTCCTGCTACAGTATCTCCTTCAGGCGCACAAACACACTTCCACACCTACACACATGTAGAAAATGCCTCCTACCTCTACACAAACACACACAAAGCCCACATTGTTGCACACTGTGTAGCTAATTGAAGGTGTAGCACATGTGAAAGGTTGTAAAAGTAGTTGTGTAGCAGCAAGGTGACTTGGCTCTCCACACCGAGACTCTACAGATGGCCCGGTGCTGCCAAGGTGGTGGCGGCCGGGGTGTGTGTGTGTGTGTGTGTGTGTGTGTGTGTGTGTGTGTGCGAGGGAGATAGAGCGCCGTGGAGCCACGGGCATCGGCGGGCGCTCGCTATGACTTGGCGCAGGGAAGCGAGTGAGGAAGAGGCCTGTGTGGGCGGGAAACGGCAGAGGTATGAAATGATTTGGAGAGGTGGTGGGGGGTCGTCAGAGGGGCAGGTGTGGAGGTGGTGGTGGGCTGATGGGGTTCAGTTAGGGGTATGGGAGCCATGAGAAAGGTATGGAAGTAGTGGAATGAGGTGAAGAGCAAAAGTAGAGTAACTTTTTTGGCAAAAAATACAAACCACATTTTTATATAATGCAAATTTCTAAATAATTAGTTTTGGAAATTAGCCTTAATCAACATGTTATTAGTGGTATTCGTTCGGATAGGACTGCATGTTATAAACAGAATGTATTTTTAATATTTCTTTAATATATCAGCCTTTATGAACACAACTGCCTGCAAGCTCAAGGCTTATCGCAAGCTTGACTGACAGCAGGAAGTGGCAAAATAAAATTCATCCTTGCGTTTGCACAAAAAATTTGGTTCCACAAGCTGGTGACACATTGACTACACAAAGGGCTACTGTAGTTGTCGAGCTAGCTGCTAACTTGCTAGCCAGCCTGGGGCCATGCTGGCACCAGTCAGTCACAGTAACTCTCCAAACTTCTTTCTGTGTTCTCTGCACTGGTGTGTTATTTTTCCATCATTTCATCCACTGAAGGGGAATAAAGGCGTACATGGTAGCTTGGCAGACGAGTGAGAAGATAAGTGTCTGTGTTCAACGTGCTGACGTCTAATGTCACCGACAACCTCTCAAGTCTCATTAGGCACTTGTTAGCAATCAGCTTTATTAAGACATGTAAAAGCTTAAAAATTCTTGGGTTGGTTATTTGCTTACATATTTTATTTCATAGAACAAAATGTGAATATTTTTTAAGTTTGTGTTAACCATAGACCTTATAACAGGCATCAAACCAAAAACCCATTAAAAAATCACCATTGCCTGCGAGGGGATGGAACCAAACGGCAACCTCTGTGTCTGGCAAATGAAGCCGACATGAAAGTAAAAAGTAAACAGCCTGGTAGTAAAAAACAGTCTTGGTCTCTATAGACACGTTCCCCGTTCATGACAACTGTACAGAGAATCATTTTTTTTAACTCACCCACCATTATATTAAGGCTTGAAGTTATCACATAACTTCTCACATGTGGCTGTTTTCAGTAAACGGGCTTCATTCAGCCCAACTCAGCTGCACCCACACTCCACATCTTTGCTCATTTTTGGATCGCAATGGCTCTTCAGAAACCTGTGGCTAAGGTCACGGAGACTACGTCCATTTTAAATATTTTCAGTTGATGGAGGGAACTGGAAATGCTAAAATGTTAACTCAGTTCTGGGTTTTAGGACTCATTCCTATAGCACTCCGAGAACTGCAAGACCTTAAAACAGATATCAGACTGTAGTACGAAGCAGTGACAAAATAAAGGCACAAATGGCAGCTGTTAAAATGGAAAATGAGAAAAATCAAGAGGTAAAAGTTGGAGAGGGTGTAAGGTTTGAAAGAGAGGAACAGCCTGCTCATTGGAGGCACTGTAGGCAGGAATGGACACACCGGAGTCTCAGAGGTGTGAATGTTTGATTTTTAATCTCCAACAGTGATTCATTTGGTCTTTCTGGGCTAACTGAATGCATGCATCTGAGGTGAGAGTGGTGGATAATGGGAAAAATAATAAGGCAACAGTAATAGGGCTCCATAGCCTGCATAGAGTGAAAAGACACTCATTAAAGGTGAAGAGCTTTGTCTCAAAAGCAGTAGAAAATATATCCTTGCTGGAGCCTAATAGGCCCTTTAATTCAGGGTACAGCCATGCTTACCTAAATAGAAGTACAGCTAGGCTCCATTGTTATTGAGTGCCAGGTGAACCACTTTCTGGTTACAGCCCACCAGTTGACTCACATGTCACACATAGGAGGAAGTAGAGAGCAGCCGAAAGCTGGTAGGAGGAAAGTGAAGGACACAGACGTCATGGTAACAGTGAATTAAATGTTTTATCGTTGTGTCTTCCTGCTGCGATGTTTGAACAGAAAAATACTTAGGAATTCAGCTTTACAGGCATATTCTTGAAGCAGGTATAATCAATATTTTCTATATTAACAAGGGGAACAATGTCCCCTTCACTTTTCAGATTCCTACTTTTGTCCCCTTCCCTTATAGCCATTAGTTTGAAGTTGATTTTCTTACTAAAGTCTTTCTTAACTGTATTATCTTAATGTCTAGCCACCACAGTGCAGATGAGAGAAGAGATGAGTGAATAAAAATGTTGATATCCAAGTAGCCTTCAGTTATGCACTCAAAGCAATGAGCTGAATAAACAGGAGGAGTGGTGCGCCTCTCAGGGTAAAGCTACCTTGCCTTAACAATAGAGGTTGTTAATAGAGGCTGGAAACAAATGATATTTTATAAAAAAATCTCTTTTTATTTATGGTTAATATTTGCCCGTTGAAGAAATGGCAAAGATGGAACTAAAACCACTGGGTATTAGAAAGTGTCAGGTATCTATAAAGGAAATAAAAACGGATGTAGGGTTAACGCCTTAACATTGAATTACTGTTTTGTTTTACTACCATAAACAGAAAGAACAAAAAACATTTTAGCATCATTTATTTGCTAGATTGATTTAAATGCAAGAATACGGTTACAATTTATATACTTTTTTTTACTTCATTGTGCTCTCTGATCATGTACCCACTGTACGCTGACCTGCCAAGCACCAAACAGCAGACAGACAAGTCAGCGGCTCGCTAGAGAACATAGCAGACCATGAAGAGCCATATAATTCTCTCAGGAGTCAGCCTAGGTGAGTTAATCAGGTGGTCAGCTGCACGAATGACAGAAATGAATGCTAATGTTGCTCCTTATCTGGTGGATGTATAAATGGGCGACTGTATGCTAAAGACTTTGCCATATCAATATAAAAGGTGATGATACATCAGTGTAGTGTTCACAGTGTCAGGAGTTTTCAAATGGAGTTAAAATATTTTAATCATTTTAAATTTGATTCTCTTTTTAGTACTACAAGATAGTTAGATAAAATACAAGTCATTTTGTTTCATTGTGGACTGAATATGAATCTTAAAAGACAGTTTTTGACTAACGTGTGGATAATGTAGAACATGCAGCAAAGGGCCAGCGATTGGAATCGAAGCCAGGCTGCTGCGGGAAGGACTACGTGGGCCACGCTCTACCAGGTGAGCGACCTTGCACCCCAACATGATGTATCAGAATGTGAATTTAAACAGTATGAGTTTTAGAGTGAGTTTCAGGTCATGTCACAAACCTTTGTGACATCTGACCAATAACATAGGCGTTAATATTTTTCCTTTCTGAGTAAAAGTGACTAGTGCTCCACTATAAACTATTACTCATGAGGATATGATATTTCATTATGTAGGCACTGTTGGTTTAGCTTATTGGTAGAGCTAAAGTACAGCAGATTTAAACTCCCTCTTGCTGTGTTTTTCTTCAATTAATGGTAGAGCAATTTCTTTTTCTTTTTCTTTTTTAGACCAATTACAACTCCAGAAATATCTATTTCTCCAAACAACTTGACCCTGAAATACATTTACAAATGCAGTTTTAAAAAGAAATATTGTCAAAAACAAGACACAGATGTATCATCCAATTAGTCTGGCGCAGGTCAGGATCCTCTGTTTGGGTTGTCTGAGGAGATGCCTGCCACATTACCCATCCACACCACTGTATGCACACACATCCCTCAACCCCCCTAACCCCTGAATGATGGCAAGAGGGAGAAGGGATGTGAGGAGCGGTGGAGAGGCGAGAAGTGGGAACGTGCGGGGGAACCCCTACTGGGCACGAAGACACATGCCCACACACACACACACACACACACACACACACACACACACACGTCAGACAGAGCCCTGCAGTCCCACCTTTGACACTAAGCTTCCAGAAGCAGGAAACTCTGGCTCATCCCCGCTAACACAGACTGGCAGGTGAAGCTAAGCGCCCTCTCTTTTTCTCCTCCAGTCCTCTCCCTTTTCTGTCTGTCTTCTTCTCTTTCTCCATCTCTGTGTGTGTTTCTTTCTTTCGCTCACTTTCTCTCCTATTTCTTTCCTATATCCATCTGTTTCTTTCTCTTACCCTCCCTCCCCTCCCCTCCTTTCCCTTTCTCTCTCTCCTCTCCTCTTTTCCCCTCGGAGGCTGCAGGCTGGGGTTGAACTCATCTGTCAGGATCAGAAAGGGGCTGGAGTGACGGGAGACTCCTGTTTCACCAAGATAAACAGCCAGCACAGATCAAAATACTCTCCCTTTAACACACACACACACACACACACACACACACACACATACACACACACACACACACACACATGCACACCTACATGCATGCACAAAGGCACACACGCAGCGAGTGATCCATCACACAACAGCGACGTCAGATTGAGGGTGTTAGCTCCTTGTCAGCTTAGAAAAGGTGCAGCATCCAAATTCAGGAGGCACCTGGTTATTTACAAAGTTAATCACGGAAAATTCTGCTAAACTTGGCCAGAGAACTCAGGCGGCTCGTGATTGACGGTGACCGAGCAAAGATGCCGATATAGATCTTTAGAAGAGACGAACATATTTTTGGATGAGGCATAGAGACATCTGTATTCGCTTTGACTGATATGTTGAGAGCGGCTGAATATCTAAAAAACTAACTTCCTCCTCTATCCCTTTTTTTTTTCTTATTGCAGACGAGAGCTACTTCAACACTTGCCAAGATGACAACGGTTGCCCAAATGTTCTATTTGATGTTTCGAGCCTCAAGAGCAAGTGGGAGAGAAAGAGCGATACAGAGGGAGAGAGGGAGAGGAACCGAGGGAAAACAGAGAAAATAAACGGCAATAAGAGAGAGGGAGAAAGGGGAGACTGAAAGCAAATGAGAATGAGAGGAGTGGAAAAGAACATTAGCTCGAGAGATGCCAAGTTCACTATCTGCCAGCCTGAGGTGTGTGTAGTCCCGGGTGTCGTAGTGGCAGTGGAGGGGGAGGAGAGGGGAAGGAGGGGTGAGGCAGTGGGTGTCAGGTATGTCTGTCTTTCTATCCCAGCACTCCAACATGCGCTTTTTGCTGCAGCTGCTGCTTGCCCGGATAACAAATCATTCCCTACAGCGCCTTCTGGTAACCTCGTCATTCCCGCTAATAACATTTGGAGATGCTAAGCTTGTAAATTAGCGAATCTGGACCGAGGAGATATTATTTATGCTTGTCTCCCATCCTGAAAGACTTGTCTTGATGGGTAAATTGTGTTTAATTCTTGGAGGAAGCCGTTTTTTTCTGCGCCCCAGCGTGAGATGAGATTAATCCCTTGACAACCTTTGCAGGCGCACTTAAAAATTGCTCCCAAATGTCACTGCCACTGCCGCTGCCACCGCCGAGATTTGCGGAGGGTGGAAACAGGGAAGAAACGAGCACCGTGCAGAAATGGGGACACATCCGACGCGCATGATCCTCCCCTATACACACACACGTACACACACACGCACACACACACACACACACATACATATTCTTTAAATGTATTTTCTTTCCCTTCTTAGCATTCACAGAAAAAAAACACACACACACACAAACTCGAGGCACAAGCCATCGCCCGCCCACATACCCAGACACACACCTTGCACCCTCCTATAGATTATGTTCTTGTTATACTGACACACACATACCGTGGCAAATAAAACTGTATCACTTCGAACTGTTTGAGCAGCGACAGCAGACACACGCATTCACACACAGGAGCAGTTGTCCTAACACACACACAACACTTACAGCTTGTTCCCCAGATTGCCTTTTACCAATTTGTTCCCTCTGAGTGAGAGTTTGTTTTTGATTTAATGTTTCTTTATGGCTCTTGGTGAAAAGACAGTTTTAGATTTATTTACCAAGAAGACAGACATGGCTGGAGAGGCCCTATAGCCCGGAGCTGCTTTTGTATTTTCACAGAAACGCAAGTAGTCGAACTTAAACACTGACAAAGCGCCTCCAATCGTCCCCATGGAGCTTCGAGGGGCGTTCAGAGGCTCTTCACCCCAGCTTGCACTCACCCTGGTGGGGTTTGGTGGACAGGTTGGCCTGGGTGATGAGTCTTGGTCCTGGTTCAAACTCCCCTCCAGCCTCAACATCAGCTTCCCACAGAAGGGTGTATGGGCAGCGGGGGTATCTATTTCTTAATGACCCAGAGAGTGGCGGACATACCAACTGTCAACACACATCCGCCTCTTCCGCCATCCCTCCCTCCCTCCCCCGTGTTTGTTTCTCTCCGTGCGGTCTCATCGTCATGCTTTAGCTCTTTCCTGGTTGTTGAGGGTTTTTTTTTCTCCCCCTCAATTCACAGCTGGGATGGGAGATGGGGGGGATAGAGAGAGAGTAACAGAGAGGGGGGGGAACGCACATAATTAGATTGTAAATGCTTCATGATATTTGAGGACTTCAAAGGGCACAACTGAAACGATGAGCGAGTTGTGTGCAGTGCGTGTGTTTACGCCTCTCTGTTGACAAGCGCTTCTGCATGCATGCTTGTTTGTCCTGCGCGTGCCTGCTTGTTATGTGGATCCGTATGCTTGCGTGTGTCGTGCATTATCATTATCAAAGGGGGCAGCTGACCCCTCTTTCTACCGGCTTTGCGGCAGTAAAAACACTCAGAAGTTCATTTCACACCAGCATGCGAAGAGTTCAGCAGGAGCCGCAGCGTGACTGAAAACAATGAGCTTTAATGTGTTAAAAATGAGTTGCAAAGTGCTGTTACCCAAAGTTCCACTGGCATCTGACCCCCGCACTCAAACATAAAATGACACGCGTGACTGTTTTCATGAAACAAGTCATTTCTGGTAATTACAGTTATTTGCGGCAGCCGTCCCTACACACCAATTACAGCCGTCTGGGGCATTTCTGTGAGTGTACGTATCTGAGAGGGGGGAAAAAAGCAAAGTCGAAAAGCAAACAATTGTCACATGAAAACACTAAAGCAAAATTTGACGAGACAATGATATTTTTCATCTGTCAACTTCTCCTCTTCAACTTCAAAAGCAGGAAGTTAACCTCTGACCCCCGGCTAGAGAGGATTAGACGACTTCCTGTCCGTTGGTGTGCATCCAGCTCAATTTCTGCCCGGCCTCTGAGCGTGTTCATTGTGACCGTGTTTATTTTTGGAAGAACTTTGATGAAATATGTTACATGACAAAAAAGGGGCTTTAAAGTTGTTTTTGCAGAGCTGAAGAGATGTCATTTAAACAGAACATAATCCATAAGCTGAATAACAAGCAGGGATGTTCGTTCTCTCCCTGCTCCTCTCTCCCTCTCTCTGTGTGTGACACAGCTACATAATGTCTGTCTGTCGCTGTCTGAATGTAGGCTGCGGATCTGGCAACACGCTTTACGACCACACACACACACACACACACACACACACACACACACACACACACACACACACACATGCAGATAGAGCTGTCCTCTTGCACAGTAATGTTTATTTATTGGAACATTTTAGAGCCGGCATACTTCTGTCTGTAAATTGACAGCTTGGCTCAATACTGAAGGGAAAAGCTCACTGGACCGCTGCTTCATTTCAAGACTGATTGATTGGCACGGAGAAATATCCGAGTGATTTAGACTGTTACTGTACATGGATGACATTTTACTCAAGTAGAAGTTAATTTATTAGGACAAAGCGAGTTTCTAATAAAATTATAAATGTAAGTAAGATATTAAAAGGCCATGGGTTTCTCACTTTCTAATAATTCATCTTTTTTCAGTTAATAGTGTATAGTTTAAATAGAGTTTGGTTTGATCCATTTGAGATGTCTTATTAGAAAGCTACCTAAAGATAAAAAGCAAATGGAGGACCGAAAGGATTGTTCACAACCTAACTAATAATAACTCAGAATTTGTTATGAATGGCTCACTCTACATTTATAAAGTTTGCTTTCATAGAAACTGGCATTGCAATTTGTGGGACATACTGTATAATGATGCAAGGTTAATTCCAAGAGAGGTGCATTAATAACACATATATTCAGGGTAGGCAGTGGGTTTAAGAGTCGGTGTCAGTGGGGGTCCCAGGCCTTGTTGATGAGGCCAGCTGCATATAGGTAGAAACTGTTCTAGTGGCGGGAGGTTTTGGTTCTGATAGACCGCAGAGGGAAGTGTAAAAAAAAAGCCAATGTAGAAACTATTTAATAATAAACCCCAAGTTTAACCACTTTCAAATCTAAATTTAAAACTGCGTTGTTGTACTATTTTGCACTTTTATTTCCTTTATTGAATTTAGGGAAGCTTTACATGTTACTGCCCACAAACTGCACTGCACATGCACTTCTGTTCTTTTATTTTGTTCTATCACATTTCATTCTATTTTAATCTGTTTTTTCTTTTCTGTCTGGTTTTAAATGTTTTAATGCATTTCTTTCTCTCATTTTACATTGCCTCTGTGTTTGGTAGGTGCTACAGAAATAAAGTTGACCTGCCTTCCCATTAGGGCTGCAACTAACGATTATCAATCTGTTGATCAGTTAGCTGTTTGGAACATCAAATGTCTGAAAATGATGAAAAAGCCCAGGGGGACATCCTCGAATATTTTGTTTTGTCCACAACCCAAAGATATTCCGTTTACTGTGACACAGGACTACAGAAACCTGTAAATATTCATGTTTGAGAAGCTGAGACCAGAGAATATTTTCTTAAAAAATGACTCAAATCAATTATGAAAATAGTTGGTGATTAATTTAATAGTTGACAACTAATTGATGAATCAATTAATTGTTGCAGCTCTAATTCCAATACCTCACAATGCAAAATCCGGCGGAGGATGTGCACCAATCAAAAGGATTTTCTATGATGCATTTTAAAGTAACCATAAATAACCCAGTAACCCCAGTGATTGATTTAACACCGTAAGACTAAAGAAACAATGTGTAGGATTTAGTGCCATCTAGCGGTATAGTTGCAGATTACAGCTCCCTCGCTTCACCCCCCCTTTCCAAGCGCAAAGGAGAAACTACGGTGGCCGTGAAATGCACAAAAAACAGGTTTTATATACTAACTTTATATACATTTTCAGGCAATTATACATTAATGAAAACAGACTGAATATGATATTCCTTTTCTGCTAAGACAAGATCTGCTAGATCTTCCTAAATTTGACAAACTGGACCTTTAAGATATAGTGAAACATGGTGAACTGTTTGTACAAATGACAACATAAATGTTTAAAGCAAAAAAGTTGGCTAGTAGATACATCCAATCCCTGCCAAGCTCTCAGACACTGCATCAATAAAAACTTTATGGTGTTTGTGAACTTCAGTGCGAAGACAACCTGTGTTTTCAACATAAATGGTAAAACCATTAGAATGTACACGGCTGCCATTTAGTTCTAAAGTATGTGGACATTTTCATTTAATCACAAATCAGTATTTTGGTATTCTCCCTATACAATACAGACGCTCTTGCAGGCATCTGTAATTTGTTCCCAGCTGGAATTCCTGAGTTTGAAGTTGTTTTGACCACAGTAGAAATGTAGTTAAAAAAAACTGCTTATTGACATCACAGCGTGTAGTTTCTGGGTAATTAATCCCCCAAACTGTCAAAAAAAAAAAAAAAGAATTCACTGCTTCCATTTGGGGCCACCAAAGTGCGGCTTTAAAGTTTATGCAGCATTATATACTTTTTGCAGACATTGTTGGAGAACATTGGGTTGCATTAAGTACATTTACAGATTACCTAGGACGTTCTGTACTGTCCATATGCTGTTGACAGACTATAATGACATGCATTCTGACTTTCTGGATTTTGTTCGATAAGTTCTGATTTATCACTTCCAGTATAATGGGAGAATTTATTTCCCACCAATGAGTGACTGGGTAAGCAATGCTGTCTATTTTCATGAATAATCTGTCAAATGCAACTTTGAGCATCAGCACAAAGCTTAATATCAGTGTCACAGACTAATGCCTCAGCTGCTGAGTCTGGACCTTCATCTTTGTCAGAGAAGTCATCCCACAGACCTCCAGTTCTTGGCTCTGCGTACTGGTCCATCATCTGCTGAAGTTGAGCTCTCTGACAGTGTTTATGGAGCTGTGTTTTGTGGTCAGTGTGGTCTCTCACTTGTCCCTGAGGCCTTGTAAAGAGCCTCACCACAGGGCTGCTCAGCCACACTGTGCTCCGAACACAATACCAGAACTCACACATCTGTCTAACAGCAGCATGTCAGAGCTCCAAATTTACGTCCGGGGCCCAGCGGGACACGGGGAAGACTGGATGTCTTTCTCTGGGTGTGTTCTCACTCAGAACAGTTGTTTTGTGGTACAATTTATCTTCATAAAAACGCTTTTGTTATAAGCCTCTCAAAGGTGAATGCGACTTTGATTCAGACAGATTTGGGTCAGATTGATTCAGACTCAAACTTAAATGTGCTTTTATTCAAATTGTGTAACCCAATAAAACTCAGAAAGGCTAAGGTTCCACAGATCCATTGTAAGAAAAAGATTATTAATCTTTTCAAACAACTTTCTTTTCCTCTTAAAAAGAACCATCATTTGCTTTTTTTATTGTGCTATCTTTTATTTTGTTATCTCTTTTATAAAATGGTTGGAATGAAACTCTACTTAAGTGATGATGTGAAAATAAATTCCAGCGATTGTGCATAATCGTTGGAATTTCCCTTTTGATTAAAGCAACCAAAAGCTTTTCATTATCCAAAAAGCATTTCAGTTACATAAAGCATTCATTTGAATTCATTTAAAGCATTTCAGATAAAAAGTGTTTTGTATTGTGAATGAGATTGGATTGGAATTTCAATGAACATCAATGCTTGAAACACTTTATTTCCTTGAATCTTACTCTCACGTATACTCACATACGCACACACACTGCAGACCCTGTGTCCCTGCGATGATGGCTAACACATGCCGTTTAAACAATCGCCCCAATCCCCCCTTATCTTCAGGAGTTATGAGCCTAAATCTACTCATAATACACAGCTCACTGAGGGTGTAATCCCTGAGAACATCAGAATAAATCCAGGCTATATCCGCTACATGCAGACTAGCGGCCAGAGCCAGGGCCATTATGGTGGGACTGAGGAAGAGAGGAGGAGGTGGGTTAGCGACAGGCACTAATGGGTCTCTATGAATTCATATTAACACCGAGCCATTAGGACACCTCCATCCAGGAAATCCCTCTGACCCTCATGATACAACAGCTGTCCAAAGTTTAAACTTTAAACCGACAATCCCTCTGCTGTCACGTCTCTTCCTGTCTCTCTCTGTCATGTGTTTCTCTCTCTCTCTCCACCACACTGAAGCTGGATTGTCCTGATTCGTCCCAATCGAATAAGTCTTAACAATTCCACACAGGGCCCAGAGGCAGGGAGACGGAGCCAACTGGTCACATTTGGTTGAAATGAGAGGGGACACAAAAGCAGAGAGGACAAATACGTGACGACAACCGAGAGGGCAGTGTGTCTTTCGCGCAACCTTTTGCAACCTCTTCTCAAAAAAGGAAAAAAGGAAAAACAAAGCCGGCAAAATCAAGTTAATCTCAACTCTGATTCAAAGTCAACTGTCAGGACACATGGCTGTCTGCTGCATGGCTCGTGGCGTCTGTAGAGAGCACGCACGCCGGGGAAATCCTTGTCATATTAAAAAGAAAGTCCAAAGCAAAGAGAGGAGTAAGTGGGCTTTTTAATCTTGGAGCAAAATGAAGTGACGAGGCGATCAAATTAAAAATGCAAACTTGAGCGCTCTCTTTCTTTCCCTCCTTCCTCACTCTTCTTCTGTGTCTCTCTTTCCCGGGCCTGAATAAGCAGCCAACACAACCATCTTAGAGTCTGAGGGGGGGTGGGGGTTTGGGTTGGGGCGAATCGAGGCCCTTGGGCTCTTTGGCTCCTTGGCTGGACAACAGTTTCCTGGCCTGAAGGGGTCAGCGGTGGGCTGTCTGAGAAACTGGCAGCCATTGGGGTTCCAGAGGGGATGTTTTTCAGGAGGAGGGGGGGGATGGGGGGGTGTCTTGTGGCTGGTTGGCATGGAGCGAACACTGACAGTTTCCAAATAGTGCTGTTCCTGCCAGGGCCCGCTGAGCTCTTACACATTACGCTACACACAGGAAAAGACCAGAGGCACTTGAGGCCTGGCGCTATAAAGCCCCTGACAGATTCATAAGAAAACGATAGGGTGCCTTATTTATTTAGGGTGTTTGTACTGTAATGTTTCACAACTCTCAATACTCCAAACAATTATATGATGCAACATGGGGTATGGAGAGTAATTCCTGGTAGAAAACAGGCTTTGTGAACCTCTTGATAATTGTGTAGAAGAATTTCACAGAACTTATTTATATCTTTGTACGCTATAACTTCAGCAATCAGCAATAATCATTCAATTATATACATTATATAAACTAGGTGTTTCTCACTAACGTCTCACATTTCAGTGTTTTCTCTCAGACTTAGAACCACATTTTGTTCACTGAGGAAAGCAGAATGTTGTTGCTGTCACCCAAAGTCCAGTGATTTGAAATACACCGAGGCGGACAAAGTGTACAACTGAGTCATAGATACTCCTGGTCAAATATTATTCCACTTTAAGGTGTTCAGTCAAATTTTTACTTAGTTAAACTAGTGGAGTTTAGGGCAGTGTATTGCTGCCACACCAGAAACAGAACCAGATCAGTATCAGTAACAAGTTGTTTTTTACGTTATAATTGTATCACTATATGACAGGAAACCTTTCTTTTTATAACAATATACTCTTTACCTAATGAAAAGTTTCACATTATAACATGATAACATACTGTTATAATGTCACTTTATAATAATATCATATAATAAGTTATAATGTGAACATTTTATATTATAACAATACGTTTTCATGTTATAAAATGAAAGGTTTCACCTTGCAACAAGATAAATAGTATATTGTTATAACAAGAAAAAGGTTAACATGATATAACATGATACTGATCTGCAATACGCAAGCAGTACTTGCTTTTATAAAAACTTAAGTATTCAAATGTAAATGTTCTTTTGAATGTCAACACATTGTTGTATTGTTGCCAGTAATAGGATTATATGTTTCTATGACAAAATTGAAATGTATATTTCTGTCAGTCAGTAACATCAACACAGGATTCACACAGGACTTGTTTCCAAGACGACAACTGGGCAAATCTATAAAAAGTAATTTGACCAAACATAATATAAAAACTGCAACTACAACAAGCAGAGACAACTTTGTTTAAAATATTTATCTGAAATTAAACTAATGTTTATATTTATACGTATAATATTTGTCTTTCTAATGTAAAAGAGTAAAAGTCATAAGTTTACAAAAAAAAATTAATACTCAAGAAAAGTATAGATACTCAAAAAATTTAGTTAAGTACTCGAGTAAATGTGTTAGTGTTCAGCCCTGGAAATCCATCCTATTGTGATCCTTGATTTGGATACCATAGAACCAAACAGGCATTTATTACCTTTGCATTGATGACATGACATCTTCCCACTAATGGTCCGACCCTACAGACACGGGGCAACAAGAAGGAAAATGAGAATCAGGCCTGACAAATGCTATGTAGCGATCATTGTGAAAGACACAGAAGCTGCAGCTGGAAGAACTCACCATGTTCCAACAAAAAGACGAAAGTGTGACAACTTACAAGACGTGTTCCACGACTATAGGAGTTGTATTTCATTTCAGTGAACCTGTGGACGTGGAATTATACACAATTTGTCACACCTATGGGTGCACACTAAGACCCCATTTAACATGCAATCTGCCTTTAGAAATCCTATCTAGGTAAGACAAAACGCATGTTATTGCAGCTGTAAATACACGCAGAATGCAGGTGGTCGATTGCTTCCTTCGACTTGGGTGCATCGACTATGCCAGCCTGATTTGCATATTGAGATTCGATCGCAATGCAGGCAGAATCCCGACAAGAATAATCCTCATTAATACCAGGTGTGAATGAAAATGGCGTGTAAATGGGGCCTAGATTTATGCTGTGCACCCACACACTCACACTCTTTCTAGTGACTGGGAAGGAAAAAGGCAGTGTCTACCCTCACTGCAGAGTGGCAATGAATGTTTCCAGGTTTACTTTCATTCATAAAACCTTGCTCACATATGGAACATCTATAGTTGGTTTGGTTAGGTGGAACAGTGAAGATGTGCCCTGGCTCCCTCCCTCCTCATCACCTACTGTATGTAAATGACAGCACGATGTCGTGGTTCAGAGTGTAATCAGAGTCTATCGGCCAAGTCACGGCAAGAATTTCTTGCTCCGAATCTGACATTGACCGCCCCATAAGACAAACATACTGTGTAGTCTCCTGCAGTGCAGCACTGACCTGGGTATTTGGATGGAGTTGTTTCTTCCCAGACGATATGATATGATGATGTCTGGCACAAGATCTCTTTTTTTTTACCTTTACATACATGCCTCATTTGCCACTTCATTTGTTTCCCTTACCTTTCTTTCATGCTGATATGCTTAATTCACCTTCATTCGTCTTTTCTACTCTCTCATACATAACACATACATCCTTTCACATTGCGTATGGCTTTATCCTTTTATTTACAACCTCCTTTTACCCCTTGCCTATTAACATTCCCATGTTCAGCCGTTTCTCTCTACTCACTTGTTTTACCTCTGTCCTGTTTCTTATTCCCTTTACCGTGTCCCTGTTTAATCCCCGTGTCTCCCTCATAAACCCTTCTTACCCCTCTTCCCCCACTTATTCCTTTACCCTTGTCCCTCTGCTCCTTCGTATTTCCATATCCCTGAGCTGATTCCCTTGTCCCCTCGCTTACAGCCTGTTGTATTCCCTGTCTCTCTTCTCATCCGTTTATCACTGGCCCTTGTTCTGTTAATCCCCGAGGGTTTTGTTTATTTGTGTTGGAGCTGCTTTTACAGCTTGCGACTGACCCCACCTATTTTCTCACCAGTCATTTGAACAGCAGGGCTGCTTTGCAGCTACTCCACCAATTAACATACCATTAGCATAATATTTGCATGTGTGCATTAGGGTGTTGATGGGGAGAGAAAATAACAGTTTTACAGGTTTTTTTTTTCTTGTCTCAAAAAAATATATATTTCATGGAGTGACGTAAAAGCGCCCACAGGCTTCTTTATCTCGCTTTGATACTGCTGCTCAGTGAGCGACATCATGTTTTCAAGTTTGCTGTGAAAAGTTATGTGGCTCTTGTGTGATTGGCCCACCTACACGTTAACATCTGTGATTATCACTTCTGCTCTTCTAATTTGTTATATCACGATTATGTTTTGATCAATCTGTCAATCTTTTTAGCTCTTTTTAAAATAAATGAGGAAAACAGTGCATGGATCATTTCTGCAAAACACAAAAAGACAGACATTTTGTTAATGTGTATTTCATGTGTAGGGTAATGTTCCAGTGACACTATTATTGAACTATGTAAGTAAAGTCAGATCACTGAGGTCAAAGGTCAAGAAGAGAGGAGAGTAAGAATGCAACCAAACACAGAGGAAGGCTTATGAATGAAAGACACACATCATTGACAAAGAGCCACAAGAACAACACTCACAGGCCCAACATGCAGATGTATGAAAGGAAATAAACAAATTCATTGGTTTTGATGGAGACAGACAGGCAGAGAGGGGTGAAAGTAGGCCAGCTCCTGCCGCCGCTGATGAAGCCGGTGAGTGTTTCATGTAGAGAGTGGCGGTTGAGCAGAGGGGCGACGTGTCAGAGGCGTCGAGCCAGTTTCCCAGTCTTGATTGGGGATCAGCCCGCGGGCCTCGCTGTTCCGCTGCGTGCCACGCCTGTCCCTCACACACCGCCGCTCTCAGATCTGTCACATTAGGGCCGTCGCTCAAACACTGACGGCGCTTTGTGATTGTTTGTCTCGTGTCATGCTGATTACTTTGCTCATTGAAACCCCACTGGAGGAAGAGAGAGGAAGTCACACCCAGCAACGAGGCTAATATCCGCTTGGTCATCGGCCACGTTTTCTTAAACCCGCCCAGTCACATCGAGGCTCGTCTCGTGTTGCATCAACCCTTCTCCCCTCCAGAAACAACAGATGCCAGATACAACCGATTGAACATAATCTGTCCTGTTTGTATTTAAGACACAAGGACTGAGCAGTGCTGTCATGTGATAATGTGATATGTGCTACATATGAACTGTCACACATTAATCCTACGTGTAAAACTACTCACACTTAAATCATGGGAAATAAAGTAACTGGGTGGCCATCTGCCAAAATGATAAAAAAATATATATTTAATATACCATATGCTTGCATATCTCTATTTTATTTTGCATCTCAGCATCTTGTTACTTTATTTTTATGGTTTGAGTGCAGGCACTTTCTGATATGGGATTACTTTATGGACTCTTAATGCATCAGACACCTAATATTAATGGCCAGGCACAGAGCCTCTTCTCACATTTTTTAGCATCATTGAGAATGAGGGACGACTGATGAAATATTTGAAAAATTTTGCAGCTTAAGTACTTTGCTGAAATCATTTTTATGAGACTTTTATGATCGCCTTTTTTTCTGGTGTAATGATGCTGCAGTTTGTGTATACATTAGTATGTTAGAAGGGGGATTAGCTTTGCTGCCAGAATCAAAGATGAAAGAATAAGAAACAGCGCTAGCAGATAAACACGTATTTGTAATAATATGTGGTTTTGGGGCTTGAATTAATAATTATAAGCCTTTTTGCACTTCTATTTGCCACCGGAATCAACTAGACAATAATGGATTATTATGGAGCCTCGATTCAGGCTTTTTTAATATTTATTTTTTATTTTTTTACATAAAACCATATTTAAACTGTTTTCTTTATATTTTTGCACATCATAACCTGAGTATTGATTAGATTCCCAGTGTCCTGCCTGTGTTCTTTGTATTATGTCTGCAGCAGTAAAAGATATAAAAAAAACCATGTTGCAATATAGTCAAATTTTATTCTAATACCATGGTTCATATTTTTAATTCCACTTTACAACTCTGTATGGGTGTGTGTGTTTAGTCCTACCTCCTGCATTGTGAAATGTGTGCTCTCGCAGTATAAATGCAGTTATATATAATGTCTAGCAGGCCTGTTGGCCCCGGCTGCTCTGCTGCACTCAGCTCTCTAACTGCTCTTGTCTCTGTATAATCCCCCCTCCTCATGAATACATTAACGCCGGAGCCTTAAACTCAGCTTAGCTGGCGGCTCAGCGTCACAGCACATCCTATTACCGACTTTAAATCATTAATGTGACATCGTTTTCACTCAATTTCCAAACACCCACGGTCGAAAACTGCATATTTCACCGAGCCGGCGCAGAGAGAGGGCCGCGCTCAAAGTCACACAGTCGACCAGACGCATGCGCAGAGGAGGCGTTCAGACAAACAGATTTTTTTTCTGTGGGATTTACACAAACAGAGAAAGTTAGAGCAAATTAAATCTTATTGAGAATATGCACAGCAAAATACGAACAGGCATTCAAATGGAAATCTGTAATAGTTTTCACTCCTTTGTCTCAACTATTGTGATTGAAATAGCCAGTGGATAATTGTGGTTTAAGCTGAGCTAACTCCTACAGTACACCTTAGGGTGTGTGTGTGTGTGTGTGTGTGTGTGTGTGTGTACAGTAAGTATGTGTGTGAGTCTAGCCACCGTTTGCTTCCTCCAGCGTCTCGTGTAATGCTGACAATAAAGGAAAAAGAAAAATCTGAATCCCCTTTCTTGCTCTTCAACTATTCACACATAAACCTTTTCTCAGGTTTTTACCTTCAGGCTGCCTCTGAAAAATTCACAACGCCCAGAGTACTAAGTCCTTCACTTACCGTAGGAGTTGTGGATCTGCCCCCATCGTGCCTCTTTATTGCATCAAAAGGGCTTTTTTTGTGTGAAGCTATGGTAATTAGCAAACCACGTAAACTCATCTCCTCGGAGTGCATTTAACTGTTTTATGCGCAAAGCATCAGAGCGGGCGGTGGGGGTTGATTGCTGGAACATATGGACACAGATGGGGACAGCATTTTAATGGGCGCACTGAGTGGGGTTTTGTGTTTTTAACCCTTGAAAGTGGAGGCATGAACATCCTCAACATCCTAAAGCGAGCATCAATTAAAGATTTGCTTTTAAACCGGCGACAGCAGCACAGGCGGCTGGCATCCGGCGCTTTGGCGGGGCTTAGTGAGGCAGTCAGGGTACACAGCCTCCCCTTCTTTTTTTTGGTTTGTTTTTGTGAGTTGCACATTTGCACACACACACACATTTCATCACTCACCCCCTTCCTCCCTCCCCTCTCCTCCCATGTCCCTTGTTGTGCTTAATTAGGTTATCAGGTTGCTAACGGGTCGTGATTCGGCTCCGAGTCTCCCAGCTGGCCCTCTGATTGGAGGGGCAAGAAGGTGGACTTAGCATAATTAACACGTTGTTATGGAGATGATTGAATTGTTCGGTGACACATGGGCAGTGCCACCGCTGTGATGGCTCACATTGTGTCGCTGAGCGGAGGACGGAAGATGTTGAAGACTTTTTGAGACGAAAACAAAACACAGGTGGAAAACACCAGAATAGATTTTATATGCATCACCTGTTCATAATGTGAACAACTGACTGAACTTAGTTCAGTTCCACACTTTGTACACATCTACTCATCCATTTATCTTTTTGCTTTTTTTTAATATCACATAAACAAGCGTGGATGCATTCACTGTCCTCTCCACCGATGGTATTTCTGCAGGTTTTGCTGGACCTTTTAAACAACGAGCACATGGCGGTGTATATTTGTATGTTTATGTGAATATGTTGGAACTGTAAAGCCATTGTGTGAATGTATGTGTGGAAGAAAGAAGTGACCAGGACCAGCACAAGTTTTACCGAACACATTGCTGTCTTTATTAGAGCCTTGTCTGGCAGTAATACTGAAAAAAAAGTGAACTTAGAACAGATGGTGGTGGCAGCCCACGGCTTTTTTTTTTTTCCTGTTTTTCTTTATTTCTTTGATATTTTTCTTCATTTTTTTTGTGTGCGAGTACTGCGACTCTTGCTTTTCTGTGGCATGGATAACATCAATAAAAGAGACAGTAGGGAGAGAAAAAAGAAATATACAACTTATATTACACTGTGTTATGAACAAAATATAAATCTATAACTCTATGTTATATTTACATAATTATCTTTCTTGATTTTTCAAGTTGAGATGGTAAGATATTTTTTTTTAACTAATAATTATTACTTTGTTTTGAGCTCCACTCATGACTTTGATTGTCTTAAATAATATCATCATCATCATTTTCATTGTCTTGATATGGGGACAGACCTTGCCAGCAGGGATGATTGACGTCTTAATGCCCCACCCACCCACCTGATACCCTAAAAATGGATTGATCCACTTAGTCCCCTCTCAGCCCCCTCTCTCCAGCATTGGGTTGAACCATGGCGTGATAACAGGGGTGACTATACAGCAAAAGTAGGACCCAGAGGCTCATTGTGTGGCATGTAGCAAACATCTACAGCGAGAATGATTGTGGGGATCACTATGTGGCAGCACACCTGAAGAGTAGTCATGGCTCTCGTAGCGTCGCGTGGAGCTAAAACAAAGCAAAGGGCTCCTGATGAGAAGTGACTTTAAAGATACTGTAGATACGCCTGGTCCGTCTCACACACTCACACACAGTGGAACACCCTTGGTGGATCAAGGTAAACACTGCTTTCCTATGATTTAAAAAGAAGAAAAACCCACCAAACTAAATATATATACAGGATTTTAAATCTAGAATTCTAGATTTTCAAGAAACAGAAGAATGTCAGCATAGGATTTGTTTGGTTGTCATGATAATCTCTTCATTTTAAATGTGTGTGTGTTTGTGTGTGTGTGTTAGTGATTGTGATTGTGATTGTGCATGTGTATACTGTGTGTGTGTGGATCCAAGCCAAAGATGTTCCACTGTGCCTCGGTGAGGTGGCCAAACTAGTAAACGGGGACGGGACTCTTTGTTCACAGAAAACAGTTTCCAAAAGTGATAAAACTGATTTCCAAAAATAAACAAAAACAAAAACAAAAAAGAGCAAAATAAAAGAGAGGAAACTTCACATTATACATTATAGTAACCATTACAAATAAAATTATAATAACAATAAAAAAAATCATGTTCTTCTTTTTCTCTGACTGCACAGAGTCTGAGTGCTTTTTAGAAATGGGTTTGGACATGAAAAGGTTATGTCTTCAGCTCGGAGGAGGGCTGGCGTCGAGTCTGTCAGTCCAGCTCACTGTCCTAACTCCGCCCACCCACCCGTCCGGAGGATTAATACAAAACGAACGCCAAAAAAGAAGGGAACATAAGAATGCAAAACAAAGCAAGGTAAAATGACAACTTTTGTTTAGATCTAAATACCTACCAGCTAAATAGAATAATGTTTCATTGACTGTCATAGTTTCATATGGTCATAAAAACCCGATAAAGAGGAGAAAAATAAATTATACTGTACATAACTTACTAAACTTAGGAAACGCTGACCATCCTTATAATTATTGTTAATAATATTATTAGATTAGAGGCAGTTTGAAGAGAAAAAATAAAATACAGTATTCAAATACAAACAGAAACACTGACTGGCTGACTTCACCTCGGCTCCGCCCACTGGGCACAGCAGGACGATGTTGATTGGAGGGAGCAGGAAAACACTGAGGGACAGAACAACAGTTGTGTGTGTGTGTGTGTGTGTGTGTGTGTGTGTGTGTGTGTGTGTGTGTGTGTGTGAGAGTGTGTATGTGTGTGTGTGTGTGGTACAGTAAGTAACAGCAGCAGTGTACGTTGCCTGTCTTTCTGTATCCTAAACTTAGTTATTTTTTTTGCCTTTCTTAGATAGATGTGACGCACATGTGCAAACAGCCTATGGATGAGTACACACGGCACACCGACACACACTCACACCGTCGGATGTTTCAAGCTAAAGTCGTACTGATGTTTTGTCCTGGACGAGATTGTGATAAGAGGGACGGAGCAAGAAGAAAACTGGTGGATTGTCTCACAACACAGTGCTTTCGTTTCTGCTCCAGGATGCCAGAGAGACTCCCCTTCTCCCCCCCTGAAAATCCCTCGAAGTGGGACAGTCCACGCTGTACTGGTCAGTCCTGACTGGACCGTCCCATCGGATTCCAAATAAAGGGGGGGAGCCGGCAGTCACAAAAACACAGAAAAAAGGGGGCGAACTGCTGACAGCACACTGCGAGGTCGAAGAAAAGATATGTTCTTGTTAAAAATAAACATGTCTGATGTCTTTCAGGTGCTTTACAACAAAAGGGGAAAAAAAGAAATGTCTCTTTTTTCTATTATTATTCAAACTTGTAGCACAAAAACAACAAATCACATTCACAAGCCACTTATTGGCACCGTGTACCTGAGTGAGAATATTATAGAACCAAAGAACAAAAAAAGCTGTTTTTTTTAAAAGTGTCTCTTGATAATAAACAGGTCCGCCATCTTAAAGTGTCATCTGTTAGCCTTTGACAGGTCCACTGTTCCGCCTTTCGTTTTAAAATGTCTCCTTTTTCTACAAACGGGTCTAAAAGGTTGCTTTCTGAGTGTGATTTTTATTTCTCCTCACTCGTGGCATTACACTCAAACTCTTGCAGTAGTACTCGAATATTCCTCAGCAAGCTTAGGGCTGGCTTGGTCGTCTCTTCCTCCCAGACTCCAGTTTGTGTAACAGTCAGTGTGAGTGACAGGTCCTGTGCTTCAGTTGATTGATCAGATGCTGGTATCAGGACTCCAGTGGGAGGAGGGTTGCGGGTCTGGCTCTGTTAAAAGAGTCTATGTTAGTTATGAGGGGGAGAGGGGGGCAGGGGGGTTGTGAGATTGGGACACAAGGTGATTGGCAAAAGAGAAAGTTTTCTTCCTGATTGGTGGGTTTGGGATTGTGTGGGATTAACCAGCTGTGATTGGCTTATAAAAAAGGCGGCTCTCACGCCGTTCTATTGGGTGATATGGTTGTCATTATCGCTGGCGTAATCGGCCTCTTCGTCCTCGTAGTCGAAGTCGTCGTACACGTCACCGTTGCTGTCGTCCAGCCGTAGCTCCTCCTCCTTGATCCGTGGCTCGTCCCCCTTCAAGCCGATCATATGGGGGTTCTGGTGGTGGTTGGCGTTGGGCTCGGGGCTGCTGGACATGCTTGAGTGCTCTGAGGGCATTTGGGGTGAGGGCATTCCCGCCATTGACAGGGCACCTGGGTAAACCACGCCTGCTGAGGACAAGGGCAACTGGCTTTGCTGCCTGTAACACACACAGAAGAAGTATTTCAGTACAAGAAACGCAGCATTCAAACTACTGAGACAGTTTCTAACAGTTTAAAGGAATATTTCAACTCATTTTCTTAATACCAATCACTGTACACTAAATGTGAAGCTACGGCTAGCAGACAGAAAAGGAAACAGCTAGCCTGGCTTGGTTCCTCTAAAGCTCATTAATTAACACGTTATATCTGTTCGTTTAACGCGTACACAAACTGAAGTATAAAAATGTGAAGTTGCAGTTTTATAGAGGGGTTATGAGGCAGACTACTTCTTAGCCGAGGACAGGTTGGGAGACAATTTTTTACAGCTTATATTATTATATTGTAGTTAGACTGATTTATTGAGACAAAGGAAATTACATCAACTAAATCCTAAGGAGATTTCATTAGTAAAACTAAAAAAGTAAAAAAAAAAGAAATTTAAAGTAAAAGTAAAGTAAAACAAAAAAAACAAAAAAATAATAATTAGAAAAATGAAATCAATAACCTGATTTTAAACCTTGTGGTTGGTGTTGATTTATTGAACATTTAAGGCACCAACATAAAATCAAATATACACTGATGCTCAAAGAATTTTGAGTTTGAGTTTTTGCTTTTGCTTGAATCTGATATCCATCATGAGATGTGAAACCTGCTCTGACAAAAAATCTAATTCAGTCAAATAAAGTAAAACAACAAATTCTATTTATGTGATAATTAGATAAATGCTAAATCCTAACAAAGACAAATTAGTTCCCCTCATCAGCTCCCTTACCCCACACTGAAATATTGTCTCATTTCCTGTCTGCGGGACCTCATGATGGCCTTGTACTCGCCGATGCGCAGCTTCTTGCCGTCCACCAGGCAGGTGCGTTTGGGTCGCGGCTTGTACTTGTAGTCTGGGTATTTCTCCAGATGCTGCTTGCTGAGGCGAGCCTGCTCCTCATAATAGGGCTGCTTCTCCAGGTTGGTCATGGCTTTCCAGCGTGAGCCTAGACAGGGACGCATTATAATAATGATCAGTTTCAGTTCTGCACCGTTTCTTCTATGGAAAATGGCTACAAAGACCTTTACACAAGAGTAGAAAAAAAAGGAGGTTTATGATCATTATATAGAAGCAAAACGATACAAATCAGTTTGAAGAAGGGATTTAAATCGAGCATGTTCGCCGGCTTTAAGATCAATTACATCGTGTGTGAGGAAGGACTATGTGTGTGGCACGCGTGACCCTGCATCACATGTGCATACCGACACACGTGTGACGGCATTTAAGCACAGCACTTACACACATCCACAAACACACAGACACACGCACACACACACACACACACACACACACACACACACGCACACAAAGATAATGGTAGGAGTTTCACCCGGAAAGAGAAAGCGAAATAGAGAAAGCAGGGTTAATGAGGAGAGTGGTGAGGACGACAGGTACTCATCTATACTAATGAGGACTTCACTTAACCTGCCGTCGTCTCGCTCAGCTCAGTTTCTGCTCAGAGGGTTATAGTATCAGACCCCTGCATGTGTGTGTGTGTGTGGGTGGGTGTAATCTTGAGCATGTCTTCCCCTGTGTGTTTCATATCTGGTCTGAATTTGCACTTGACTACTGTATGTTTAATGGGTAAAAGCTGTCAGCACTTGGCTGTTCTCTCTCTCTGTCTTTCTCTCTGTTCTGAGATCTGTTAGCAATCGAGAGAGAGAGAGAGAGAGAGAGAGAAGAGAGAGAGAGAGAGAGAGACAGAGAGACTGAGAGAGGGGGGGCTTATTAAAACCAGATTTCCCTGTGTTATAAAACGCTTAGGAGCTCTTTAAAATGTCAGGGCCGATCCCGGCGGTCCGGGGGAAATGTCAGGCGGCCTCGCGCTGCTTGTTTAATGCATAATGAATTATATCATCATTTGTCGGAGCCGTGCTCTCCCCAGCCGTTCATTAACAGCTGCTTACACGATGCCACTGCTTGTAATGAAATCACTGTGTGTGTGTGTATCTGTGTGCGCTCGAGAAAGCGGGAAATAGAACCCGCAGTGCATGCATCTTTCTCTCGCTTGGGTTTGCGTAGCAGTGAGTAAGGTGACAAGAGTGGGGCTTCTGTCACTCAGAACAGACTGTGTGTGTGTGTGTGTATATGTGTGTGTCTTACCGAGGATCTTGCTGATGTTGGAGTTGTGCATGTCTGGGAAGGCCTGGAGAATCTTTCTCCTCTCGTCCTTGGCCCAAACCATGAAGGCGTTCATCGGCCGCTTGATGTGCGGCTCGGCGCTGCCGCGACCCCGAGCCTCCCGGAATATTCTGGAGTCTGACACGCTGGGGGAGCCTGAGGGGGAGGAGGGCAAGGTGATGAGAGGCAGACAAAAGCCAAACACTTAAAAACACATGTAGACATGAAGTAGGTAGTTTACAGAAAATCCCCACTACATTATGAAAAAGTAAAAAGAATTATCTTCAAATTCTGAGATTTTACATTTTTTTTAATTTAAACTGAAAGATTAAATATTCCTTAATGGGTTGGGAGAATTATTTTGCCTTTTAAGATTAATAAACCATAACATTTGACATCCAATACATCCTCATAAGAGTATACTGTTGATGGAAACTGGAATCAAAATGAAGAATTAAGAATCACATTTTCCAATCCTTCTTTATAGAAATGTGAATTTCCAATCTAAATGACCACAAGCATGTGTGTGTGCGTATGTGTGTGTGTGTGTGTGTGTGTCCCTACCGTCAGAGTCGCTAATGGAGAAGTCTATCATGGCATGGCTGAACTTGTCCTCCGCCTGCTGCTTCAGCTGTTGACTCAGACTCTCCAAGGCAGCCTTGTCCTAAACAACACAAACAGTTCACAGTTGCAGTCGGTCAGTGAGTGAGTCAGTGAGTGTGAATATATGAATGGGTGAAATCACGGACCCAATTTACTTTTACACCCAAACACATCATTCTTATAATTGATTTGAAGTTTTTTGCCGTCAAGTTTTTATATATTATATTATTTATTTCATAGTTTTAGCTAAAAACACTTTAATTTAACCACAGAAATTATATTAGGTGCCTGTTGGCCTAAATCTGTTCGCAAGAAAATCTGTGTCAAAGATGTATAAACTCCTTCACAGTAGAAACAAATTAATCAATGAATCATATTCCCTTTTAATCGGAAATAAATCAGCGAATAACCGTTTTTTATAAATGGATCTGAACAAACAAATAACAGCAGCGATTTCAGGAGACAGTTTGTGTTTTCGATGTAAATTTGCGGGAATGTTAATGTCAACATCAAATTGTTAGAGTGCTGTACGCCTGCATGCTTGAACACACATCTGTGTCCATGTTTGCATGTGCAAGAATGCTGATTACATTTAGTCCTGTTTGGATGTTTACTGTTTTGTGTGAATACTGTATATTATGTGTGTGTGCATGAGTGTGTGTAGCAACTCCTGGCAGCCACCTGCGAGAGTGGAGTGCGGCGGCTTGCCTCTCTCTTGCAGAGGCCCCCGAGGGTCGACGCATTAGAGAGAGAGAGAACGAGAGAGTGCAGCGCGGACGAGAGCGAGGCCACGCCGCACGGCCCCCTGGGTATTTATTACAACCAATAAAAGGCTGATTTACTGAGCATTTACATGCTTAATGCAAGCAGCCGGCACACTCTGCGCTGGAACCTGACTGTCGACGAACGCACACACTCACACACACACACACACGGCGGTGCACCAACGCCAGCGTTTTACAGTTTAATTATACGATTAGGAGCGGTACCCAAAACACTGTCGTCTTCTAAAACAACCTTCCAAAAAGTGTCCCTCTCCATTTACATGTGACCCTGGCGAGCTGGCTGGCTGGATGGAGGGAGGGCAGAACGATAATGAAATGCATTTTCTCTGTTTTTAGTCCAACAGAGTTTAATTGTTAGAGATAATTTCCCCCCCAGATTGGAATAAATACGACTAAAAAGACAGGAAGGGGAGGGGGAGAACATGAGGCAGAGGCATGCTGCCGCCTTTCCTGTTTTTTTGCAAGTCATTTAAAAAGTATTTTATTTTGAATTTATTACGTTTTAATAAATGAACAATAATCTGCCAGTGGGTTGGAACGATTTAGTCATTTTGTATGTAAATCAGAAATATGTTCACACAAATGATGAGCCTCATTCAAAGCTCATTCAAGGAAAAAAAAAAGGAGCAAAAATGTGTTTCACACTTTTAGCTTTTAAGCTTCAATGTGCTGTTACAAAGGGTTTTTTTGCTGCGTGTGTGTGTGAGACAGAGACGGAGATGAACGGGGAGACAGAGTGGATGACAGGCTAGTCTGACATTAAGCCCCAGTACAGTACATGAGAAAAGTGGATTGAATGGCTGACACTGGAGCCAAGACACAAAGTAGCGACAAAACTAATCCTCTGAGTGTGTCAGGGATGACACTGTTGTATCTGAACGCCGAGAGCTCGCCGGCTTCACACTCACGCAGCACAAAGCCAAAGGGCCGTGGAAACAGGAGTGAGTGTGAGCCGCGTGGCTTCGAAAGCTGAGAAGGACTCTTTTTTTCCATGATTTTAGATTAAAAAAGATTTTATAATATTAGACACATAACTCTACATACAAAACATATATTCTCATTCTTAGTTTAACATGAAAAAATACATTTTTCTGGTAAAAATATATTCCTCAATAAGGCTGTAAAAATTGGTTTAAGAGTAAAACATTACTTTTTCACCCCATTAGACTAAAATCGTATATGATAGCACACACCAATTAACAAGAAATGACAAAAATCATATAATAAAATTATGTCTGGTATTTTATTATCCCCTGCAGTGGATTGAAACAGCTAAATACCTCCATCTAATGCAATGAATGTGTGGAACAAGCTGTGAAATATGCTCCGGAAAAATCTCCCGATGTTCCTTCACTTCACAGCAGAATTGATCAATTTCCCTGACTTCCCCTGGTGTGAATCTAATTGGCTATTAGACTGAAGCCTTTATACTGTATCTACAGTATATTACTATGTACACTCTGTCTAAATGTGTACATAAAGCCTGGGTTGAATAAGATCAGTGTGGGCTTGACTGTTTGAAACACATCAGATGAGAGAGTAAAAAAAATAAATAAATAAAGGAAGAAAGAGACGGATAGAGCTGTTGAATGTCAGCTGTGCAGATGCTTCAAGCACACTGTTGCTCTGTGTGTCTGTGTGTGTGTGTGCGCGCGCGTGCACCAGCTGACTCCCAATGTGTTTAACAAATAACCACAATTTAGCCACGCTGCCGAGGAGCCGGCGCCGTCACTTCACATTACCGTCTCCCTGACGCGGCGCTCTGCCACACACACACACACATACACACACACGCACACACACACACACACACACACGCACACAGCCCCACAGTGCGCCTTACAGACACACTCATTACCTCCGAGACGCCTCTGGTTTTACCTTATCTGGCCCTGTTTAGCTTCAACACATTTCAGCGAGCACATTGTACACCGATTTACCTCCTACATGGTGCAGTAAGGGATGGCATATGGCAAGACAAATTATTACACACTGACAATGAGACGGTACAGCTTGTGATGACTTTGGAGACTTTTCTTCTGCCTTTTTTAAAAAATGAAATAAGACCTTTGGAATCAGTTGTATATATTTTTTTTTACTGAGATCAAACACACTGTAAGGATATCCATATGTCTCCCTTTAGTTTTGATGCTATTAAGTGGGTGGGATTCATTTGTCATAAAAATCCTCATATCATAATTTAACAGATGCAAGAAAGAAACTTATCAATAAAAACTGTGTGCACTGCATTTCAGCATATATTTTCACCCGAAGGGCGGAGCAAATATAAATGAAGACTTTAAACTAAAGGTACTAATATGGACATTTAAATATAATGTCTAAAATATTAATACAATGCAATATTATTGTATAACAGCGCATCATTTAATGTGTCAGCTGACCTTTTGAACTTCTGTTGATGTGACTTGAAGTTGAACTCTGCTGTAACACACATTGTGACCATCAAATCTAATGATTTCACATTCTATACTATACTGCTATAAGTTTTAATGTGGAGAAAACCCCTTTAAAAACCTAGATTTAATCCTTTGGGGGCAGCTGTCACACTTTGTCGCCTGTTGCTAAGGTTACAGCACAATTCGATGCCACGTACTGTTATATGGATGTGATTTCAAAGCGGTTTACCTTGTCCGAGCGTCCATTGTTGAGGCTGAGGTTGCTGACAGCTGCGACCTTGGCGTCCAGGACCTGCTGCTCTCTCTTCAGCTGCTCCTTCATCTGCCGGGCCTCGGCGAAGGCCTTGGTGACCGCCTCGTGGTCGTTCAGGTAGGCTGTGGAGGACAGCGTGGACAACAAGTCTGCTGAGACACAGACAGAGACACACACAGACACAGAGAGAGGGCGAGCAATTAATTTAGTTTTGCATTAACAGTGAATAAAAATGTTCTTCAAGTGATTAAAGTCGAGTGTTTTTTTGTATTGTTATTTATTTGTTTATTTATTCATTATTTACTTGTTATTTAAACAGCATTTACAGTTGATCTTGTGTGTGTGTGTGTGTGTGTTTGGGAAGCTGGCAGGAGGTTTTTAATGCAGAATAAACCTTCCCCTGAACCATGAGGTAAAGACATTAACATACACACACAGTTGATGAGGGGCATCTGTGTGTGTGTTCGAGCCTGAGAGAGGGAGACAAACACACACACACACACACACACACACACACACACACACACACACACACACACACACACACACACTGACCACTTGACTGTCGAGTTGGGCATGTGAGTCAGAGAGTGCCCCCGGCTAGCCTTGCTACAAGCTGCCACCGCCTCCCCACCTGCCCTCAGCCGTAAACACACACACACACACACACGCACACACACACACACACACACACACACACACACACACACAGAAAGACAAAAACTAAGAACTCAGACACAGACACTCACACACAACTTCAACCCCTGGACTTTAAATCCCTTTAAAACACTCACACACACACACACACACACACACACACACACACACACACACACACACACACACACACACACACACACACATCTCTTTTCATCTTTATAGAGAGGTGGCCAGATGACTCTTATTACAGCTAAAAAGTCCTGCTAATTTCCCCAGTTGAGAACATCTGTCCTGCTGCCGAACACAGATCACATCTCCCCACTCCTCCTCCTTGCCGCCTATTATTTGTATTATTTCCGCAGCTTAGCCGCCGATGAGGCATCTGAGGCATCTGCTCCGACTGTGTGTGCGTATGCGCAATGTTGTGTGCGCCGCTATCGCCTCTCTCTATCAGTCGGGTTAGCTCTTAACAAAGAGCTGCGGCCGGCTTATGGGGCCTTTATCAGCGCTAATCCGCACCGCTAATGCCATCTCAGGCCAGATTACCAGCTTCAGATTGGTAATGACAGAGCCGTGAACTCTTTCAGAAGTCATAACCGGAAAATCTGGATGTGAGTGGGGGCCAAAAAAAAGGGGGGTCGGCGGCAGTGGTGGTGGGTGTCAAGAGAGGACAGAAGAGGGAGAGCGGAGAGGGCGATGGAATCGGGTGGCAGTCAATTTTAATCTGGAGTCAAAAGAGAGGGAGGGGGGACAGATAGATATTCTTGCGCTCATGAATGTGTGTGTGCGTCTCGCTTGAACTGACAGCGATGCCAACCATCCAGACAAGTGAATGTGACCCAGATAGAAGGGGAGGAGGATTTCTTTCTCACTTTACACACACAAGTTTAGTCTCTCTGTGAGCGCCAAATCTGTACAGACAGCCGCAGTACATTTCTGACCACAAAAACACTCCGGCAGGGAGGTCAGGGGGAACTGCAGTGTTTTATGACAGGAAGACAAAGACAAATGTGTGATCGTGGTAGAAGTTACAGGCGCTGACAGCCCTTCAGTTTGGTTTGAGATGGGTAGACGGATGGATGGATGGACGGACGGATGAAGTAGGAGAAAAAGAAACGTGCCTTTGGGTCGGGAGGTGTCAGAAGAGAAAGAGAGGTGCACTGTGGAGAAGTCAGCAGAGACAGACAAACTGAAATTCATTTGGACACGAAGGGACGTAGTGGAAGGTGAAGCTACTGAAATTCATCTTTTTACCTGCAGATATGACCCAGATATATTCTAAAAGCCTTAGTGAGCGCTGAATAATCAGATCTTATGCTCTTTTACACTTATTCATAAGCTTGTATCTGCCATTTTTTCCAGGCATGCATCTTCATGACATACATTTATTCAAACTGAGCCTCATTACAAGGGATATGAAACTGATGTAATGTATGTTAAATGAGGACAGGCTCTTTTAAAGTCCAAATGAGCTTGTTAACTAGCAAAATTATACCAATTTAGCATTCAGACAAAAAAAAAATCATGTAATCAGTGGTGGAAGAAGTATTGAGATCCTTTGCTGAGGTAAAACTAGTTATACAACAATGAAAAAAACACTCCATTGCTAGTATTCAAAGTTTTACTTACGTAAATGTACATAAGTATTATAAACAAAATGTACATAAAGTATCAAAAGAAAAAGTGTGTATTCTTATATATTACATATTGTATTTTTTATTTTTTACGGATAATCATATAAAACCTGTTTCTTCAACATAAAACACCACTTAATCAGTCCCTCCCAGTTCAAAAATAAAATATTAAAAAATATGCATGTGATTTAAAATGGAAGAGAAAAAAAACACATAAAAATAACTTCTGTGTGCATTGCTGGGCACTGGGTTGCTCACTAGAGTTTTGCCACCTTTTTCATTTCCACTACATCCACAAAACGTGTCTGTTCTTGTTCCGGTCTGAATTTAAATAACCTGAACACACATTCATACTATGTGCCGCCCACACACACTCACTGCCACATCAAAACGACCGCCTCTAGACTCTTTTCCAATTTGTCTGCCCCCTCTATCCCCTCTGAACTTGTAACAGGAATCCTAATACGACTATGAAGCGTAATAACAAATGTGCTGGTGAGCGGCTAAACTCAGTGGCAACAGATGGGACCACGAGCTACAACATAACTGCGATATGCAACACAAAACACACTGGTCTCCACACACAAATAATTCAGTAGGGATCACACACAAACTTTAAACACTGTAATCCATTTTTCTGAACAAAAAACATCTGGGACCGCAAATCCACTAATCTGATATTAAATCCACCGATTTGTTGAAAAACAGTGAGATTAGCCAAGAAGTCAGAAAAAAAATGACTAACTGCCTATTGCATAGGAGGAGGAGGTGGGATTGTGAGCTTTTGTGTGCGTTTGAGTGTGTGTTTGAGTGTGTGTGCTGTCATTGTGTCATTAATGCTGGGTGTTTGCGCTGTCCTGGCTCATGTAAGAGGCTTGTCTAATCTCATTGGTGATACCTCCTGTCTGTCATGCGCTCCTCTCTTTATTATTCCCCCGCTTCATCGCTCGGGAAAGTGCTAATCCCCATCTCTCTCTCTCTCCTTCCCTCCTTCCCCTCACTCCTATGTCTCTCGGTCTCTTTCAGTCACTAATAAACACATAACAATGAAGCAGCCCGGAGGCAAATAGCGACACGCAGGAAAAACACAAACACACTAATTATAGCCTGTTACATATGTGTAATATTTGAACTATCAGTGTTGCGTGAAAAATGGATTAAGAGTACAAAATAGTCATAATCATTTATGTCATATTTTATGTATGTGTGCATATGGCCGGGTATGATTATGGTACTGGCACTGGCAACAATGGCAGCACCACGAGGAAAATGCTATTTTTGTCTTCCCCCACTACCAGCAAGGCTATTACTGTTTGCCTTAAACACGTACATTGTGATTATTGCAAAAATGCTTTTTAGAAAAGTGCATTAAAGTGTGGGAACACTTAAAGGAAAATAGGGGTTTATTACAACTGCTGAAATCAGAGAAAACCTGACCTCTCTGATCATCAGATGATCCTTTAACCTTTCCAATGGTGTGCATGTGCGTGCGATGGATACTTAAGTCCACTTACCAATTGAGCTGACTCTGGTCGGTGGTCCTCCGATGCTGGAGGGGCCGACGCTGTGCTTCATGGAGCCGGCATGGCCCAGCTTGGTGGCGGCAGCAGCAGCAGGGACCTGTGGGGAAGTTGGGGGGGAGTTGGGTGACTTGCTCTCGGATGCCTTAGGCTTGGCCGACAGGTTCAGTGGCTGTGCACCATCACTGTCCTGCAAAAACCAAAACAGCACAGTTTCGCCTGCTGTGACCACCGTAGGAATTTGGGAGTGGGAGGCAAGGGGAGGGGGTCCTCCCCATTCCTCACAGAGACCACTCGCAATGGCGGCTTTAACACGTACCAATTAAACGGGAGCCCATGCACAGCAATCTAAGGCAAGCCTGGTGGGACAGATGACGAGGTGCATGCCACTGCCCGTATCCAAACAACTCATCGTATGCGAGACAATTAGCAGCACAGACGAAAATAAAGAAAATTTGGTGCAAACCACTGACATTCACATGCAAAATAACTGACTTCCTATCACAGCGAAGTCGAGACAATTCATGCAGATGCATGTGCACACTCCACATGCAGGCTCCTGTAAACATGCACTGTAATGCTGCTCCTCGACATGCTTCAAACAAGGCCAACGGTACGAGCAACAATTAAACACCTGAGGAGAAGAAACACCTTGAAATCATTCTCAAAACTACAGTGGGCGTCTCTGTCTGGTTTTCACAAACAATAACACCTCCCTGAGACTGTCTTTACAGCTGTGAGAAAGACACAGTGACATCTCAATGTATAAAACAGCAAACAGAACAGAGGACTGTCTGCCACTTCAATGTGCACTTGCTCCATTAGAAACAAGGGACCTTCATGGATGTGAACATGGGAGTGTGTGGAGGAAAGAGCACAGCAGTACTTTATGCCTCAACGACACACACAGCCCCAGCAACCAATCAATATCTTTTAAAGAAGCTCTTTTTACAGATCCATGTTGTTGATACCAACAGTACTCCCATAAAGTATGCCAAACAGTATTATCATGTCTATATCGTCAAATTCAGTCATTCATCTACATCAAAAGGTGTCTGCGCACAGCGATAACCTCAGTGCATGTAACAGACAGTGGCCCCTAAATGAATCGGCATGTGGACCACCGCGCGACGCCAGGGGCTGTTATCATGTTAATTGTCATGGCAACACCACCCCTGCCGATGACCTAATCCAATCAGCGGGTGAGCCTCGGAGGGTCACATGACAGGAAGGAAGGAATTAGATCGCCGAAGGGCCAGATGTACAGAGACCACTCCGTGTAATTAAAACTCCTCAATTAAAAGACAGACACAACATGGGGCCACCCGAATAGATGCACAGCAACAGTGTCTGTGAGGTTTAGAAATACACTTTGTTTGTTGTTTTACTTTTTATTATTAAATGTTCTTAAATGTCCATTTTATAAAACCGAATTAAAGGGGACTTTATTTATTACAGGTGTGGTCCTATTATAGCTAAATTTAAACCATAGAACAGAGACATTATTTTCTGGTCATTAGTCTAATTGCTGCTTAGGAGGGGTAGAATCCAACATACAGTGAGATCCAAAAAGAGAGCAAGTACTGTGTGTGTGTGTGTGTGTGTTGTATATCCACTCATTAAGACCGACTTTCCCTGATTCCCACTCCTTGAGTCGTACTAAGCCTTATGAGCCCCTCACAACTCAATTAAGCCCTTCCAATTAAGCCCCTACATGTGTACGTGCCTATGTGTGTGTGTGATCGCCACTTTGTGTGCACGTGCGCGTGCATGTGCGATGAGGCCTAACCGGATTGTCCTTCATTAGGGGGGTCTTTCTAAATAGACCGAGGACCCCCAAAGATGCCTTCACTGAGACAATGGGCCGGAGAAGAAGAGGAGAGAAAGGAAAAGAGAAAAACTGAGCGGGATCTTCTCAATCCTGACCCATATTATGGCGGGCTTTGGCTGGAAACGCGTTTGAATATTTATTACAAATAGATAATGCCTCCGCCTCTTGCACAGTGGATGGGGGAGTCTCCCCTCCGCGCAAAGCCAAATCCTATGGTGGGAAGGTGGCCAACCTGCATTATGCCAGTGTGGAGGAATTAGTTTAGACAGTGGAGCTGAGAGGCTTGGACCGACTTGTTTGTGTGTTTGTGTGTGTGTGTGTGTGTGTGTGTGTGTGTGTCTCATCGCAAGACATTGTTCAACAAGCTCTAAATCTCATGACAGTGTGTGTGTGTGTTTGCGTGTCTGTGTGTGAGAGAGGCCTCTAAAGCCTCTGAAAGGCTTGGAATCTTGAATTATTACAATTGCTTTTGTGTCTCTCTTGGCTGATGAAACAGTCTCCAGCTTTGAGACAGAAAACATGCAGAGTGACAACGAGAGCCAGAGGGACAGAGAGGAAGCAGGAGGGGAGAGATAATGTGTGTGTGTGTGTGTGGGCTGCATTTCACTTCTGTGGATGCCGACATGTGCAAGGGTTCTGCATCTTATCACAGGAGCTGACGGTTCAATTAACAGGACAAGTGTGTGTGCCAGTACTGTTGATCCTGGGCTGGTTTCTGTGTGTGTTTTGGTGTGTGTGCTACAATGTCCATGTCAAGACCTTTACATGTGCCTCCCTCCTTTCATCTCCTTGTTTATCCTCCTCTCTTCCTTTCCTTCCAGCTATAAGTGACTGTTTGGATATTAATTATATTGTCATATCTAATTCTCTCAGACAGCAGATGACACAGGAGAGCCAGATATGGCACTGCTTCTTAGAATGTGTGGCACTGTAAATGCACTTCACATTTCTACTGATTGGTATTTTGAGAAAAGAGTAGATGTGACCTAACCTTGACAGTCTAGACTGGTTGTTTTTGTCTTTTTGTTTGTTCTGTTTTGTTGACTCACAACTGTCTTTGTTAATAATAATCATTAGATTCCGTTGCAAGACTTTTTAAGGTAGTGTCAACTGTAAATATATTTGATAGTTTTGCATAGGTATTCCTTTAAATGGTTTTACTTTTATGGTTTTACTGGGCTATGAAAGTAATGACACACTACATAATCTGAACAGACTGTATATACAAAGTTTATATGGCAAAACTAGCTCAGGATTGTTGCCAAAATCTCTTTGTTATTCTTCCAAAAATGTATCAATCAATAACAATAATACTGACAGCAGTTTGTCAGTTGCATATTGCAATTACATGCCTTATTCTCTGCATTTTAGTTGTTTCTCTGCATGTTAACTGTAGAATTAGCGTATACACACAAGTACAAGTAGTAATACTACCATGTAAATATACTGTGCAGCAGCTAAAATGTATGCTTTTACATTTTTGCTTTAGTAAAAGTACATTACTGTTATCAGAAAACATACTTAAAGTCCTTAAAATGCACATGTTTTTTAATAATGTATCTGGTCATGAAATATGTTAACAACATACTGGTTTTATCTATAACGATACATCAAATTTTATGAGCTGATTTGTATGTAAAATCTTGTTGTTACCGAAGAAAAGTACATCAAAATTGTTCTTGAGTACAGTACTTGAGGAAATGCACTTTCGGCCACTGCGTGTTTGTGATGCATGTCAGCGAATGGGCTACATATGGTGCATAATTTGAATTGCACTATTGTATGGGTGTGTATGCATGCCTGCCTACATCTGAAGATCCGCTCTTGCGTATGAGAAAGCTGCATGTATGCTGCAGTGATTTGTGCACGGGTATGTGTTTGTGTTTGTGTGTGTGTGCGAAGGGGGGGGCATGGTTTCTAGTTGGCATGGTGTCTTCTTCAACACCTGTGTGTGTGTATGTGTGCATTTGAGCACATGTGTGTGTGTCCGTGTCTCACCCGAGGGTAAAGCACTTAAGCGGTGTGTGCCTGAGTCCAAACAGCTGTGAGCAGAGGCAGACAGCGCGTCTCTAAATGACTAGAGACCTGAGATAGAGCCCACAGGGGGAGCACACCTCTGAAATATACATGTCACTCACCCAGAGAGAGGGAGAGAGAGAGAGAGAGAGAAAGGGGGGGGAGAGAGAGAGCGAGCTGCAGTGGTCAGCCTGAATGAAAGAAATCAAAAAAGGAAAAAGAAAGAAACAAAAAGAAGGAAAGAATTCTTTCTTGTTTCTTTTTCTTTTTTGATTTACTTCATAAAGAAAGATAAATATCTCTAAAATGCCACAGAGCACTTTTATAAAGTTTGTCTCTCAATGCTCACAAACAGTGTAAGTGCATGGGGGGAGTAAGACCGACACAGCGGTGCGATCAATTGGCCGGTTTGGCTCCATGGGGCCCCTCCTGTGCCATGTGCGTCCACTCCCTAGTCTGCCACTCCTGTTTGACTGGGGAGGCCATTATGGCTCCCCACTTCCCCTCCACCACAGGCCGCAGCACTTGCCTGTCAGCCCAACTCCATATATATGGTAATAAGACAAGTGTGTCTGTGGGGCTGGATGGTAGAAGTCTGTGTGTGTGTGTGTGTGTGTGTGTGTGTGTGTGTGTGTGTGAGTGATGGAGGTGTAGGGAAGGGGTTGATGGACAGGGAAGCAGGGGTGCGTGCTCTGGGGTCAACCGTAAGCTTTAATCCGTGCTTTAAACTAGAGTCCTGAACATGTGAGTGTGTGTTTATGGACACAGGAGTTGGCATAGGTCAAGAACAAAGTGGAAAAAAAGGTGATGAAGAAGGGTGAAGAAGTTGCAAATACCATAGGAAAAGATGTGAGAGTGGAAATAAGAAAAGGAAAAACAGAGGGGAAGAGAGAAGGGGAAAGTGAAGATATAGGAAGAAGAGGGGAGAAGAGGGGAGAAGAGGGGAGAAGAAAGGAAGGATACAGGAAAGGAGAGGTGAAAGAAAAGGAAAAGAAGTTGGGAAACTTTGATTTATGCGATAAAATGAGGGATTAAACACAAACCAGATTGTCTGTAGGAGTCTGATCATGTGTGTGTCAATGTCTGTGTGTGTGGATTTGTGACTGACCACTACACTTGTCAGGGGGTCCCAGGGTGACAGAGGGTGGCAGGGGGCATAAGGGGGGGGGGCGTTCTGTTTGTGTATGGGCTAGGGGGGTGGTGAGGGTCCCAACGGCTGACCAGATATTCATAGAATTCCACTTGGATGGGCACAAGGCTTCCCCTTCGCCCCTATTGTGCAGCCGCCCGAGAAAACGGCCCAAACACCGACACATCCTCCAATCCACTGCGATCGTACACCAGCTGGAGTTTGGTGATAAAGTTCGGCTGCTTGAATTGCAGAGGGGACTGCCACTGTTGTCAGGGACCAAGTTTTTATCTTACCAAGGTGTGCATTAGTATGAGAAGCTGACCGTTGCTAAGGACACGTGTTTGATTGAAAGAAAAAAAAAGAAAACAAAAAAAAAAAAAGGACAAGATTCGGGATGCAATGCAACCTTCAAACGACGCACAATTTCAGCACATGCACTGCGGTGGGACACAATCTTGTCCAGGCAGACATTCACTCTTTCAGTCTCTGTTGTAACACTAGAAAGGCCAATGTGTATGCAGACTGTCATTTCTGGGTATAACCGAGTCACAAAAATAAATATATATATTTTTTTTAAAGTGTAAAAATGTCCACATGTTTCAAGAATTTTAAGAAATTAGTTTTTTTATTAAAGCATTAATGGTAATTTTAGTAAATACTTGTGACCAGTTGATTTTCATTGTAAACAGGTGAATTTAGTGAACTGGCTTAAATAACTCAAATACTTGCATTTTGATGGCTAATTTAATTTCTAAATCAACGTCCTTTATGTCCTTTCATGTTATTTTCTATCTTGTCAGCCAACTCTCAAGTCTCTGAACCCACTGGCATTTCTAGTATTAAACACACAGATATACACACACACACTCACAGAGGACTTTGTTTTTTCCTCCCTTACCTTGGACTTGTTTGATGGTGGGGAGCTGCGGCCCTTCTCGCTCTGTGAGTGTGTGTTGGTGGGTGGGGAGTGTGTGCCCAGGTTGGCTTGCGGGGGCAGGCTTCCTCCGTGCTGCTTGGCCCCCGGGGAGACCTGCATGGCCGCCAGCTGAGCTGCATACAACTGCTGCAAGGTAAGTGAGACAGGTAGACAGAGAGACAGACAAGGGTTGAGTCGGGGGGGGTTGAGGTAGTAAGAAAAGAAGAAGAAGATGGAGAAAAGAAAGGGGAGGAGGAAAAAGAAAAAGGAGAAGAAAAGGGCATGAATAAATGAATACTCGAGAGCGCACAAACAAAAAAGAAGACGCTGGCTAAAAAGCTCTGGAAGAAGAGGCCATTAGTGGCCCGGCCTCTGTTTGTGTGACAGAGAGAGATAGAGAGGGACATCTCCACTGTCAACCCCCTCCCTCACCCCATGGGAGAAGCGCTAACAGCCTCTCTGACAGGCCCAGAGATGGCCATGTCCCCTCCAGGTGCATCGTGGGAGAAAGGGAAAACATTGCGGCTATCGAGGTCATGCCGGAGAGCCCAGCTCTCGCTCAAGGTGAAAAAAAGTGATGATGGAGAAGGAAAAGAGAGAGAGAGGGGAAATTTGTGAAGCTACATGCCAGATGGAACACGCCAGAAGTGTCTTGTGCCCCTGCGATGTTTTTAGTGTTCTCACAATAAGACGCAAAAACACAGAAACACAATAAAATAGTCTCAAATAAAGATAAATTGTTTCAATAACTGCTGTGGGAAACAAAAAAACAGGGTTTCCCTATTCTTATTTATGTATTTAATTAATTTCCAATTAAATAAAAGCATTATGGCTTGAGCTGCGATGGTGTGAACATACTCAGGGAATATTTATGCAATACCATTGTATCACACAAACAGTCTCTGGCCAGTATTTCTACAGCAACAGACACAGAATAATATTCACAACTTGGAAGGAGCTTCAGTATTCATAAACACTTCTTTCTGTCTCTCTATCTTCCTCCTCAAAATCATCCTGCAAAGCTCAATTACTTTCATGTCGGCTAATACAAATCTCCAAGACTCTGTTTTGTTTTCTCAGAATTGTTATTCCCTCCTCTGAAGAGCAACAGAACGCTTGTTTAGCGAGAAGTAACTGATGTGTTGCTTTTTGAATAGTTATAATTGTTATTATTTATTTCTGGTGGAAGATTTTTCTGGAAGAGGACCATGTTTTTTTTTTTTTGAGTTTAACTTCCGTCCTTCTGTTGGTGCTTGGCTGCTGGCCACCGGCGTCAAACAAAGGCTGGTTTATGCAAATGGACAAGGAAGAGATGCTGTCACTGCTATCTCTCTCTCTCTCTCTCGCTCTGTCTATTTGTACGTCTCTCTATCTCTCTTGACAGCCGCATTAGCTCATACTCTCCTCTGCTATCTTAAATAAAGACATTTATCTCTTGTTATACAAACAAGGGGAGAAATGAGACATTCAAACTGGCAGCACACACACACACACACACATATACGCACACACGCAAGCACGCACGCACGCACGCACACACACACACACACACACACAAAAAAGCACTATTTGAAAGAAACTCATATTTTAAATTGAAATAATCTCTGCCTGACTGTCACTCACATGTGGCAACAACACTATTTATTGTTCCTTCAACACTGCAACAGCGACATTTTCTGTTAAAATACATCTTTTCTGCTGCTTTTACTGAACTCACAAACTTCTCTTGTAAGATACCTACCATTCCAAAAAAAAAAGTACTCTGAGGCAAAAAAAAATCAAACTAGGATGCTGGGTAACTTCATGTCCAAATAGTTATACAGCTTCTAGTGACTGTTCTGAGCTTCTTTTCTCCATATTTGATTTATTTCAGATTTCTGGTACCTTAATGTTCTGTCATAATCTTCTCAAAAAAAAGGGAAAAAAAGGGAAAAAAAGGGAACATTTGTTCTCCGCGGAATATCAGACAGTGTTATCAAATCCTTTGGTGCCGCTTGTCTTCATTTTTGGAAAGAAAGCCATAGAGTGTCAGCATCTGCTGCTGTTATGGACACCGAGGGGAACAATGATAATTGAGGCGCATACAGTAGACAGGGTGTACTGCTGCTGCTGCTGATGTGGGAATCAGCGGGAGATCGGTCATGCTCCGGCAAGCTACACGAACGCGGTGCGGAGGACCAGCTCGCTGAGATCAGATCGGCCTCCGCTCGCTCATTTCTCTTCAATTAGCTGCACTGTGGCTCCTGGAAGAGAGGGTGAGGAGGGGGTGCAGCCGAGCATGAACACCCCTCACCCGCTCTCCCTCCCTTCCTCCCGTCCCTACCAGCCAAACCCCCTAGCGAGTGGACCACAGGCGGTGTAGTGTGTGTGTGTGTGTGTGTGTGTGTCCTGCCATATTCGGACCAGTGGTTCAAAGGCCTCTTTATTTGCGGAGTGAATTGAGTTCCATTACAAGGCCAGCTCCCGTCACTCAAAGCCTGCTCAATGGGCCGGCGTGCAATGACACACACACACACACACAAACACACGCTTACACACACACACACACGGTACAGAGGGCAGAGGCACTGTGGAGCGCGCCCAGAGCGTCGCCACAACGACATGCATGTCAACAAACAGGAAGTGACAGCACAAAGCCCCCTGGGGTGACCGGAGGAGTGAAAACACACACACAGGCACAGACACACACAGACACAGACACACACAAACACAAACACACAGAGCAACACAATGAGTGGGGGGGGGGAATGCAGTCTTACTTGCAGGATGAGACTAAGGAATTTGAAATGTCATTTACTAGCCAGGCGTACATGCTGAGCTGTGTGTGTGTGTGTGTGTGTGTGTGTGTGTGTGTATGTGTTTAAACTGTTAAGACCTGCGCCTCACTCTTTCTGTCCCCTAATCCCTGAATGTAAGACCAGCACTAACACATATGCATGTATTTGTGTGTGTGCATGTGAGCATGTCTAGTGGTCAGCGTGTGCTTGTCACATGACACTCCCGCGATGTGTTTGTACATGTATAGGTGTGTGTGTGTGTGCCTGCCTAAGCCTGAGCTCTATTGACAAGAGGTGAAAAGGTGATGTGTGACTATTGGTGTTGCTCTGAGTGAACACATGATTGTTTGGTATTAGTGCTATTGACAACGTGCTCACACACACACACACACACACACACACACACACACACACACACACACACACACACACACACACTAGGTTGCGTCCATTGTCTCAGTCATGCCGTTTCCCCTGTCATCTTAGCAGGAGGAGATCTATGTATATGTGTGCGTGAGTCTTGGTCAATAATCTGCAGCTTTAGTCAGATTACCAGCTCGGCCGCTCTTTGTTGTCCGAGTTAGCGGCGCTTCAGAGCAGTCTGAGCTCTATTGTTTACATGGACACGAGGACTATTGTATGGATCTTAATGGATTCTTGTCTGTCTGTCTGTCTGACTTCCTGTCGGTCTGTTTTTGTTCAGTGTGTTTTGGTACTGAAGCACACACACAGAAAAAGAAGCAAAGTTTGGACTGACTGTGAGACAGAGGCGTTCGACACAGACACTTTCCTTTCTTTACGTCTTTATCAGCCTCTTTTGCTTGTGAGCCTTTATTGTCGTGTTAGTAATTGAAATGTATTTGTGACTGAACTATGCAATAATTAAAATAAAAAAGAGACCCATGTGGAAAGATGAATACACTGGTCAAGTTTAAATTAGATGATTTCAATGCCTTTCTTATACCTTTATGGCACAGCCTCAAGGACAAACACAGCATCAAATCTGTGGAATTTTCTTTGACAATAAACACCTCAAGAATTTGGGTTATTTTCCATTTGTATTCGCTTTAGTTGAAAACAGAGGTTAGTTTCCTTTTACTTATAGCGAAGTGTTATAACTTCATATAAAACCTAAATGTTAACTGTCAATAAAGTCATTAAGTGGGCTTTCACACCAATAATCAATCCTTTTCCTACACTCATTATGCCTTTGGAAGTGGTAAGGCGGCATTTGCCTAACTACAGTCAAGCTATCTCTGCTGCCTATTGATTTCCCAATGATCCCATGCTGCTATCACAAAATGGCATTTCCTTGCAACTCCAACAAGCCTTTAGGGCCCAGAAGACGATATCAACACGGAAGCAATTCTCACATCCGAGAAAATGCTTTGCTGCACTCTTTCTCTCTTCTAAGATAAGGTTTTGTGGAGAAACGAGTTGCTCGATTGATTTCTCATTTACCTTCTGTCATCTGTCCCCGTCTCTTTTTTCCTCTTTTTCCTTCTCCCTCCCTCCCTCCCTCTAACCGCCTGTCCGTTGTTTTGTCCGTCCATCTCTCCGGTGTACAGTGTGGTAATCCAGGACAATATGTTCCAACATCTGCCTCTCCATATGATGCCTGACCCACGCCATTGACCCTCTTTATACCACGCCACACACACACACACACACACACACACACACATTTAATCTCTCACACACGTTCACACTTTTCTCCTTCATTTACCTCCATCCATACCATCTCTCTTTCTCTCTGTTCATCCTTTTAACTGATCATCTTTCTAAATACCCCTGCCTTTTCACCTTTATCGCCCGTCTCTCTCTTTTGCCTGGATAAGTGCATTTTTCAGCTCTCTGTCTGTCCTTCTCAGTCCATTTATGTGATTTGGATAATATCAATGATATCAAGGGTCAATAGGGAGTCAGATTAACATGCTCTAATGCACAATGTCACACTCATCCCCCAGATTAAGATACTAAATGTCAAACTTGTACTCTCCAAAGCCTCTGTTGCCTTGAAACCCGTCTGTGGAGGATTCTGTATTAAGCTCCCATTGAGTATAAGTGCTACTCTGTTGATTTCTATGCAGGATGTTTTAAACATAGAAACAGCTTTAAATCATTGAGAGATTAATACATTTTTCTCAGAACTGCACTTAACTCAAAGCTGTGCTGTCTGCTTTCTTTCTATGTATGCAGTTTCCATGTCAGTAGTGTAATTAGGGTAAAAGCCATTGTTCCTCATTAATTGTTTTTCCTTTAGTTGGTTTTACAAATCAAGCTCAGTTTAACTTTAAACTACAAACATGGCTGTTTGTGTAGTTGCTGGCAATGTCATCAGGGTTATTTGTTTTTGTTTTTCATCAGAAAGCCTGTGTCAGAAATCAGGGTCTTAAACAGAAGAAACTATTGAGTTGCATTATGGGAAATGTAAGACTCAGTGTTTCTAGGGATTTCTCAAGCTCTGTGCTGCTTCAAATTTGATGATTCTGTAAAAAAATAAAAAATAAACTTGTCTAGTACCCAAACTTTAAATTCAATGTGCAATATTAAATTGATGTAGCTAATCCTACAAGGAAGTTAGTAATGTATGAATCAAAATATAAGAGGGAAGTACAAAATACCAAACATGCTGTTCTGAGAAAGAGAAAGACTATTACATGACTTCTGGGTATTTAAAATAATAATATTAATTAAAAAACTTAAACAGTTACTTAGCAGCCAGCAAGGTGCCCAATGCAGCTTTAATGTGTATGAAGGTGTGTGTGTGTGTGTGTGTGTGTGTGTGTGTGTGTGTGTGTGTGTGTGTGTGTGTGTGTGTAGTATGGGCTGCATATATTAGTGCTATTCTACCAGTTTCCCAAGTGAGTCTATTGAAGCCCGTAGAAAGTACTGAGGCACCAAAGGTCATGACCTAGACCAGATTAATCTCTCTTATTATCCTGTCATTGCCAGAGATAAAAAATGTCACCTGTGTGTTGCCTATCACTAAAACTCCAATGTTAGTAATTGTCATATCCTAATCTGATTTAAGGATTACATTGTTCCATTGTGGGCAGATGAAATAAAAAAAATGGACTTGGACTCACCTTGTAATTATAAAACCTTTTCAAAACCCTTTTTAGTGCAATTTTGTAGATGTATCAGAGGAAATGCATGACATAGCAGGAAATAGGAAATTATTATAAACATTGGTATATTAAAAAAAAACAATATACACACTGTAATGACTATGTGTGTGTATGTGTGCAGTTCAAGTGTCCACATGTTCTGTCAACATGTTTCCTTGCACTCTTGAATGCAACCAGGAAGTTCATTGTGTACCCTATCTGAAAATCTTTCATTTTCTCTCTCTATTTGTGTGTGTGTCTCAGCTAAGTGGGTTCACCTGTGTCCTCTCCGACAAAACCACTGTGTTGCCGTGGCGACCCAAGGCCTGAGCTAACTGTCATGTCTCGTCTCGGCAACAGAAAACACCTCCTTATCAAATGAGGGCGTGGAGACGATCCCAAAGGAAATCCATCCACATTGAGACATCTGTACTTGTGTTAGCCCGGGCAAATCCGTTTCTTTCTGACAAGCCTTAATCTCAATGTGCCACTGTGTTTGTGTGTGTGTGTGACTGTGTTTGTGTGTTTTTCTGAGAGGATTGTAAGAAAGAAATCTGCTAGTGAGATGTTTTTTTGCACTTGTTGTGTCCTCTCACCCCTCCCTGCTGGTAAAAAACAACAAAAAAAATCCAATTGCAAGGTGGACAAAGCCGTTCAACTGGAGATTGAGTGAGTCTGAACACAGTCGAACATATGGACGGCTAGATTGAAGCAGTGATAACACCGGGGAGGACATTATTCTCAGGCTAAACACACAAATGTGCTTACACACACACACACACACACACACACACACACACACACACACACACACACACACACACACACACACACACACACACACACACACACACACACACACACACACACACACACAAGCCAGTAATAATGAAATCAGTGAGGACAGCGGGGTCCGTTCTCCATGACAGAATTACACAGCTATTCTATTCTCCCTGTAGTGTCTAGCATATGGGGCAGCACGTTTGGCTGACAGGTGCAAATGTATTACACACACTCTGCCTAACCTTTAACCCATATTTTCCCATAATTCCCTAATCGTGTGAACAGTAAGTGAAAAAGATGTGTAGAAAAATATGTGTGTCAATGCAGCTGTTTCTCTACGATATCCGTGTGTGTGTGTGTGTGTGTGTGTGTTTGTGTGTGTGTGTGTGTGTGTCACATTTTATGATAATGCGTGTCAAGAAGACATGAGGGCCAAGTGCAGCCTGTACCGAGGCAGCACCGGAGGTTAATGTGTTTCAGACAAGCAACTGGGGGGACGCCCGCGCAGGCTCTTAACCCCTGGGAGAGGGGGCCTCAAAGCCACGTGGATCTGAGTGGAAGTATGTGAGGTCTAGTTGTGTGTGTTTGTCTGTTTTGGTGTGTGTGTACAAGTGATGGTTGGGGGGTCAGGATTACCAAGCGGTAGGCCACTTATTCTAAATATGCAGACAGGAAAAGGACCAAAGTCAGACTCATCCTCCTTATGAGTGGGATAACAGATGTTGACTCTTTTTTGTGATTGTTTTACCTCTCTGTGGTTTTGTCTCTCTCTGTTAAAGCTTTCTGGTTTCTTGCTTACTCACTGTTTGGCCTCTGAATTTATGACATAGTAGCAGAGCAAACAAGCAGATCACTTGAACTTACGATGTGCACATGAGCTGATCCCTTAAATTTGATTGCTCAAAACTGTCAGGTAGCTTCCAGCGTCCAATCAAATTATACATCTCATTTAATCACACAGAACATAACACAACAAAGTTCAGACTATGAGTTGAATGAGTCTGGCTTGTAGCTTTACTTTGTGAAGCTCAGCCTCTTTGACTTGCTACAGTGATGTGGCTACTTAATCACAGCTTCTGATTAAAGAAAAGTTAATACTGAAGTGATTTTTGAGCACTTTGACATTTTGTGGTGCATTTCAACATTTTGCATTTTTTTTGTGATTTTCAGACATTTAAATAAAACTGACTTTACTGAAGACAGCACGCGCTGAACACTTTCTTGTAAGCATTCAGTGGGGTTTAATTCTGACGTACAGTATGTGTTTTCCCGCTCGTTTTCATTCATGTCAGAACATGAAGAAAATTACATTTCAGAAGTACATGTGATGTGACATATGTAATCCATCACAGTGAACAGCGCTTTCCTTTATTGTGCTGGAAAGTTGAGAGAAAGGAGTGCTTTTGGACAGGCAGAACAATATGTAATCATCATTCCGATCATGATGTTAACTTAAAAGCTAAATCACAAATAAAGACGCCTTAGTGTCGTTAAAAGAGACTGAAATCTCTTCAGCGTCAACCACAGAGTAGCTTTGACAGTCAATCTGAATATTTCTGTCTTGAACTTGTAGCAGGACAAAGCCAGAGGGCTAGAGTTACACTTGTTTGTTCTGTGTGATTTTTTAGCTCTGATCATATTTTTATGGGATCACTTCACTGTCCACACTGGAGTGAGGTGACAGCTGTGCACCCCGTGCCCTCCCCTGTGTGGTTGTGTTTGTGGTCTTGTATAGCTCAGGGGGAGTATGGTGTGAAGACTGTCAGGGGATTTATTCCCAATGGGACCACCCAAGCATAAGGGAAAACTGAATGATTTAGTCTGACTTCTAGTTGTTGTTGTAATTTACTGTATGTTTTTGGTCCCTAAATCTGTTACCAAGAGCTCATGTGTAGACAGAGTAATCTCACCTGGAGTTGTAGGGGTCCCAGGCCTGGTGTAGCAGCAGCAGCAGCAGCTGCCATTGTTGTGGGGATGAGCTGGAGAGGGTAGGGGTCACCTGAAGAAAACCAGAGAAATCACATTTTTTAAGTAACACATTGAGCTAATATTAAATATTAATATTCTAAGTGTTCTCCATATCTCCTAACTCCCCTCCCCTTTACTCATCTCCTTCTTTTCATCCCATAGCCTCCCTCTCTTCTCCACCCATCCCTTGCCCTATCCTCTATCCTCCATCTCCCACCTCCCTTTGCCCTCATCCTCTGGTTTTTCTCCTCCCTCTCATCCCACCTTCGTCACTCCCTTCCCTTCCCTTCCCCTCGCCTCACCCCCATCAACCCCCCCCCACTACCACCACCACCACCACCACCACCTGAGTCCTTCTCTGCAGCTGTTAAAGCCGTCCTTTGTGTGTGCTGCCGGTAGGGCCTTAATGAAAAGCCTGATTGTGTGTCCTCCTCCTTAATACCCCCTGACAAAGAGCAGCGAGGTGAGGGGATTCTGATAAAGCTGGCCCCAGCGCCATAATTAAGAGCCGCCACCGCCGATTGCTGCTCTCTCCTCTCGCTTTTTTTCCCCCTCAACTGTTCTCCTGCTTTGTTGGGAGAGGGATGCTTTCAGTCTCTCTCTCACTCTGTCTCCCACTTTCTGCCTCCTTGTGTCCTTCTTGTTGTCATCTTTCTCTCTTCACAAGTTACTCTCCACATACCCCCCCACCCCACATTTCTGTCAGGAATGATAAATCAAGAGATAGATGGACAAATGGGGCGGAGGAGATGACAGAAGTGCAGAGAGAAAAGCAGGAGAGAAAAGGACGAGTGCGGATTATTAGTGACCAGGTGCAGATAGGCTGCTCTGTAATTACTCCGAGAGAAAGGGATAGAGAGCGAGAAAAGGGGAGGGAGAAAGGTCAGAGATGAGGGAGGAGGAGATGGAGGGTGAGGAAGGGCAGATAGGGAGAGGAGAGGAAGAATACAGTACCTAATCACTGTAATATTGATAAAATGTGCCTGTTGACAGCTCTGAATTGCTTGAGGTCATGCCCACAAACCAAAATACAGTACACAGAGGTCAGACTTTTATACTGGTGTTACACCGAGGAGAAAACTTGGGAATGTTCTCAGGGCTTGACCTTGCATTTCTGACCTGAACCTTCTGCATAGCGGTCAGCCTCTTGGCTGTATCAGGACCTTCTACTGTGCATTTGTGTGCCCATGTAAATATGTGTGTGTGCTTGGCATAAGCCAAGACTTTCCTTCGGACATATTTTCCCATATAACTTGGTTCTAAAAAAAAAAAAAAAAAAAGCTGAGACATTCTTTTCTCCAGTGGGGTTAGGGGGGGCGGGAGGGATTAAAGAATTATTTCAGGACTGTGTATTCTAGGAGATGGGTCTTTTCTCCTTGCTCCCTGGACAAACATGAGCTGGGTGGATATTTATGCTCCTCCTGGGGGTCGCTGTAACAAAAGGGAGAAAGACGGAGGAAAGCAAACATGTTGCTCTTGGCTTGGGGACAGCGACCTCAGCGGACGGAGATAAAATTTCTCACTGACAAACAGACGAAAGAGGGAGATAGATGGAGGGAAGTGAGATGCAAATACGTCATCGATATCCCTTTGGTGTCAATTGGTGCGCAATTTGACATTTCTAAAAAAAATTTTTTGGACCAGACTAAAAATAAGAGTATTTTGGCCTCTGCTGCTTCACTTCTGATTATCAATCTGTCTCTTGTTAGTTCCCCACCTTTGTGAAAGTGCAATGCTTGAACACTAGAAAGCCCCTTTAAATGTTTCAGTGTCATCTTAAAAGAGCTAATTTGAAAATTACATGAAAGAAGAGAATGTGACAAATGGTACTGCAGGGACCACTTGTGGAATAACACAATATCCTTTTTTAATTTGAGAGCTGAGTTGTATTGTGTATTATGTTGTATTATGCAACTTAGTTTTAGAAATAAAAGGAAAAACTGAAAATCAGTTTATAAATTTAGGTTTTAAAGAAAATTATGCCAAACCTGAAAATGCAGTACTGTTTAGAACAAATTATAAAGAGTCCTTTCAAAAGTTAAACAGCTATAGTGTCAAAATCTTGTCATGTCAGTGGGTTGGACATTATTGTGTTAATGTTCAACAAGTGTTCAAACAAGTCACAGAAGTCTATACTGTGCAGATAAAATCTATTCATATCTTCAAAGCTACGAAGCGCCGTGAGAATATGTCAGAGCACAATGCTACACATGTCCTATTTAGAGCTGCAGCACCAAACTACATCAACTCACAACAACTTTGAAAGTTGCCAGAGAGTTTTCTCAGGGGCGGCCCAGCCTGGCGCAGTGTGCCAATCCGGTTGGAGTTGGCGGAGGCAGTGAAAAGACAAGCCCACCACTTGACAGGGTATTTACGTGGGCAGTGGGCGTGGGTGAAGATGGCACTAATTAAAATGGAATGGACTTGTTTGGGAAGCTGTGAAACTCTAAGGGGGTGGGTGGGAGGGGGGTGGGAAGGGAAGAGGGACTGAGTGTGCACGAGCTTGCGTTTGTGTGCACGCTCTTAGTATTTTTTTTTCCCTTATTTTTTGTGTTTGCGATATCACAAAGCAATGTCTGGCTGCCTGGACGTTTGTGTGTGTATATGTGTGTTATTGTGTGTGGGCTGTGTTGGAAACATGTTCTGGCTGCGTCCTGTGTTAATGTGAGGAGAACCTGGGGCAGGTCACATTACCACCCTCCCCACCATCCCCCCCTCCCCCCCTCTGCTAACCCCCCCACTGTGCATTTATTCCCAGCATCCCCTGGCAAGCAACCCCCACTCTTTTTCTCTCTTTCTCTCTCTCTCTATCATGGTAAACAACACATTGCCACACAGCCGGAGCGTGATAGCCAAAAAAAAAAAAAAAAAAAAAAAAAAAACATGTCCTGCAGGACGCCTGTATTTTGTTGCTTTTATACATCAAAAAATAGACAAGACAAAAGGAAGGAGCCAAGAGGACTGAGCGAGAGAGGGAGAAAGAGAGATAAAGCGAGAGAGATTGAGAGTGTAAACAGGAAGGGTGTATTTGGACTGGTTTTTCTATTAAGAGAGAGATGTTGTTGTAGGGGCGAGCTCGTCTTTTGGGAAACAATCCGACTCCCTGTGTGGGAAAATGGTCAGACTCTACCTTGCTTGGTGAAAAACATTTGAAACATCACACATAAAAAGTCCTTTTACACTGAAAGTTGCACCTATTTATGAATGCACGTGTGTGTTACTCACTGCAGCCAGGCTTGTAGTTGAAGCCAGGGGGCATGAGGAAGCCCTGCTGGGCTGCAGCCGCTGCCAGAGTCCTCTGGTCCGGAGGAAAGACGGGAATCATCAGTGGAGGGAGTTGGCCCTGGACCTGCTGATGAAGGAGGGAGAAGAGGGGGGGAGGAGGGAGAAGGAGGAAAAGAGGAGGAGGAAAAGAAGAGGAAGAGGGGAGAAAAGGGAGTAGAAAACATGAGCATCTTTGGCGTCTCTTTTAGTGACCACCCATAGACAAGCGCTGAAAACAATGCTTGCAATAATGCTAAAAATAGCGCTGTGTATGTGTGTAACTGATCCTAGAACAGATTGAGTACCATTCTGAAGGCAGTTACATATAAATTATATCATAATTATTTCTCAGAATCATATGCATTCAGGCTCATATACATATATTCATGCAATACATATGGAACACACATATGACATCAGTCTGCACTGCTTAGACACTTAGGAAGTCCCGCGTGCACGCACACACACACACACACACACACACACACACACACACACACACACACACACACACACACACACACACACACACACACACACACACACAAACAAACTCTAAGGACTCCATCTTCTCAATTCAAAGACAAAAAGCAAGTCATGAGGGCAGTTCACAAAACTCTCACAACAGCTGGCCTTTTCCTTTTATTTGGAAGATGATGTTCTCTCCCCTCTCCCCGCATCAATCTCCCCAACCAAACCACAACACACGCAAACACACAGACACACACCCTCTGTGCGCGTCTGTCGGCAGAGAGCCATACGACTTCACAAGGTTTCCAGGATTTTAAAAGGAGAAGCAGAAAAAAGCTCCTCCGATGGGTGGCTTTGGCAGGGACGACAGGAGAGGGAGAGGGAGAGAGAGAGAGAGAGAGAGAGAGAGAGAGAGAGAGAGAGATAGGGAGACAGAAAGAGAGAGAAGTAGGAGACAGATGGTTGCACTAAACAGCGTTCTGCCAAAAACAACACACAAAGACTTGCGTGTGATGGACTGACTGACAGTTTGAGAGGAAAGAGGATGAGGAGAGGCAGTGAGGAGAAGAGGGAGAATGGAGAAAGGTAAGAATCTTATCAACCTGTAAAGAGGTCTAATGCTGGTATGACGTTGAAGCCACAAATATAAAGAGGGGGATAGAGCTCAGCTAAATTTGGTGCAAATTTTGAGTAAATTTCCCAAATAAGTTTCCATAAACTACTGGGCAACATACTCCATAGAACCCCAGTATCTCTTTAGCTCTGTGGGTACATCATGTCATTTATGTTATTGTCATTAATCAATTTGCTTTTGTTGAAACATACAGTGTGGTGTTTTATTTGGCCACCAGTTCTGCTTTTGAATCTTTGGGCATGGCAGCAATACAACAATGCTGCGCCTACACTGTACGGAAATAAAATAAAAAGAAGAAGAAGAGGCACATCCTGCAACATGATCACTTATTTAACAAATCAGTTTTATCACTCCTGTACTTCAACATTGAGTCATTGTTTTTATCCATTGGAGTTGGATTATGTGGAATTTCAAAAATGCCATAAAAACAGGTATGTGGAAACTAACTTCAGACAAAAGTGTTGTTCATCCTGTGCTATCTTTACAGTCCAAGATTTAACCTTGATAAACACTTTATTTGAGAGAGTTAGGCTGGATTTAAATCCACACTTTTTAAACTGACCTACAATAAAATTGAAGGATAGATGCCTTAGGACGGCAAACCAAAAAAAAAAAAGGAATTAGAAGTGTATTCCAGAAAACTTTAATTGTGATTCCATAAAGTCAGGCTGCTTGTGAAAAACAGATTTAAAGAATGAATGATCAAAATAAAAGCAGAGCAGCCCTCAAAATCCTGAATTCCTGCCCTCAAAATCCTGGGTCCTATACTTCCCATAATGCAACTTGATACAATTGGCAGAGTGCCCCTTTATTAAATCAAATCCCTGATAGGGTCTTTAGGCCTTTGACCCGTACTACTGGTTGCAAAACACTTTGTTCCCTCTTTACCACTCATCTCCTCTCTGTCTCTCTTTGCCAGGAGGGCAGCACAGAGAGGTAATAGCTGAATAGGATAATGGGCAGGTAAAAGCTGTTTGATGTGGAAAATTGATCTGGAATGATGGAAATGGCTGGAAATGGCTGCACAATCATAAGGATGCGGTGGTGGTGCCACAGTACAATCAGGTAACATCTCGGTGATATGGACACTTGAAGTGGTTAGTGCTTGAGACAGGTAAATAGTCTCTCAGTGCTAACAGCGCTTCCAGCTCTTTCCCTGCCTGTGTGTATATACTCAAGTTTCCCTGGGCGTATGCATGCTCCTGTACTGTAAACACCTATGTGTGTGTGTGTGTGTGTGTGTGTGTGCCTCCCCCCTCCTCCTGCTCCTGTGTGTCGGCATGCGGCAACCAGCAGCACTGTAATCAAACTATCACTGCGCAGGGGAATAGCGCTCTCTTCAAGCGGCTCCTGTTTCCCCCTTACACCAAAAACAATAATTACTCCACCATTTTGGTAAACCATAAACCGACGTGTCGCCTGCGCTGCGCGATCAGAAGGGAGAGGCGTTCCAGCGTGATGCTCGGACAGGACCCCCACAGGGACGAATCACAGACAGAACAGTTCCGCTCTGCCTTTCAGGCCTAATTGGACATATGCTGGAGTGGAGCTGGCTAGCAATACTGTAATGTACCGTAGGGAGGAGGAGAGGAGAGGATAGGAGAGAAGAGGAGAGGAGGAAGAGAAATCTGTGGCAGCTGTAATACATACATACTGTACATAGACACACTGGCACATATACTGTATGACGTCTGTGTGTGTGTGTGTGCACATGGCTTTGCTTTCTTTTATTCCAAAAGAAAATGGAAATATCATAGAATTTCTGAGTCTCTTTTTCTATCTCATAACAAAAAGCCTACATACAATAGGAAGACATTAATCAGCCTGCAGAACTGCTGCACAATGCTCACAAGTCCCCACAATGGGATAAGAAGATCAAGCAACAGCAGAAATGAACAAAATGACAAGAGAGAGACACAAAAGGATGAGAATAAAACAGAAATACACGAGAGAGAAAGTAAGACGGAGATTGGTTTATGGAGCGTCATTCCCTCCCATATGCTGCTGTTATAATAGTTGAGTTAAATATGTGTGTGACAGCTGTTGAGCTGATGAGCAGCACCACTAGCCTAGCATGGTCACTGGCATGTACACACACTGACCTCCAAACACACACATGAGGCAGAAAACACAGGTCAGAGCAAGTAGAGGGAGGAACAAGGGACTGTGTGACCTGTGTGTTTAGGTGTGTGTGTGTGTGTGTGTGTGTGTGTGTGTGTGTGTGTGGAGGGGTGAGCGTGGTTGTCCGCTAGCCGATCATATGATATCAGAGTAGATCAGTCTCCCTCATCATGGTCCGCTGTGCATTCCTTCTTATTTACATTCCGTTACCATCTGCGAAATGACTTAATCTGATATTTCTCCTAATATTGGATATACAATAATGCAATACCTTAAAGTGGATTATGTGTTAGCCTCGTGATCGCAGTGTAAACTTTGAAACCGAGAGGAAGAAAAATCGAGGGAGAGAGAGCTCTCAAATCAGAGAATAAGAATCAGAGACAAAGCGATGCATTGACAGAAGGAAAGAAAAGCCTGTGAGAGAAAGTGAGGGTGAGAGAAACAGAGAGAGGAGAAAGTGAGCGCGAGGGCCAGATCTATCAGACAATCTCCAGATCCCACATAAAGGAAAAGGCACATCTGAAACAGCAGGCGCTTTGGGGAATAACGCACTCCTCAGCTTCTCTTTCACATCAGGCCCAAAGTGAACATGAAAACCTACAACACACAGACAAAACATCACACTGCTGCTACTGTACGCTGCCGACGTGGAGAATAAGGGGCTCCGCTTTTTATCTGCAAACCCCTCCTTCTCTTCCAAAAAAGAAACCTGAAACAAACAAAACTGGAACTCATCTGAAAAAAAAATCCTCTAATCAGTGATAAGTGAACGCAAAACAAAGACAAACACTCGAAACAGAAGAAGAACCGCATATATATAAAGACAACGTGTGAAACTTTTTTTCTTGAGAACTTTCACAGGGGCGAAGAGGACAGAAAGAAAGAGAGAAGTCGACGATTCACCCTGGCGAGACAACTTCTCAGGAAGTAAACAGCAGATAGACGGAACAGAATGAACAAGAGAGGGAGAAGGAGAGACGGAGAGAGGGGAGCAAGAGTTGGATAATTGGCAGCGAGTCGAGGCTGCGTTCACCACGCGCCAGGCGGCACAGCTTGAACTTAAAGCGCCGCTGCGGCATAATGAAGATGTGGCCGCTAATTAACATATGGGGTGTGAAACAGGTTGGTTGGCACGCGGCGCGCTAAAAACTCCAAGGTAAAGTTATTATTGGGGAGTAATTAGCTCTATGAAGTTAATGCGCCGAACAATAGCTGCCAGCGCCGCACAATATGGCTCGCATCTGAGCGCGCGAAAAAAATAGCCCCCGCTAAAGTGCGAGTCCCACAGCTAAAATCTGTTGGCGACCATATGCTCCGGCAATTAATGCAAGACCTGGATGACCTATTGCTAAAGAAGGGACGTGCAAGCGATAGAACCAATAATTAATTTGGAGAGAGAGAGAGGGAGAGAAAGAGAGAGCGATAGCTGGCTTTTAATATTAGTCCATTAACTTTCTATGGACAGGGGCTATTAGAGGCCAGCCTGCTGTGAATGTAGAGGGCAAGGTTTCATGTGGCAATGGCTGCACACACACACACACACACACACACACACACACACACAGGTATGTCTGTGTGTGTGTGCATTAGAGAGAAAGCATGTGAGCAAGGGTGGGTCTCGGTGGGAAATGCTGCTTGGTTGTGGTCCAGTTTGTGAGTGCGCGTGTGTGTGCGTGCACATCGACACGTAAGGAAAACACAAATTACACTGGTTGCAGTGTAATGGGAGTGATTAAACAATTACACAGGCAATTGGGTTAGCCGCTCCTATGCACAGAGTACAGAGGTGCTGGTGTGCGGTGTGTGTGTATGTATGTGGTGTACTGTATGTGTGTGAAAATGAATGAAAAGCGTGCTTTTTAGTGTTTTTTTTTGCTTTTGTTTTTTGCTTTTTCCTCCCACAGAATGAAAAATATTGGACACGGACAGAGGCTGCACTTGTGACTGCATCAGGTGTTATTACACTTGGAGGGGTGTGTGTGTGATTGAGTTACCAATGTAGGTTAACCTTAATAGAGAGCTTGTTAGCCGCTGTCGCCGGCGCGTCTGGCCTCTCTTAAACTAGTCAAAGCATCAGGTGGCTTTACTCATTTTCTCATTCTATCTCCCTTCTTCTTACGTCTGCTTTGCTGTCTCCCACCTATAGCAACGGATGATGAAATGAAAGACAGCCAACAGGGGTAGAGAGGTCAAAACACACTTAACAGCGTGTGTGTGTGTTTTGGTTGAGTGAATTTGATTCATTAGGCAGGACACACACTTCTGTCCCCTCATCCCACAGTTTCAAATATACTGTACATCGCGCGAGTGTGTGTGTTGCCTCTATTTTATGAAAATGTGTGCGTGTTCTCAAGGTAAGCCCTGAGCCGCTCGGCAGGTGAGCTCCTTTCATCCCCGTCGCGCTTCCCCGCGCAGCAGCAGCAGTCGTCCCCGGCCACACCGGAGGGAGCCTCGGAGACAAGACGTTTAATTAGAATGAGAGGAGACGAGAGGGAAAGCAAAGGGAAGTGTGAGGAAATATGCTCACCCCTTTGAGCTTAACAAGAAGGCCCCTAGCAGGGGGTAGGGGTGCTGTGTGTGTGTGTGTGTGTGTGTGTGTGTGTGTGTGTGTGTGTGTGTTTGCATGTCTGCAGGTGTTTATGTGCACACATGTTCTTGTTTCTTTAGAGAGCCACTTGTGTTACACACTCAGAGTGAGCAGAAGTTTTTCAAAGTAAAGGTCATTTTTCCTGGTCCTTACTTACCCTGGGGGATAAGTTCAGATTCAGGATATTTGGGTCTAGGTTTTAGATTAACATTTAAATTAGGTTGGTTGGGTTAAGGTTAATGAGAATTTAGGATCAGGACTTGGATTAGGGGTTAGGATTAGAGGTTTAGTTGGGATAAAGGTTAAACTCAGGACTTGGACTAAAGAACACTGAGGGTTAAGGTAGGATTAAGTGTAGCAAAGTCCCCTCAGTCAAAACGTTAAAAAAATATGAATGTGTGTGTGGGATGAAATGAATGGATCATAATTGATGCTAATTAATGGATAATTCCAGGTAGAATCAATTAGTTAAAGCGGGAAAGTGGCCAATCACTGATTTCCGAACACTAACGAAAGGAGTGTGTGTGTCTCTTCATACTGTATGTCATTAGCTTGTGTTGCTGTTATGCCTGCCTCTGTAAACGAACTCACTTGTTTGTCAGCTCGCACCACATTCAGCGAGTGCTGCTGGCCTAAATAGTGGACGCTAACACGCATATCGCTAGCTTGATTTGGGTTTCAGGGCGAGAAAAAAAAATAGGAAACCGGACGCGAGGACAATAAATAATTTGTCCTCCTTTCATGAGGGATGTGTGTCACTCTCCTCTCTTTTTCATGAGCTTGATTATTCGTTTCATTTCATCACCTCTTCCAAGTGGACGGTTGAAAGCATTCTTCACAGGCCTTTGGGGGTTTGGGCCCAACAAAGCCAAGGACGCAGACACACACACACACACACACACACACACACACACACACACACACACACACACACACACACACACACACAAGAAGGGACAGCTGAACTCAGCCTCGTTAGGGGGAAATGCAATCACAAGGGGTTTATCATACAGACACAAAACACACAAAAACACACACGCACACACACACACACACTGAACCTGGTGCCCTCTCTCTGGCAGGCCATTGTATTGTGGGATTGTGCGGACAATCTCTTCATGAATGATTAAGCAGTGTATTTCTCGACCAAGTCTTTGATGATGAGTGTGTGTTTGATCATCAGGCGAGTGCGCGCCGCTTTCTACGTCTGCTTTCGATACGTGTGCGCGAGCGAGCACAGGCGTATATTTTCCGTATGTTTGTCCGCAGTTGTGCGCACTTTGATGTGCGCGATACATGTGGATGTGCGTGAGTGTGTGTTTTTCGAGCTGCTGCGATGAGCCCCTGTTGATTGTGTCCCTCTCTTAACGAGGCTGCCTACAGCTGCCCCTGCTTGTGAGAAACTATTGTTGGGCCTGTTCAATGGAGAGACGCTTGTTTGGGAAAAGGTTGCAAAGTCATGGGAAAAGAGAGCTTTGTCTCGGCGGGGTCGTGAGGGAGTGAATCATGAGCGGACGTGTTTATAGCTTAACACACACAGCTGCGTCAGACACACACACACACACACATACGCAGAGATGAAGAAATGGACGCTCGAGAATGCACAGAGAAATCCTCAGAAACAAACATGTGCGCTCTTTTTTTTGTCAAAGAGACAAAACACGAACAATTCAGAATTTAACTTGCACAAAGCAAATAAACACAGCTGCTTTGCACAGAATCGTGGACACACATAGACACACGTCCCACACACATGCTATCACAAGGTCTCTTATCACACAAACTCTGTATGGCTAACCTCTCGGGGGGAAAGGGAATGTGTGTGTGTGTGTGTGTGTGTGCGTGTGTGTGTGTGTGTGTGTGTGTGTTCCCTCTTGGACAGGGTGTCTCTTTATGATACAAAGCCCGGCTTTCTCAGCTCAAAATTCAGTGTCATCTGCTTTTACAAAGGCCTGGGCTATTCGTTCCAAGCCACCTGGACCAACATAGAGGCTCCAGTGTAGCACCAAAAAGGACAATACTTCCATTTTTAACTGTGACATACACCCACCCATTTTCTTAGGAGCTTGAGACACAGATTTACATTCAAATGGACTTTTTTTTTAGTTGAATTACTTTGCAGATTTTTTTTTTTATATAAAGTTATTCACTTATGTCTACAATCTACACAATTAGATATGTTTAACATCCTGTTCATAAAAAGAGGCTCCAAAATAAGAAGTCAACTAAGTTTGCATTTCCTGGTATTTCCTAGTGATAGGAATTCCTCCATAGATGAAAGGCAAGAGTGAAACATAATGCGTCCTCTTCTGAGGGGGGGGAAACAAGCTTAATAGAACTTTTAATCAGTTTTTCACTTACTTTGAAAAAGTAAAGGGTGGTAGAGAAGATAGGTAGCAAAAGATATGGGGTAACCCCAGGCCTGAGTCAGGCCGGATCCACATTACTTTCAGTATAATTGGGTCCAGGAAGGGTCCCATTCTAGGGTTTCAAGTCTAAGGTCTCCACTTTTGTGTGTCTAATACCCAGGTGAATCCAAGCAGACTCACCATCAGCTCACATTAGGACTAAAAACTGGGCTCTGTCTGGAAGGCTTATATTGATATCCATTAGCTAGCTTGTAGTTACCGTGATAAACATTTAAGATGGTGAGCTAATTCAAACATTTTATTGGCTACAAGGTGAATCCATGAAAAAGATGAACCTATTGTTAGCTTCTGTTTTGAGCGTCTTCCCAATTCCTTTCTTGGCTACCTCACTGGCTTAGTTGCCTGGATTTGTACAACGTTGCTGTTGCTTAACCGAGCAAATCTACTGCTGTGTCTGTGAAAACACCTACACAATCACTCAAACACACAATGGAATAAACATCAAAAAACCTACCTCACTGACAGTTTTATGTGCAAACTTTGATTTATATAATATAGACTTAAATCATACATAGTGTACTAGCCAGCACCCTACTTCTGATTTTTCCAAGCAGGCTGACCACTTTTAAGTGATTACACAGGTTTTGTGTGTGTGTGTGTGTGTGTGTGTGTGTGTGTTAGAGGAGGAGCTATAATAAGTCAACACTGATTCAGGCCCCAAATGCTGATGGCTGAGCGAGGAAAAGCTGCAACAATCACAATCACAAAATTGCCTTTGTGGCCCAAAAACACACACACACGGAAAAATGTACATACACACAACAACACACGTGGACGGACACACACACGCGTGCACACACTAACAGGCCTCACCTGGATTTGTTGCTGCAGGAGGTTGATTTTGTGTTGCTGCTGCAGAAGCTGCTGCTGTTGCCGGGCAATCTGAGGACGGAGCACACAACACATTATTAGAATGTACTGTATATTCAGTGCGTGTGTGTGTTCTGGTGTGTGTTCAGGGCCTGTGGGAGATGCGACACATCTGCAGGTCTCCGAGGCCCCAGTTGCACGACAGAGGGTCGATGCCCTGGTATGAAATATTAAAGAGCTCATCTCATCTGGACTCAACTCGCAGCCAAATGGACAACAGTGTCACACCGACACACTCTGTATCAACCCTTTTCCTAATATATTAGTTATAATCGATTTGGAGACATTTTCTCACTTTTACACATTTATTTAGACTTTTTACTTTTGTTTCTTGTAATATCATTTTACTCTGTTTTAAGATAACCCTTCTTTTGCATTTCTCTTTCTTATTCTGCAAGAGAGCAACAACTTTACACCTAAAATGTGATTATTAATTCTGCTTAAAAACTCTCCAGTGACTCTGGAAGTGGACTGGAAACACAATAATTCAGTATCCACATACAGAACATTCATGTACAGCCAGACTCAGTGCTTACTGCTGGAGGATGCAGCCCAGGGCACTGTAAGGTATTGTGTTTGTCACAGGTGATTTTATATCCTTACAGCCATGTTTCTGCGTAACTGTGAGGTGTGTGTGTGTGTGTGTGTGTGTGTGTGTGTGTGTGTGTTCGTTCTTCTTATTGCAAGGTTTCCAGAAGCTAAAAAGCACAACAAAGAGGGAAACCCTTCTCTATGCAAATACCTGGCATACTCCTGCCTGGGAGCTAGGAGCGTGTGTGTGTGTGTGTGTGAATGTGTGTGCATGTCTCCGCTACATCCGCTCCAACACATACATACCCTCAGCTCATTCCTGTGCAGTGTCCCTGTGTTCGAGCCAAAGGCGCATGTCTCTGGCTGTGTGAACACTATACAGTCTGAGATGTGTGTATGCGTTTGTGTGTGTGTGTGTGTGAGTATAAAGGGGAAAACAATCTGTGTGATTTGTTGCTTTTCAACCACACCTTTGAGCACAACTTCTGTTACAAACCTTCAAATCTGTGTGAGGATTCCTGATGACCATTTGTGATGGTTAAGTGTGTGTCCACATATGTGTGTGCATATGACTTGGAATTACAAATCAGTATCCAATCATGTGGCTGCTTAGTGTTTACTGACCCAGCACAACAAATGTACAGTAATAGTAGTTTATATTTTAAAATATGGTGAATTATGCAAAGAATCAAGACATCTACAGATGGGGAAATTTCTTAAAAAGTGCTATATATAGTGATATAATAATTATTCTGTGAACTAAAGCTAGACTAAATGACTTGTTAGGATGGATTTTTTTTTGCAGCGTAGACATACAGTACACAGCATTTCTGAAGCCCTTCACATGCAGCGTGCTCCTGTACCTGGTCCTGCTGCTGCTTGGCCAGCTCCATCTGCTGCCTCTGCTTCTCCATCTGCGAGGCGGCCAGCTTCTTCTGCTCCTCGTGGGCCGCCAGGAGCTGCTCCCTCAGGCTGCTCAACTGGCCAATCATGCCCATGAGCTGGCGCTCTTTCTCCGCCAGGCTGTCTGGGGTACCTAGGGTAAGAGAGAGAGGGGGGGAGGGGGAAGAGAGGTCAAAGGTGAGATTGTAGCACTTTGAAGGAAAGTGTAAGACTTGGTTGAGGTTACGCTATAAAACCTCTTTCGTCATTCAAAAAGAAAGTTTGTTTTTTTTAGACTTCAGTATTTGCCAGCAATTACAAAATATTCTATGAAGAAATATTTATATTATTACACCTGTGTTTTACTATATTTTCATTTATTATCTGTTTGTACACCAGAGTTGTAGCTGTTGACAGATACATTAACAGACACTACTTCCAACAACATTAAAGTGTTTTATAAACCATTACATGTTTATATACTGCTTATGAATGCTAAAAGCATTGCCCAAACTACAGTAGACAAACTACCAGGGTTGCATTAGAAAAGGTGTGAATGCAACAGGAGGAAAAAGCAGACAAGTTTAAAAATATACAAAATGTGAAAGTGAGATGTCATGCTGTGTTGTTCTTCTTTGTGAGTTTTCCACGGCTATCCGGAGGCCAGAAAGGATTGTGGGACAGAGGTTAGAGGTCAGAGGCATGAAGGAGAAGAACGGAGGAGGAAGAAACAACAAAGCAGTTGAAAGCTATCCATGGCTTGTTGGTCAGTCTAATATATGACCGGTTCGGGGCTTTGTAAGGTAGGAGGGGGCCCATCAACGGAAGGTGCGTTCAGCAAAGCGCGTATGTGTGCTGCGGAGCTGTAAAACCAGATGTTGACTTATTTTCCTGGGCACAGAGGGTCAGCAGTGATTACTTGAGCCACATCCATCACTGCCTTTATTGCCTTATTGAAATAAAGAAAATAAATCTGGCTGAGGAAACATTTGTAAACAGGCAAAATGTGGTGGCAAAACAAATGTAAGAGCTGAGCCAGATTCATATGTTTAACAAACAAAATAAATCTTCAGCCAGGTTTGAAAATTTACATTTCTTGATAAAACTTGAAGTAAATAAAAAAATGGATTTGATTGATGCTGAATTATGGCAAGATTTGGTGGTCTGCAGCAATCAAGCTGTACTTTGCGAATGTGTGTGTATGTATGTGGAAAAGAGAGGAGAGAAAGAAAGACGGAGAGTGTGTCTGGTCTGTGTTTACCCTGCAGTTAGCCAACCTCCTGCTCACATTTAGCATGGCCTGATCTCTGACCTCTCAGATCCTGACATACCAGGTCCATTACAAACACGCACACATACGTACAATTACACACATAAACACACTTCTACACGAGGCCTAAATCATTCAACAGGATGTAGTTAGAGAGAGGCACATCGAGGCACAATCAGTGTGTGGAGTGTGTGCGCCCATGTCTGGTCATATGTACCAATGTTTGCCGACATGCCTTTTGTGTGTGTGTGTGTGTGTGTGTGTGTGTGTGTGTGTGCGCGTGCATGTGTGGAACAGCACAATCCCCCATTGTTCTTCAGCTGCTACCTTTAACAGGGCCACATTCCTGCGCCAGTCAAACCAGATGAGGAAGAGAGAAAGAGGGAGAAAGAGGGGGAAAGAAAGACACACACAACAGGGGATGAAAGGGGGAGACAGAAGAAGGGACGGAGGGAGTGAAGGCAAAGCCTGACCTGCCCTTTGACCGCTCGGGAAGGTGAGAGCCATCCATTTGTCCTCCCTGTTGGTAGCTGCCGCCTCACACCTCCCCCCCCAACTCCCTCCATTCGCCCGCCTCCACTGCCCACCGACACCCCCCTACCCCTCCTCCTCCCTCACTTCCCCCCACACTCCATCCATCCGCCAACAATGAACAATAAAGGCAACTGTCGGGAGCACTGGCCGCTGGAAAAATAAACACGCCGCTGTCCTAACTCACAGACCCACCTTTGTAGAGCCAGAAATGTGTGTGTGCATGCATGCGTGTGTGTGTGTGTGTGTGTGTGTGTGTGTGCGCGCGTGCACGTAGCCAAAGCTGACCAAGACAAGAAAGAGCCTTGTGTTAAAAACGTTAGCCCGTTCAAATGGGGGGTGAAGGGGTGAGGAGGAAGGGGGCAAGGGGGAGAAAAAAGGATAAGGGGGGTTGCAAAGGTGAAACGATGGATCAAAGGAGTCTTTCTTGTAGGGGGTTCTTGTTGGAGTTAAACCCCCCCTTTACACATGCACACATCCATGCACATGCACAAATGCAAACACAGTAAAACTGGGCACTTCTGTGCAAAAGGACATTCCTTTAGTTAGGTGTGTGAAAATGAAGACAACCGGTCTATTCTTTTTCCATAAGCTGTTCGCAACCTTCAGCTGTGGATCTTTTATCAGCAAAACAGACTATTTGCAGAATCCAAGAAAACAACAGGCTTCCTAACTGAGACAAAATTTAGTTTATGCCCTTATAATGGACATGAGTTGCCCTGTCTCTTTCCCTCCCATTCAGACTTTTAGAATTTCTGTGGTCGCCCCATAAATCAGCTCGCGTCGGCTTGTTTCCTCAGCTGCTGCGAGGCGGGCGGGTGGATCGATAACTGGTTTCCTCCATTGCTTTACACACATTCCTCCTTAGGCAGATTGCGACGGCCTGCGCTTACCTACAAACCGGCCGACCCAACACCAACTCTCTCCCTTTTTTCTCTCACACACACTGGTGCATGGCGTAATTAACCAATTTGTAACAATGTAATACTTGTCACCGTGTTCACGGGGCTAATTAATGACCCCGGCTGCATTGATAACTCCCCCCGGTCAGGTGGGAGGAGTGGGGATGAGATGGCCGAGAAGGGAGGGAGAGAGGGGAGGACATACATGATGGTGTAGGAGAGAGGAGAGTGAGAAGAAAGAAGGACAGAAGACAGGAGACAAGCTGCAGGGTGGCAGCCTGGAAATATAAGCAGTCTATTTAGAAGGATATTTACATAGACACCGTAACAGAATTACTACTTAAATAATCAAGTAAAGTTAATATTAAGATAATAAAATTAAAATTTGATTAAAGCACTTACAGTAACCTGATTTTCCCAGTCTGATTGCTAACATTACCCTCTTAAATCCTGCCATATATACTGGGGAGAACATGTTTATAAGCTAATGCTAGGCACAAGTTTCCAAAGATACCAGAAATTCTGAGCAGAGGTTGGAGAAAATGTGTATAAAATGATACAAAAGACAGGCCGGCCAATAGTTCCCTCAGTGTAACATCATGGAGCTTTAAATGAAGTGAACTGATACTCATGCTGTATATAAAACTGTCATAAAGTGTGTATATAAGGAAGACGGGCATTTCAAAAGAAGAAGAATCTTTTCTGTCACTCTCTACTATCTAATGCTGCAGATCTGATGTTAATGGTACTATACTGTGGGGATATTTATTCTAGTCCTATGAGTTCCATATTTATGTGTGTATGTGTGTGTGTTTTGCTATGTGAACTGCATGGGGCCTTTTACCAATGTTGCTTCTCAATAAGGCTGACGGAGCGGGAGGCTGTGGCTCAAAATCACTTTGTTCCCCACAAAAAGCTATTCAATGGAATTCGATGGGGGAAAAAAGTCAAGGGATGCACTGACAAATGAGAATAGTGCGTGCGCGCACGCACACACACACAAACACACGCCCCCCCGATATGCACAAACTATTACCGCCAACTGGTGTACGAACACTTGACTTTCCTTATATTTCTGCCACGACCATAGGCACAAGCACACAAGTTCACACTCAGAGACACACATTGTTACGTCAGTACTGTCTAAGACACACATATGGACTCAATATTCATGTACACACATACATGTACTTCCACTGCACCCACACACACACACACACTCAAACATACTGATATTTCTCCCCAGCTGTTGCTGTGTGGTGCGCCAAGCGGGACGCCCCTACACAGAAATGTCAGCGCGGCAGGGAGCTGGGAAAAGGGGGTTTGATCAATGGAGCCCCCCTCTCGACGGCCACGCTGCTCCGCAAGGCTCTTTGATTACATATTGCTTTGCTTCCTAATGAAGCTCAATTACTGGAGGAGAACGACGGCTTTGCCCTGGAGTTACAGGGAATAATAGCTCACACTCTTGCACATCTTTCTGCTTCGCTCACCCCCCCCCTCACTCTCTTTCGCTGTCTGGCTGATTCTTGCTCCTGCATATTCACAGCGCAGCTCTCTTGTTCCCCTTTTGTTTCACTTCCTGCCCTCTGTCCCGCTCTGTCTGTCTTGCTCTCGGATGTTAAGAGGGGTTGATGTGGATAAAATGGGTGATTAACGCCGAGATTAACACAGAGCTGACGGACTAGCGGAGTCGTCATTGACTTTTTGACATGTTGGTCAAACATGAGACAGAACGGCCAACTCGGTTCAGTTCAGGGCGACTCAGTTCATTTGAGTTCAGTTCAACTAAATTCAGTCAATTTCAATTCAATTTAACCTTGAACCTGTTTTTCCTTGGATTTCACTCCATTTACCGTATACTCGGCAGATGGCCTGCATGTCTTAACAAGGCAGGACATTTACTGCTATTTTCATTATAAGCTGGGCTAATCAGAAATGCCATCAACTGGCATGTGAGTGTTTGTATACATGGCTGAGAACAACATGTATGTATGAAAAGCTTTTATGCAATTTGTTTGAATTTTTTGTAAAGAGTATGTCCACATGTTTTTATCACACAGCAAACATACTGTAGATATATAATCAGATAAAGGAAATAGTTAATGTGCAAGGGACATTAGGACTATATTGGTGGGACATTATGAGCCTTAGTACTGTTAAATCATGTAAAACAATAAAGCTAATTTTAATGAACTTTTTGCCATTTTGATGAATATGTTGAATATGCATGCTTGACGTAAACAGGAAGTGTAACGTAGAGTTATCATTACCACATGGGCAAATAGTAATTGTGAGATTATGCTGCAAAATATTAAATTAAATTTAGTATTTTTTTCTAAGTAGATTTAGTAGTTTTTTTCCCTCAATGGACATCGGAGGTGCATCAATCAAGTTCAGAGGGTTAATTAAATTCCTTAACAGCTATATTAAGTTTAGTTCTGTCATTATATGGTTGTACCATACCTTTAATTTCTCCGATGTGCCCTGAGCCCATGGCCAAAAGTTTATCCTTCCAGTCCTTTGACAACAGCCTCTCAATGCTGGGGGCCTCTGTTTAAGGGAGGAGGGGGAGGGAGGAGGGGAGGCAGAGGAAAGAGAAAGAGAGGGATTCAGTTGGCTGGCCAACATGACAATAAAGCTCATTTAAAGTCCATTTGCTGTAATAAAGGCAGCGGCAGCTCAGCCTAATGGCCGCATCAGCAGGAGAGAGAGGGAGAGAGAGAGGGAGAGAAAGGTGGAAAGAGAGAAGCTGATAATCGAAAGAGAGGAAATCTGAAGAACAAAAACAAGTGAGCAAAAGGGAAAGAGCGAGAGAGCCAACGCAAGATAAAGAGAGAGACAAGTGGAGGAGAGAGGGAGAGAAAGAGAGAGGCTTTTTCCCTCTCACCTGCTGCTAGAGAATCATTAGCCCTGTGGGCCCTGAGACAAAGAGGGCCTTAATGCACCCGCCACAATGGACACATTATCAGCTAGCGCTTTGTTTTCAACACACACTCCACAGACCCTTACACACACTAACCCCTGCGCAAACACACACATGTGCACACACTCGCAGAATCACTAATTACAATCCTAACTACGGACACACATGGATGTACGCACACACACCCACACACACAGTAGGGGAAATGGAAATGTCACACAAGAGAGCATACATGTACAGAGATTCAAGCATAAATGTGTGCACGTATATGCACTTTATATATATATATATATATATATATATATATAAATATATATATATTCACACACACACACACACACACACACACACACACACACACACACCCACACCCACACCCATCCACCCACACACATGTACACATACAGACATGCTGCCATCAACCCAGTCACCAGTCAGTTATTGACACGGACAAAGGGGAACAGGGCAAATGATCAGACAAAAGAAAGAACGAGAGAGAGAGAGGGAGAGAGAGAGACAGGGAGAGGGAGAGAGAGGAAGAGAGAGAGAGAGAGATAGTACTTTATTTACTGGGAGCCATCTGCACTTGGGATGCGAGGCCTTGCTAAGGAAGGAGGTTTTACACTTTGAGTGGGGAGATTAACCCCATCAGCCAACACAAACACACATACTTGAATGCACAAACACCCGCAAAACACACAGACACATGCATGCACAACACATGCAAAAACACTTGAATGAGCTCATATACATATATATATACAGCTTCTCACGCACGCACGCACACACACACGCACACGCACACGCACACACACACAGGCAACTGCTGATGGCAGGCAAAAAGTTTGTTGGTGACCAGATTTTTTTTTTTTCTAAAATGACAAGACTGATTAAAAAAAAAAGTCTTAATCTCACTAGTATGAGACAGCTTGCCTGCACAAACAAACACACTGGTACATGAATGCTTTCCACGAGAGAGAGAGAGAGAGAGAGAGAGAGAGAGAGAGAGAGAGAGAGAGAGAGAGAGAGAGAGAGAGAGAGAGATATGTCCAGTGTGTTGAGCTGAACAGCTTAGCGCTTTTTCTCCACTAAGTGACACACACAGCCGCCACACTCGACAACAAATCAAAGTACTTTTACCCATCATCCAAACACAAAAAGCATTGCTTTGCCTAAACTTCTTTCTTTCCTCCTCATCCCTCTATTTTTTCTGTCTGTGATGGAGCGGCGAGATGAGGATGAGAAACCACCTGGAGATTTTCAGGATTTAAAATGACACACGATTCACACAAAAACAAGGATGCATGTGAGAGACAGAGTCGAGACATACTCAGATGCACACACACACACACACACACACACACACACACACACAAGGCACTGCAGCGTGTCCTACATACTGTACCTCAGTTTGTGTGCGGGTTTGTGTGTGCCTAGAGCCTCCCCAGAGGCCTGAATCAGGTCCTTTCCTCTGGCCTCAAGACTAGAGCATTCACGCTCCGTTGATTACAATGGGCACACGCGCGCACACGCGCGCACACGCGCACACACGCGCCACACACACACACACACACACACACACACACACACACACACACACTGTGGATGATCAATGCTGAACTTCAAGGCAGTCCACCTCCCACTCTTTCTATTCCTAATCCCTCACTTTTGCCTTTTTTAAAGCCCTCCGCCGTCCTTGGACTCTGACTGGTCTGACACCACCACTCAGCCAGTTAGTCAGCAAACCGAGTTTTCGGCACCGCGTCCCTGATGTGCCCTAGTGCTTTCCTGTCAGAAACCACCTTAGCCTTGAGGGAATAGGTTAGCAGCGGGAAGAAGGAGGGAGGAGGAGGAGGAGGAGGAGGAGGAGGAGGAGGAGGAGCAGAACAGAGATGGACGGAGAATTTGTTGCAAAAAAACAGGGAGGAGGGGAAGAAACGTGCGTAGAGAGGAAGAAAGAGTGTGCTCCTGTGTTTTTTTCCCCCCCGTGACAGCTGTCTCACCATCACCCCAACAGGTGCTATTAGCCCCTGGCGCTCCCCTTCTCTCCCTCTTTCTCACTGTCTCTCACTCTCATCTCTCCCTCCAGCCCCTCTCCCTCAACAATGACAGAGGCTTTTAAGCCAAAGAGCTTTGACAAGTGAGAGGGAACAACAAATGGCAGTGTCGCCTGTTCTCTTTCCATTGCACTCCCTCTCTGTCTCCATCTCCTAGTTATTATTTTTATTTATTAACAGGGCTGCAGTTATTGTCCCCAGTGACAGGCCGGGGCCACTTTAACTATTAATAAAAGCCAAGAGGCTCTTTCATTGTGCGGCGGATGGCAAAAATGGAAGGAAATGGGCAGGAGGACTGGAGAGAGGGAAAGAAGAGAAGAGAAGAGAAGAGAGGAAAAGAAGAGTTGGTGTAGCTTTTAGTGAGATGTTGATTGATGTGGTGAGCACTATGAGGAATGAACCCACACTGTCACCCTTGATAAACTACAAACACACACCGAAGAGGACACCAACACATGCAGACTCACACACACAAACTTTGCGCATCAGTTAAAAGATGTGTTAGGACATCCTGAAACCATGACCTCGCAAACATGTCCTCCTCGCTCTCACGCATTAGCTTCTCATCATGGTTGTTTGGGCATTAGTTGGTGCATCAGAATACTTGCAACTGGCAAGTGCACTTCCTTGTTTTCATCTTTATATAAGAACATGAAATATGGCCACATTACCCGACTTTAGCACAACAATAACGACTTTCCTGATGCAAATCAGTTCTTGAAAGACTCTTTCCACTTCTCTCACATTCAAGGATTTATTTGCTTCAGCCCAACAGATGGAAATGCACCTGGTTTTACGTTCTGCAATATTTCTTGAGTTTTTTAATAAAATTCGCTTGACAGTTGGATGGAAACACAGCGAGCATCTACTACTGCTAATTGAGGCCAAAAATCAAATAATAAAGGAGGACAGCACAACACTTTCCATGAAAATTAGAGAAGCTACTCCCTGCTCTATTGACGTATAGGATGTGTGTGTGTGTTGTGTGTGTTGTGTGTGAGGTAAGCGGGTGGAGTTTGGTGCCCACGCAGGGGTGTGGTCCGCATATTTGCAGGGTGGGGTGTTGGGAGCAGAGGGTGAGGGAGGATGCTTGGCCTCCCCCTTGACAAAAAATGAAGGGGTGAGGAAATGAGCAGAAGAAGGGGAGAGAGGAAGTGTGAGTTGCACAGGGCGGTTAAGGTGTGTGCGTTCCTGTTAAACTCTTGAAATGTAGTTTTCCCCTTTATTTTCCCCTTAAGTAACTTTGAGGTTGGAAAAATCATCACATGTATATTCTGTATCAGCTTACATTAAAACCCAGTATTCTAGATGCCTCCTGTGTTTGTTTTTTTCCCCTTGAATTCATGTTTGGTATCTTTGGAAACTTTGGGATCAGGCACTCAGACAGGTGAGGTTTAAGGGACTTTAAAAACCATCTTGTTTTGACTGCCTGGTTCTGACTCTACGGTACGTACAACTGTGAGTCCCGCTTTAGTATTTTCATACGAAAGCACATTAATTCGTCAGTGGGTGACGTTCCCGTTCCGATCCCGCACGGCTGAGAGGGATTCTGGGAAAAGCAGAGGGGGGAAAAACGCTGACAATAACTCTGGAATCGTCGGCTATTATCTTGGCTCATTGGCTCAAACGGAGTCAAGCTGCTGCCCTGCAGCCGAGCCAAAACAACCCCGTCCACCTGCCGAGAGAGGGAGAGAGAAACAGTGTGTGCGTGTGTGTGTGTGTGTGTGTGTGTGTGTGTGTGTGTGTGTGCGTGTCTGTGTGTTAGAGCGAGCCCCCATCCGGCTTTTGGATCCACAGTGAGCTTTTGGTTCAGAAGCTGCTGGAGAGAGAGAGAGAGAGAGAGAGGGGGATGGGAGGAGACTCAACTTCAGTCCAGCTCGCTCCAACCAACCTCACAAACAATACCATCTCTCTCTCTCTCACTTTCTATTTTTCACTCAGACGTTTTGCCCTGAGTCACCACAAGCGGCCAGCTCTATTTTTCCTATTATCTCATATTTGTGAAGCCTGGAGACCTTTAGAGGAAAAGGGAGGGAGGGATGGTGAGGAGGTGGAGGAGGAGGAAGGGGGGTTGTGGAAAGAAAGAGAGAGAGAGAGAGAGAGAGAGAGAGAGAGAGAGAGAGAGAAACAGAGAGAGAGAGAGAGAGCCCGGGCCCTCGGGTGCACAACAAAGGGACCTCTGTGCCAGCGCCAGGCCCAGCCGGGCTCAGAGGAGGGTGGAGGATGAAGGAGGAGAACGAAGACGAGGAGGAGGAGGAGGAGGGCCCACAGGAAAGGGCCCTGGCTTGGGACCCATGGCCGGCCCTTATATCCCGAAAAACAGGCTCCACATTGACTTGGGCCTTGGCAGACATGGGGAGGCTCCAGCTACCAGCCCCCCTCCCCTCCCCCTTCCTTCTCCGTTCTCCTCCTCCCTCCTAAACTGAGCAGGGGTCAGCATTGAATAAGCAATTATACAAGCACTGGTGGAGTTTGTCTAAGACTGCCACCCTGAACACTGAAGTATTGAGATGGAAGGAAGGAGAGAGAGAGAGCGAGAGAGCGAGGAGAGACGTGTAGTGACTTCTGTGGTGGAAACACATTAGCTGGCGGCCATGACTGAGAGAGAAAGAGAACGTTTACATGTGATCTAATGATTAGATTATAACCAGATTAAGGTAAACAGGCAGCACCTTAAGCAGGTTATTTTAACTGAATTACAGACCAAATATAAGCAAGCATAGGAGACCAGGATTACTCATAATGTTTTGAATCATACTTCTTAATAGGAATTGTTTCATGGTAAACAACAGAGACCAATGAGGTCTGTCAACGTTATTCTGAACTTCATAAATGCATGCTAATCAGACTTTTTGCTATTAATCTGGGTAAGAGAAAGAAAAACTGGTGCCTGTTTGAGGCTGCAAACACACCTGCATATACATGCACACTTTTACAGAAATATTTTACTCAATATAGCCCCAAGCTGCACTAAACTGTGCTATACAAATTACCTGTCTTAATACAGCAGCATCCACCGTTGTAATAAATACTTGCTGTTAAAACTGACAAGGTGTTTTATCTAGGAAAAAGTAGTGCTTACTATTTAAATAACATGAGGTAACTTAAGTCTTTCAGTAGTTACAACTTGAACAGACTGGATCTTCTACATTATGGAGATGTTCAAAGAAACTTCAGAAAAACAGAATTTGGAATACAACTCCTCACTTATTTACACCCTCTTGATACTGCAGCTTTTGCTTTGCAGTCTGGCTATTCCCCTCGCACTGACGGCACTAACATACTCCATTACGAAATGATGATGTTGATATTTTGATGATCAATTCATGTCTGGTTGAGCTGGGCCATGTGTCTGGACACATTTTCATCGATTCCTTCTAAAGACGGTCCAATCGTTCCAAAGCGAAAGAGGGGGCCGTGCCAAGATTACGGGCAGTCTCTTGAAAAAAAAAAAAAAAAAACAGGGGCAGTATACGGCGGCTCGAGAGAGGAGAAAGAGATAGAGAGGGAGATGTATCAAAAAGCTTTTTGTCCAAGCCCACCTCGCACCACCACCTCCGCAAGGTTAGCAGCTAACAGTACCAATTACTGGCTTGTTGTTGGGGAGAACAGCGCTTGGCAACAGTTGCCGCGGTGGCCGGGCCTCTGTGTAAACACTAAAATCCCTCTCCTCCTCCTCATCCCCCCTCCTCCTCCTCCTCGTCCTCCTCCTCCTCCTCCTTACTTTCTAGCCCCCTCCCAGTGCTCCCTGTCTACCACTGAAGCAGAGGACGTGTGTGTACATGTATATATATGTGTGTGTGTGTGTATGTTAGTATTAGTCCCTGGTTGGTCTCAACGTCCACACTGACTTTTCTAATTCAGAAGCTGCTCCAACTTTAGTTATTAATAAACACCCAGGCCGCTAGGCTAGGGGGACACACACTCATACACACACACACACACAGAAAGTATTTGGCACACACTCACACACCGAGCTACATGACATCGACTTCTGAGACTTAGAAGATTGTTATTCACCTTGCAAAGTAAGTTTTTGGGTGAAGCGACAAGGGACATATGGTCCTCCCCTAAAGTACTGTGACAATCACAGACGCGTCTCTAAACACATTTTGGAGCGACACACCTGTTAACAGGAAATCACAAAAACACACACATACACACACACGCACACACTATCACTTGCCAAAACACCTAAAGACTAACCGGAGAGAGGGCTTTATTTTGGTCTATTTAAAACGAGATGAAGTTTTGGGAAAAAAGCTTTAAAAAAGGTCAAATTAGCTTTTTTTCCTCTCATGTTGAATGTGAGGAAAAATATAAAAAGAAGAAATTTAACTCAGACAAAACAACAGATGCAGTGGGATCGGGTTTTTTTTTCATTCTAATATTAGGGATTGTATGGACGTATAGCAACATGTTTCCATTAAATGTGACGTTCTAAGAATAGGCCACGGCACATAAAGCGAAAATTTGCAAGGATGTCAGTCAACAATTTAATAAATTGAAAATCCATTTATCTGAATACAGAGTTCTGCCCTTCACTCCACTGCCTTTCCCTAACAGATGGTGTTGTGGGTGCTTATGTCCAATTTGATTTGAACCAAACCCTCAGCCAATTTTTACACTGGCATGAAATCTCAGCGAGCCAGATCCACACACTGGCAGTCAGAAATAGCAGCGGAGAGGGCGCGACATTGTGAAAGAACGATGAAGGGCAAAATCTGGAGCGACATTCGAGAAAGTCGCAGAAAAACTTTCCTTGTTGTTTCATTTTCGCTTGTGTGCCGTTTTTTTCTCCCTTCTTCTTCTTCTTCTACTACTCTCCCCTCCTCTGCATGTTGTTTTTGTGCCGAGCTGGAGAAATTAGCGATGCTATCTTAATGCTGTGTTTTTGCGGGAGACAGAGAAACGTTCCTTTCACACACACACACACACACACACACACACACACACACACACACACACACACACACACACACACACACACACACACACACACACACACACACACACACACACACGCCATTTTCCCAATTGCCTCTGTGACCTCCATTATCATTAAATGGTGTTTGATAGCATCAAGACATTTGAATCCGCTGTGGACTAATTCAGTTCGGCCCCTGATGGCCGCTGCCACCGCACCTTATTAGGGACAAGCTATGGGACCTAACACAGATCCCATTTTCATTTTACTGCCTCATACTTTACAGGCTGAAGAGACCAAGTGTCAACTGCGGTACTGATAACCACCACATACTGCCCGCTAATTGCCTGGTTAACAAACAGAGCCTCATAAGAGACTTTTGAATAGATAATAGAGGTCTACATGCAACAATGGGTCATGCTGTATTTAAAGCTCAATGTATTCACTTGAAAAGCTGCTCTGACAAGTATATTGTATCCAGCTGTCGGTGTCAGGTGAAAACCTTGTATCTCCTGATTGTAAACCTTTCAGAGAGAAAGTATAATCAATGCCTTTTCTACATGATCCGATATATTTTGAACTCAAGAGGTGAAAGAGTTTTCTCAACCAAGAAGAGAATCATGATATAATCTACCAACTAAACCATGAAAATCACTTTTCGCCAACAATTCCTAAGTTACGCACAGGTCCAAATGTTATTTACAGACTCTTGAAATCTTTAGTTTCATGGGAAAATCCGATTTTTTCAATGACCTTTGATTCAGACAAACCAAAGAAAACGCCCCAAAACACCAAAATGCATAACTGCAAATTCTGCTTTCTCAACCTGATGTCAGAGTGAGGAGAGGGTTAAATAGTCAGGGCCGGCACTCTCTTAATGCATGCACATCTCTCCCTGTCAAAAGCATCCTGTTGAAGTAGGCCAAGGCATGTGTATCGGTGTGTAACTGTGTGTGTGTATGTGTGTCGTACACAGTGGCTCGGGCTGCTGTAATGGAAAATGACACTTGCAATCTGTCTCGTAGCAATAACCCCTCTTCAGTGCTCTTGTCTCCACTCCACACACACATGGGCGCATGCTCGTGCACATGCATGCGCACACACTCAATGTCTCTGTCACCGCGGCAGCAGCCCCCGGCCGTCCTTGTCACTGCACAGCTTTATTGCATCACTTTAACGTGACAACAAAAGAAGACATTGTGCATCGGGTCTGCCGTGTATAGGAGGGGAACGGACCCACGCATTAACTACGCGAGAGACAGACGGAGAGCACACACACACACACACACACACACACACACAAACACACAGCAGCGTTTTCTCTTCTGAGTCGTGACATTTTTCGTCTGCCTGTCAAAACAATGACAGAGAGACAGACAGAACAGCAAGACACTCCTGACACAGTAATGTTGCTTTGCATGTTGGAAGCCTATTCCAGCAAGGCTGAGTTGTGACTTTAACCTCCCTTGTGCTGTGTGTGTGTGTGTGTGTGTGTGTGTGTGTGTGTGTGTGTGTGTGTGTGTGTGTGTGTTTGTGCATGTGAGACTGATGGGTAAAGACTGTTATTTCTGATGCTATCATACTTTTGGCCTTGTCTTAGCTGTTTGATTGACAGTTGACTTGGCTTTAGAGTGGCTTTGCTTTGCCGGACGGCGGAGGCGGGACCCGCCTATTCCAGTTAACGCGGACGCTGTTGACAAGCACAAACAGACGCAAACGCACACACTTCTCCCTCTGTTTGTGCGTCTGTTTGAGTCTTGATATCCGTCTCTGTCTCTTTTTGTCTTTCTTCTCTTATGTGTGAATGTTTGTTCCATCTGTGCGTCGATCGGCCTGAGACAGAGCGCGTTGTAAAGTCTTAAGAATAGCCCACATTGTCCTGTGTGCTGCTCAAAGATAGGGCGACAGACATGTGAGAACCATTAGACCAATGGCAACAACAGTCCAAACAGCACTGGAATGCTCTGCTGACTAGCATGTGTGTGTTTGTGTGTGTGTGTCTGACCTGCTGGAGCCTTACGAGTCATTGTGCTCCAATTATTTGCTCACGTCCACGTCTCTCCCTGTAAATCTTTTCCTACTCCCCTATTTTCCTGGCAAGATCACATCGTTTTTAGGCAAAGAAATAAAAAAAAAAAGTTTGATTGGTTGATGAGATTTGCCTCGTCAATAACGGTTGATGCTGCTGGTTAGGTCACATTTAGATCATTTAGCCATCTGTGGCTAACAAATAGTAAGGGTAGAACTCACAAATTAAAAGAGCTGGTGAAAGAACATACTGTGACAGTGAATTTATCATTTTGCTCTTAAATTTCACTTTTTGAATATGTACATCAAGGAAAATACACTTGACTGGATAAAAGCCGAACCACTGTTTGATAATACAGTGTATCAGTATTTCCTTATTACAAGCAGTACCACACAGCTTGTGAAAACAGTTGTATACTCTTCTGTGGCTTTCGAGGGAGCTTTCCAAAGACCCTGATGATGTCACAGTGATCATCAGGGTTATCTTGGCCTGAGCTTGAGACGTTTAACTTTTACCGGGGAGGGTCTATGATGAAAAATGCTGTTGAGTTGCAATTATAGGAAATTTAGTGACTAAATGTCAGGATATCGCGACCATTGCTGCTTCAATTTTGACAATTCTTTCTTAAATCTGTTTAATCTTAAATGAGTCGCTTTGCTAGAGTAGCCCTTTAATGTATTGAAAAACAGTAAATAATCAATTTAAAAAATGTTAGCATTCCCAATTATTGTTTAGTCAAACAGATTCGAGATGCATATGGCTTGAATTCACTGAAAAAATGTCAACTGGAGCTAAAAACAGCTCAAAAGTGCAGTCAGCACATTCAAATTCTATAAATCTAAACTTGATTGGCATCTAGCATAGCACTAATTAAAAGATAAATGCTCACAACATTGGAAATATTTCTAGCATACAGTAAGTAATGAATGATTAGGATGTTTATCAAATCAAGCTCGGTTTTCCTATTAACATTTTGTGTTTTTTTATTAAATCAATCCTGTGTTAATCTGATCATTCATATCTTTATTAGAACAAGTTAACTGTGTAAATTCAGTTACACTTCCATCGACTTTCTAGATGAATATCAAACAATTTTTAATTTTAACTCCTCTCAGACACAGTTCCACGCATCAGTACTTCTTTTCTTCCCTAACATTCCTGTTGGTCTTTGACCCTCTCTTCCTCCTCCCCCCACCATTCCTCCGTCAAGACATCCATGACTCTTTGAGTGGGCTAATTGTCTTAACAACGTCTGGCTCAGAAGAGACTGGAGACTACAGTTGGGGTATGATAACCTTGGCCATAACCTCGTTAGAGTAATTAAACAAACCAACAAAAACGGACGAGGAGGGCGTGATCTACAGTGAGCTGGGGCAAACTCCAGTTCACTTGGTGGGCTCGAAAATCCTGCGTTCTCCTGTGTTTTCACATAGTAAACCGATACCGGGATGGGGAGGGGGGCTGCGCAGGGAGAGCCAGACAGAGGGCTCAATGTTAGAGAGTGCGTCGGGTGTGTGTGCTTTTGGGTGTAAGAGTGTGTCAGACAAACCGACATGACCTAACAAACAAGTGTCCAGTGTCTCAGCGTGGACGGCTCCTTGAACCAGCATCACAAGACTGTCTAGTGTGAAGCTTGCAAACAAACACGAGTACATGAGTTCAATTTGAGAGAGACGGAGAGAGAGAGATAGAGAGAAAAAGTGTGTTAGAGAGAGAGAGAGAGAGAGAGAGAGAGAGAGAGAGAGAGAGAGAGAGACGGAGAAAGACAGACAGCATGAGGGAGAGAGATAAAGATAGATCAAAAATCTGCCAGAAGGAGAAGATGGATTGTGGAATGCTTCCCCGATGCTTTGTGTCTATGAATGTGTTAGTGTATAAAATGGACCCAGATAGCAGCATCACCACTCCGAAGCCCACTACCCACCATCTGACACCCACACTGACAGACAGACAGGAAGCTTGCAAACTCCACCCACATCTAAAGCAGCCTTAAATAGTGCTGTTACACACCACTTACACACCGCTGATCATTGACATTCATAGTTAATCATCATTTTACTCACAAATTTTAACAACAAGGATTTCACATTCTAAATTTAAGCAAACGGTCGGGCGGAAAAAGGGCTGTGAGCGTAGGAAGGGAGCCTGAGCCAAAAAAAATGGTGACGCATCCACACACACACACGCGCAGATCATAAATATGTGGTCGAAGTTTCATGATAACACTTTTAAAATGATGCAGGGAGGGATGAGGAATGTAAGAAACTCCTGACAGTTGTGTATGTGTGTGAGCTGACTGCAGACGGGACAGAATGGATGTTTTGGAGAAAAGAGAGGAACAAGTGAGTGTGAGCAGGGTGAGGGGGACGAGAGGGAGGGAGGGAGAGTGAAGGTGGAGAGGTAGAAATCATGTGTTGCCTTAGGAATGGAGAGTTTCTCAAACAGTAAACACAGTTACAGACCAAGCTAATATAAACAAGCCTCGTTCAAGGTTTGCTCACTGAAAACAGAAGCAAATCCATCAAAAACATAAATAAAAACCTAATGAAACATTAAGTTTGTATTAGAATTCTATATTTCAGGTCTTTACTTCATTGAGGGAAGTGGCAGATTATTGTAGGAATAAAATATTTTTCATAAAAAGCCTGTAAATGAATTTGCGGCACAAGAAGCTCATTAGCTTTTTGACCTACAGTATGCATATTTAGTGTTCAGTTCACAATGTTGCTCTGGAGGAGTTGAAAGGAAAATTCATATTTTACAGTTTAGGTTTAGGTTGGAATCACAGCAAATACATGAAATGTGTCATTTGAAACAAGTTGTAAAACATGTGAAAGTTGGTGTATTCATCAAATGTTAAAGATTTTCAACCTCGGTTCAGGATCTGTGAATGATTTCCACAATGCTTTACAAATAGCTAATTTTGTTAAAAAGGTATTTAGCCCTGACAAGCAAAATAATTAGAATTCTGAACCCTGACTGACAGAAAAACTGTTTAGTTTAAAAATGGGAAAATGGCTGAGTGGAGTCTGTCCACTTCAACTGCCGCAAACTTCACCAACTGGAAGAGCAATTATTTAGTGGGGGAATCAAGTCAAGATTAAAGGGCTATTCAAGCAAATTAGTATTTTACTTTAATTAGGTTAGGGTTCTAAGAGTCACAGTTAAAAAAGAATAGTCAAAATCGAAGCAGAAGAGACATTAAGATATATCAAGACTTGCCCAAGGTCCCAACCCTAGCTTAAGATAACCCTGGTGACATCTTCAAGGTTATTTTATTTTTATTTTCTTTGGAAAGCCCCTCCTCCGGAGCCACAGAAGACATTATACAACTGTTGCAGTGCCATTTGTAAACTTACAATTTATTTAAACTGTTTCAAAAACATCTCCACAATTTTAAAAGTGTTAAAATAAAAAAACAACAACAAACAGAATACAATTCTACAATTAGCCCTCTTTAAATGATGGACTCTAGTTGTCTAGGTGAGTCTATTGCAACTCTGACTATGTACTAATGATCACTGTAGTATCATATCATAATGCCCCTTTTATAGCCACTGACTGTGATGTTTTGGAAAGGCTACAGAAACACACACCTGGGTTACAGACAAGACTGGCGTACAGCAGCTGATTTGCTTTGTCGGTATTACAATGAGCCAAGAGCCCTGTGTTTGTGTGTGTGTACAAGTGCACATTGCCCTGTGTGTGCACGCTTGCATCTGAGTGTGCGTATGTTTGGATGTTTGAATATGTGTGTGTCTGTGTGTGTGTGTGTGTGTGTGTGTGTGTGTGTGTGTGTAGGTGACAGCTCCAGCCCCAAACTGACTGGCATCTGGCGGTGGCAGTTGTTTTAACAGCTGAGCTGACAGCATTAATCCGAACGCACCCAAATCAAAAGGAGACAACACCTGTTCACTGCTCCTGAGCCCAGCCGAGGAAGAGACGAGGGAGGGAAGGAGGAGGGAGAGAAAGACGGAGAGCGAAGTATGAATGGAGGCAGGGAGTGAAAGAGATGGAGGGGGAGTGATTAGAAGCAGGTGGAGAGAGTGATGGGGGACAAAGAGAGGTGGGAGGAGAAGGATGGAGAGAAGGTGGCAGAGAAGAGAAATGGAAGCGAGGACAGGGCAAGGATGGAAAGCAAGGGATGAGAGGGAGAAAAGAGAGAAGAGGGAAGGATGAGGTAGGAGAAAAGGAGGGGAGGGGAGGGGGGCGGATGAGAGTGGGCACGCTGCCAGGCAACACACACACGGCACTCTTTCCCCTGAGCGAAGCGGAAAGGGGCAGTGGGCCAAACGAGGAGGGAGGGGTGAAAACAGAGGGAAGGGAGGGGAGAGGTGAATGGATGGATAGAGGGATCCCACAGGGAGAGAGAGAGAAGGACGGCTAGAGAGAGGAGGAAAAGGGGGGTGGGTGGGTGCGGACAGAGAAATACAGCAGCGATCTATCCAGAGGAGCATCAGAGCTCTGACATGAGTGGCTGGTGATGGCCGCTCTGCTAGCCAAGCTGGAGCGAAGGAAAAGAATGCAGCGGGAGTGAAGGAGGGGGGTGTGGATAGAGGCTGCTGGGGGGATGCTTGTCTCCCAACATCTGGCTCAAATAAGGCTGGGCCGCACTGTGGGCTCGGGGTCGCGACCCCTGAGGCTGACAACACAGACACCACCACTTCATCTGCGGGACCCGCCCTCTGACCAGCCGGCCAGGGGTTAATTAATATAGACCCTGTGGCTTCAAAGACTGACACAGTGACTGGCTGACGGACCGGCTGAGTGACTGCCTCTGTGGCTGACTGAATGGAAGTCTGAGTAGCTACAAGACGGAGTAGCTGAGTGGCTGACTTCCTGGCAAGCTCACGAGCGCACTGTAGGACTGGCTTCCTTGCTAGCTGACTGGCTGACATATTGAAAGACTGAGTGACTGAGTAACTAGCTGACTGACTTGTTGTGCTCTGAATGACTGTAGTGCTAAAGCTACACAACAGTATGTGCACCACCTTGATATCTGTCATGCAAGAGGGAGCGGAAAGAGTAAGGGTGGCCCGTGGGTGGTGATTACGTGGATTGCTGGCATGCGTCCATTCGCTATCCCTGATGCATCATGGGTAGCTGTGGCTCCTCGGTCAGGTCACACAGGCTGGTGCGTTCGTCATCATGAGTGGGGCGACATACTGTATATGCGTGTTTTTACTGCCGTGTGTGCAGACAATCTAGAGCTATGCAGTGATACACACCAACCCCCCATGCCTCCACTCAGGCTGTTAAAGCCCCTTTACATCCATGTCAGGCCTTAAATCCTGCGCTGGACGCTGCTGACATTGGTGATAGCGGACTACAGCTCTGATGCTTTCACATGTGTGTTGGAGCTGAGAAGTAAAATTGTGTTAAGCAGATTGTGCTACTTTGTATACAAGCCTACATGGATTATAGAGGGGAAACTGGGGTGTAGTCTGTCACACATACATATTAACATGCAGTATATGGCATTTAAGGCACATACAGACTTGCCTATGCATTTACTAAATAAGCACAGTACATACTGTAAGTGCATACACTGAATCTCTTGCAAAAACAGTCACAGTTAATAAGCTCTAACACAGAGCTTACTTAAAAGTCTATTTAAAGTCCATTATAGCCGATAGTAAGCTTACATGCTGCCATGAAAGTGTAGATGTTGCACCTACAGTATAGGACCTGTTCATGTAGGTCACATAAACACGGGCAAATGCAGGCATACAGTGTATACATTCTGTAGATGTACAAATGCATCACAATAGGTAAAGTCACTTCAGAAATTTGCTTGTATATAATCATGCTGCTGTGCCTGGAGTCGGTGTGTTTAGCCTGGTTGATTTGCTTATGTTTTACTAATGCAAAGATCGTCTCATTAAAGCTAGTTCCTGTGTTGGTTTCTGGTGCCTGTACATTGAGTCATGGAACAAACATTAACGTTTAAGAAACTGAAGAAGCTAGTGAAAGTCTTTAAGTAGGTAGACACGTGGGTTAGCTGAACATGTAAACCTGTGAAATGTACAGACAGGCAAGTAATACTTTTGAATATATAGAAGGAATAATGTTTGAAATAAGCAATGAATAATGAATGAAGAAGCTTTTTCCTCTGGAAATTAACAAATGCTTAGCTAACTTAACTCTGACTAATATAACAGCTCTAGCATTTTCCCTATGATTAGGACCGAATTACATAGTTCTTTCCAGAAAACGTCCCAGGAAACTATAAGGACCCGTAAAATAAAGCGTTACCAATTGTTCCAATTGACTCTAAAAACTATTAAAAGTCATGAATTCATTAGCTATGAACAACTTCCACCTATTTCGTCCTTCATTCAAAGTTAACTTAGAAATGCCTCCATGCACACTAACTATAACATTTGCATGTTAATAGAAATGTCTGGAAAGCTCACAGCAAAGTGATAGCTTTTTATATCTTGCTATGGCACAATGTCAAGATGAAAAATCAAGCATTTCATTCCAAAATGCAACATCCACCTACTCACAAAAGTAACTGCTGGCATGTCAGTAAACTGCTTAATGGAAGATCGATGAAAGTTATCTGCTAACTTGATGATTCTTTTTACAAAGTAAAAATGTTTGAGGGTGCAGTCCTCTGGCCTTTTAAGAACTGGTTGAACTCCAAGCAGCAAATGCTTTTTCCACAATGTTTCTCAGAGTCGTTTTGTTGCTTAAGTGCCCCAGTGAAAAGTTTTAAGATTTTTGAGCTGCATTTCATATCCTTTTGATAACGTAATTGAGGGACAAATGAAAGTCGGCGCACTTTACACAAAACTCATTCATCTTGCAGCCATTTTGCAGCATAAAAACATTCCTCTGTCTCTCCATGGGAATGGGAGAAAAGACCAAGAAAGGAAAATCACAGAAAAGAAGGAAAAAACAACAGGGCGTGCAAATGAAGAGAGTTTATGAGAAAGCTGAATAGATAAATCATGGATTCCACTGATTTGGTCATGGGACATGGCGCTGAATGGAAGTGAATGGGCGGATGCCAAAACACTGGGGCCTGTCTAATATTTGGGAGTCAGTGACAGGAGGCCTTTATGCGGGACAGTCTGACTCACACAAATACACACTCACACACCAAAACATATTCATATGATGCGCATAACACACAGGAAATGAACAAATGCATTCTTAACGCAAAGAAATGTCCTCCTTACCTACCTTATCACCAGATATCAACGCACACAAAAATACACACGCATGCACATACACACAGTGTACTGTAGGACAGTCAAATTGTGTGTGGGTCACAATAGCTAAGCTATGGAAGCCCTGGCTGATTCATGAACCTCAGGCCTTTGTCCTTAACTTAATGCAACGCCGGGAGGCCAATAACACACACAGACACACACACACCATCAGGAAAACCACAGGACCCTCTCTCCTCTCTCTAAGCCCCTTTATGCTCATGTATTGGACAAAAGCTGGGGCACTGCTTTTCCCCAAAAACACACACACACACACACACACACACACACACACACACACACACACACACACACACACTCACGCACGCACACACACTATTCATCTCCTTAATATCGCTCATATGGACTAGGAAGAATGGTAGAAAGGAGTTTCATCCCCACTGATTGTCTCGTGCAAGACTGGAGAGAGAATGCCACGTTGAAAAGCAGACGCAAAACAATTCAATAAGAAAAGTGACTTGAATGCGCCTTTCATCGAGCCAACAATGGCCGGCCCCACAATAGGCCTCAGGTTCGCCCCATGACGTTGCCTGTTTCTCATGCCACAAAAGGAAAAAATACCCCTCCGAATTGACTCGATTTGAGTTGTGAGCCATGTCCATGATGATTTTTCCCCTGTCTACTACAAACGCGGCAAAGATAACTGACACAATGACACTCAGGATAACTGGAAAGAACAATAAATAAAAAAGGAATGGAAATTTCTTAAATAAGAAACTCTTTGCTTGCTTCAAAGTGAGTTATATTTGTGCAAAGGATGCCAATGCTTTTTCAATGTTGGAATGTCTGAATCTAACTGAAGGTTTTCTTTTTTCGCTACAGAGGAATAAAAAAACAACACAAGGAGTTCAAATCTTCTTAGTAAGAGGTTAAAGGCAGAGTTAGTCTCATAAGCATGATGTCAACTTCTCTTTAGCGAATGCTGACCATGTACTTAGAGGCCTTTAATTGGCGAACAGGACAAAATCTTGCCTTTTCTCTCTCTCGCCTGAACTGAACTGCAGTGAATTAGAAAAAAAACAATTCTCTCTTTCAACGTCCCCCCTCTGTTTCATTTCATTCGCCTTCCTTTTCCCAGCAGAAGAAGAATGATCGCGACAAACAATGGCTGTGAGAGTCCTGCTGCACTTCATGTTAATTTATACAACTAACTAATTACCGACAAAGGGTGGAAATCACATAAAGACGTTCGCCCGCTCCCACGCTAGGCCTGTGAACCTGCTGCTCTATGTGTGTGTGTGTGTGTGTGTGTGTGTGTGTCTCTGTGTGTGTGTGTGTGTCTGTGTGTGTACAAATTCCCCTTAGGGATATGTGCTTAAAAGTCGCAGGTCCATGTGATGACTTGCAAGGGTTCTATATGCTATTGTTGATGTTTATAGTGTGTGTGCATGTGTGCATGTGTTTGACATAACCCCCCAGATAGCAGAGCGGTGGAAGGATTAAGCGAAGTAAAGGAGGGGGTGGACTGATGGACGGATGAACGAGAGACTGCCTCGATCCCTCCACTTCTCCGGCTCTTTTTACCCTCCCTTTCTTTCTCTCTCCCCTTCTTCTTGGCAGAATGTATCCGCCCTTCCCATTGTCACCCATTGGAGTGTACGGAGGCGTGAGTGAGCTCCGGCCACTGTGTGCTTGTGTGGCACAATGGCCTTGCCTAAGTGCTGTCCTATAAAATGCCTCAGTGCTCTCTAAAAGCAAGCCCTGGATTCCCTCCCTGCCTTGAAAATAGATGAAGTGCTGTGCGTGCATGTGTGAGGGTGTGTGTATGTGTGTGTGTGTGTGTGTGTGTGTGTGTGTGTGTGTGTGTTGTGTGACATCTGTCATTGAGTTGGCATTTTCAGTATGGAAACCAGTGCCTTGGAGCAGCGAGTACGCTCAGCCATAAAAACACCATTCTGGTTGACCTCAAGGTTGCCAGCAAGGCTGTAAACCTGTGTGTGCGCGCGAGGCTGTATGTGAGTGTGTCTCTTGTTTCACTGCACGCGTGTGTCCAGATCAAGGCTTAGAAGTATAGAGGCCGGGGTCTGACCCAAGAGCTGCACCCTGGCTCAGTAAAACAAGAGTATTGCCATTTGTTGCCCCAGACAACGCCACCACAAGTGACCACCAAAGCCTCATCATCGAGCTCAGTGTAAAATTGTTCACATAGCAGTGGCAATCATTTTGTCAAACAGGATGTCAGTTTACAAAATATGTGTCATAATAAATAAAGAAAAAGAAATAAATCAATCAGGCATTAAAAAAAGGAACTGTGATGACATTAATGCATTTTAAATTGCTGCTGGATCAATAACAATTTAAATCATAGGTTAAAAAGCGTTGACACTCTGAGCTTAAAAAACTTTTTTCTGCATGTGAAGTGATGCGTCATTAAAACATAAATGCATCGTGAACTGCACACTGCCCCACATCATTTAGACCAAATGCTACGTCTCAAGGTTGTGTTTATTCCTGTTTACAGCAGAGGTTACACTAGAAAAAGAGAAAACATGAAAAGTCCCAGAGGCCATGGAGCCCCAGCGACGGGTAGCTGTAGCTGGGGTAGCAGAGGGTCAACAGACGGGTCCAGTGATGGAGCTCAGCTGGCACTTAATGTGAGCCACTTACAGTCAAAGCTGCCATAGAGAGAGGGAAGGAGCAAGAGGACAGGAGAAGAGAGGAGAAGAGAGGAGAGGAGGAATGAGGCTGAGTGTCTGGTGAAAGTCCAGGGCAGGGGAGGCACCACTCCAGGGGCCGAGAGGAACATCTGTGCCCCATTTAGTGATGTTTCTCCTTTTAATTCCCCTCGTTTTTCTTCTCTTCCATTTTGTAGTTTATAATCTCATTCTATCTATCTATCTATCTGTGTCTGTCTGTCTGTCTGTCTGTCTGTCTGTCTGTCTGTCTGTCTGTCTGTCTTTCTTAGGCGCAGGTCTGTTTTCCCACTGCTGGGCTAATAGATTATCACTAGGCCTTGCTCTGTGGCACAGGGGTCACAAGGGGTTAAATGGCAAGTCCAAGGGAACTGTCCAGGTGTGTGTGTGTGTGTTCATCTGTACAGGTATGTGTGTGTGCATGTGTGCACTTGTGCAGCCATCTCTCTTGGGTTTTAGCTCCGGCTCTCCTCTCGACCCCGCGCCTCCCGCAACGCTCTGCACTCTGCTCTCATTATTCCACGTAATGACACACACACACACTCCAGCACGAGCCGCTCGCCCTGGCCGCCTCTCGCCTCGGGTCCAGACAGACACACACACACACACACACACACACACAGACACACACAGACACACACACACACACACACACATAAACACATGCACACACACAAGGCAGTGTCATGGCATTCTTATCTTCGCTGTTCTCCCTGTCGCTCCTGAAGAATTTATTAAAGGTGGCAGGCTAGTGGTTTGTGTGTGCGTCCGCACATATATGTACTGGTGTGTGTGAGTGAGTGTGTATCTCCAGGGTAGCAGGTGGCCGGTAGAGTAAGACAGGAGATGAATGGAGAGAGCAGGAGAGCGGTGGAGCATGGTTGGGCCAGGCCATGGGGGACAACATGGCTAGTCATTTATTAGAGGCCAACACACACACACACACACACACACACACACACACCTTGCATGCATGCAGCCAAATGCAATCCTCCCCATAAAACACACACGTGTGCGTGCACATTCTGTCACAAATGCATATGCAAATACACACACACACACACAAGCATACATGCTCCCAAAGGCTTAAACAGCACACACACACATACTGACCTAGTATCTACCACTCTCCATTCATCTAGCCTAAGTAGAGCAACACTAGCCACAGACACAAAACTATATCTTTCAAACTTAAGCCATACTTGTGTGCATGATTGTGTGTGTGTGTGTCTGTGTGATGTGTAGCTCAGGGCTTGCCTTCGTTAAGTCAAGCTTCTCATTCTGTTTCGCGATGTTTATCGTTTTCTGACCCATTTTGTGTCTTTGGCCCCTTGTTCACATCCCTCCTGGTGTTAATGTTCCTACACTCGAAGTGTGTGTGTGTGTGTGTGTGTGTGTCATTGATCCAGCTGGAAGCAGTGCATGAGCTTGTGTGTAGAGAGAGAGAGAGAGAGAGAGAGAGAGAGAGAGAGAGAGACAGAGAGAGAGAGCAGTAATATTCCAGGCCTTTCATAATGATTAAAGCCTTCATTAAATTTTCATCCCAACCTGCTGTTTGCTGCTAATGGCCTTTGTGAGCCACACAGCCAAACAATAGCTAGCCGGGCACAGAAAAGGGATTTCTATCTCGCGTTCAATACCGCCCCTCGTCGTTTCTCTCCCCCCTCTTCCCCTCTCCATTTGCCTCTGCTTCTCTTCATCTTTTCTCAGCATCCCTTTTCTTCCTTTACTCTCTTTTCTTTCTTCCATTCTCTCTTGCTTGGCCTGGGTTTTTGTGTGTGTGTGTGTGTGTGTGTGTGTGTGTGTGTGTGTGTGTGTGTGTGTGTGTGTGTGTGTGTGTGTGTGTGTGTGTGATGGGTCTGGAGGCACTGAGGCCTTTTGTTAGCGCGTTTCATTTAAACGTAGGGCAGATAATGCTCCGGGTTGGTTTGGATGCCACACCACTGTGGCACTCTGCTAATGGGGGTCTGTGAAGACACTACTCTTTCTCGCCTTCACTCTCCTCTTCCTCCTTCTGTCTTTCCTTCTCCCTCTCTCTTCCTCCTTCTCCCTCTCTCTCTCTGCAATGGCTGACTCATAAAGATCCATTATTGTTGTTTTTTTCCTGTGCAGCCAGTTCATGAGGTCCAGTGAAGCAGTGAACAACCCAAAACGCACCTCAATTACAGCTCAGCTCGACAAACAGCCCAGTTTTTTTTCTTTCTTTCTCTCTCTCTCTCTCTTTTTTTTAGTAAAATGTGCCACAACAGGCCTCTCTATTGACTGGTACAAAAACAACCAGACGGCGAGAGCTGACCAGCAGTCTCGGCCGCTTTGAAAACCTTACAGAAAAGCCTGGAAAATAAGGTTAGCACATCGCAGCTTGAAATGAAAGCCTGTTGATGTACTGTCGGAGCACAAACACACACGCACGCCTGAACACCTACACTTAAAAGACAAATACACACTGCACAGCTGCACTGTTCTTTCACCTTTTGGGCACGGGCTGGATACTGCATACAGACATGTTTGAATAGAAATCTTAGCACACAGCAGTGGTGGATTTAGAAGTGGAAGGGAAAGTATGGACGTGTATAAGAAGGTCTAGTGGTTGTGAGAGCATGCATCTGCTTTAGAGGTCTTTAGAGGTGCACTTAGGCTGTGAGGAACCAAGAACAAATTGTTGGACCTGGTTGCAATTAAGTCTAATAAGTTCAGGTAGGGTCTCTGGTCTGTGTGTTAATATGTCTTATACCCAAGGGGATCCAAATGGATTTGAGCGTACTAGTATAGCAGAGTAAAGTTGGTAGTAAATTGTGAATATAAACGGTTTAGGCTACAGTTTGTCAGGAAATAAATGCTCCTCAAGACCCAAGCTAAATCCCCGTTCTGCCTGACACCTGCTGAGTAAGATGAAGGGGGTTAACCCCGGAGTTAGCATTAACTTCGACCCCGGAGCGGAAATCAAAATGTCCCCTGTGCTTCACCACCATGGTCTGGAAGCTGAAGCAGGAACCATGTTATCTCATAATCACTGCAGGAGAAGATATTCAAGGAAATGTGTGCAATTACTGTACATGACAAATGGAATTTGAATCACAAATAGTAAAATGGTTGGTCAGTTATGATCTACAGTCCAGCTGACTACAGAGAGTTTTATTGTTGGTGCAGGAGGTGAAAACAGGCCTTTCAATTATTTCTACAAATTAGTCTTTAAAGCTTAGCAACAGATTATTGTTTGAATTAGTGTTAATTACTTTATTTGTTAAGAGATTATTATTATTATTATTATTATATTGTTGATGTTTTAGATCGTGGCTGCTTGTTAGTTGATGGCTGCTGCTGTTGTTGGTGTTGTCTCTCTATTATGGTCTGTTCGGCTGTGCTCAGGTGGCCTTCAAATTGGATATCTACACAAAAATGTTTTTATGGAAATTGGGTTTGTGTCGATTTACCAAAGGTCCATTTTTGACTGCTTTGCTGAACTACCCTTGAGCAAGGCAGTGAATCCCTGCTAGCTTCAGGTACCTGTCAAATGTTTTGACACTGACGTCTCTGTGTAGCATACAACATATATCTCCACCAATAAAGCACAAAGTTATTTATATTATCCCATCAGATGGACACCTGTTGGTAATCTCTTTAACACATTATCACTATCACATGCATTTCATAGTGACTTAAGCTCCCATTTATCTGCCCAATATATCTGTCCAATAGAAATTAGACTTGGCCATAGGCTAATTTTATCCCTTGACTCCAACTGTTAGCCCAAGGCTAAACTTGTGAAAGAAATGCGGGGCTAATCGAGCTAAGCTATGTAGACTTTGGAAAAAATCTGGTTTAGTCTTTTCAACAGTGTGAGAAATCTTTGAGAGATCATTATCCCAAAGGTTACAAAGGTAGTATGGAAGGCGATAAGATGTATTTAAACCTTATTAAGCAGTAACAAATCTAAATGTGAGTGTCCCTCCCTTGAAATAAAAGCTGGGAAACATTTGTCGAAAGCTGTTAAGATATCCAAGAGTGTTTGCAGGCTTGTCACACACTCAAACTAACACTACACATACATGCACGCACGCGCGCACACACACACACTCTTCTTATTTGTCAGGTTGTGATAAATATGCAAAGCATGGTGGACAATAGGCCCAAACAGCTGATGCTGTCTGTCTGTGAGCTGGAAAAACAAAGGCTTGCCTCTCATCTGAATGTGTATGGGTTCATAACAGAGAGAGAGGGAGAGAGAGAGAGAGAGAGAGAGAGAGAGACGTAGAGAAAACAAGACAGAAAGACAGAAGAAGAAGAGAGAAAGGACAACAGAGTGTGATAAAAGAGCGGCACACAGCCAGAGATATGGCGAGGAGTTGCAGATCACACATCTGGCCGCACAAGCGTCCCCTTTCATCACTGACCTTCTGGCTCGTTCTTGATCAGCTCCTCCATCTTGCGTTGTTTCAGTGTGTCCACCACGTCTGCCAGGCTGCCCTTGCGTCTCTCAGGGGTCCCGAGGGTACCCGTGGCCGAGCCCCCGTCACTGCAGGGCCGCCCCCCGCCTCCGCCTTCCTCTTTGCCCGGTGAGGTAGCATTGTGCTGGGGGTAAGGGCTCAGAGAGCTCCCCTTAGTGATGTCTTGCTCCTGGAGGAAAGGAGGAGAGGAAAAGGAAGAGATTATTAGATTTAAAAAATTAACAAACTATGGAAGAAAAAAGGGAGGAGGAGGTGGGGGAGGAGCTGGCATAGACCCACTCATTATCTCCATCCTTCTCTCCATCTCCCTTTCTCATAACTCAATGCGACCAACTGTCATCCCTGGCCAGTTATCTCAAGTTAGGGCATACTTCTTCTTCTTCTCTCCCACATCCTCTGGAATCTGCATTTGACTGACTTGGAGGTACTTGACAGAACGAGCACATGAAACAACCGCAAAAGACTCCGCACACTCTTAGAGTCACACTAACTCTTCATTACAAAGCCTTCAACAGCTCGGCTTTGAGGGACGTCCAGCGATACTGTACCAAATCTCAAGCCCAAGTTTCAGCGCTGCACTACTTTTGTCCAAGGATTCGTGACAATTAATGCTGAGGATGCAACTCCATCAAATCACAAAAAAATAGATCCCTTTGCAAAAAACAAAGCTTTGGAGCGTTGTCAAATCATTTCCATAAATTCATGAAAGGACTGACAAAACAACAATCAACACGACAGCAACAAAATATAATATATACAGCTCACAGTAAGGCTCTGTGCCTTTTGCCAAGCTGTCATGATGAATAATTATCCTACTGTCTTAAGTCTAAAGTTTAGTCTTTAACACGTTAAGATTTGGACCTCAGAAAATCATAATCCTCTTATAAGTACACAAAATGTAAATTTCTTATTGTGAAAACTGTACTTTTGTAACACAAATAAGATTTCTTTGGTGTTTTTGGTTCATTAAAGGCCCCTCCCCCTTTACTAGGTTGTTTGAACTTGTTTGATCTGAAGTTTCTCGTTGCCGTGCTGTAGGTTTAAGGTGTGTAAATACGAGCATTATTTAGTGGCATCACAGAGCAATGTGGAAAATTTAAACGTCCAGCGCACATTAATACAAGTATTAATAATACAATTATTGCAAAGCAATCAATCAATTTTTGATTTTATTTTAGAAAAAAATATCAGTCGCAAATTATTAGGATCCTTAAATGTCTGGAAAATTTGTTTGGTAGAGTCCTTTAAGTTATTATTGTCTTTGAACTGATAATTTTGATAAAGTCAGGTGAATAAACAAGAAGGAAAAAACCTGACAACAGCAGCTAAACGGTAAGTAACTTGTAGTGTCTTAATCTTTGACCCAATAAAACCTGTGTTTGTTTGGCTAGTCCGCATGATAGACTTAATGACGCCTAAGCCCAATTAACAGTGACACTGAGAGGGAGGACGGCGTCAGCTTCAAGGGAGAACATGCATCTCTTTATCACACATACATGTATAGATGAACGTACATACAGTGTACATGCATTCATCTGAATTGACAGATACGCATGGCACATACATTATCCTCCGACATACGCGCACAGGTGTCTTGAGGTGTGTGTTATGCTCTTTAATTACAGAAACAAGTGAGTCAGTCAGTCTGTCAGCTCAGCTCTTTGTCGACAGGAGGGTCAATGGTCCACAGGGTTAATCTTTGGCTAATCTCACTACAATATGGAGCATGCCACCTGGGACAGTGACACACATACAGTACCTCTGTTTGTCTGTGTGTGGGTGTGCATGTGACACAGAGAGAAACAGAGAGAGATTCCAGCTGCATTAATGACATTATGGTGTATTAAGGCGGAGATAGTTTTCTAATCATTAACTCGCAGGCTGCTGGTGGAAGTGGAACTTAATACTGAGATCACAGTCCATGATGATGTCATACAGACCCCGGATGACCCCAGATTCTGTTCTTTTCTATCCTATAGGCATTTTAATATAGGCATCCATTTGAGCAGAAGAGAAAAAACTCAAGACAAGGTCTGAAATCATTTCTCTATGTTCCTCTGAGAGAACAAATCCAGGCAGAGGTTTTCAATATTGACGATGCTTTCATTGTCAGTGGCCAAACACTGTATGAGAGGTACAGCAGACCATAATCACTTTCTGTTTTCTACACTTCACTGACTCTCTCTCTCTTTGGCTCTGTGTGTTTCCACATTTTGAATAAGTCAGCACGCTCAATAATTCACTAATTCTCTCTTGGGTGTTCCTGCACGTGCATTGTAACGCAGGGACAGAGTGTGACAGCGATGATATGGCTGTAACAGCCGTATATATATGATGAGGTTACGAGGCTTCAATCAGTCGCTGCTGGGGTTTCTAACACACTGGCTGAGGGCTGTGCTGCGCTGGGGAAACTGTCTTGTGATCTTAAAGTGCTGAAAGACTTTACTCTTCTCCTCTTACCACCTGACCAAGTGATGGCTCGACCCGCTCCTGTCTTTCTTTGTTGCTTCATTTCATCCCTCACCCTCTCCCGTTCTTCAGATTAGGGAAATTCAGACTTCAAATGAGCGGCTTTGTGATTACGAGTTGCATCAGCACCGGCACGGCATGCAAATGTAACGAGACAGAGGGAGAGAGAGGAGTGCAAGTGGGTAGAAGTCAAAGAAACACAGAAGGAGCGAAAGGCAAATGAGCGAAGGAGAGAGAGGCGATGTTATTAGAGGAAATCAGAGAGAGAGGGTTGACGGAGAGATATGTGGAGAAAGAGAGAGAGAGAGAGCGAGGAAGGCAGGCATCTTGAAGGCAGCGGTCACACCTGTCACATCCCATTTATCTAATCCAGCGCCTACTTAAAACAGCCGCACTCTTTCTTTGAGAAAGATGTCGCGCAAACAAAACAAATAGAACAAGAATACGGGGAGGTAGATGGAGGGAGAGAGTGGGGGGTGGAGTCGGGGGGGTTGTCGGATCTCTTCGCCCTGTCGAAAAATCTGCCAGGGAGATGTCATCTCACTGCGTCCAACAATGAAGGTCATTTCCCAATCAAAGGGAATTAGCAGGGAGCTGTGGCTTCTTCAAAGACCTCGTAAATTAGGGCCCCTGACATTATTTATGTCAGACAGACAGCCTTATCCTGAAGGCAACTTAAATGGCTTAGGATTTTTTCAACCAGAATATAATCCATGTGCCCTGCTGACATTTTTTACCCTGGCGATTTGCAAAAGTCCAAGACAGAGGGATCAAAAAGACAAGACACAAGACAGATTCTCTATTGTGAACGAGTGCCACTCAGCTCGGCGCGCGTGTGTGTGGCAACATGTTCCTGCAAGAGCGCGGGGTTGCAAAACTTTTCTCATCAACATGCATTTATTCATGAGTACAAACAGAAATTCTGGATACTGTAAACGTTCATGCCCTCCTCTCGGTGCATGTGTGTGAGCAGGTTTTTTGCCATTTCTGTGCATATATGTGTGACACTGTGAGTGCACATAGCCTGTAGGTGTGTGTGTGTTAATGTGTGAGTGCCTGCATATATGTATTTATATGCACTGGATGTGGCAGGCTGGCAGTGTGGGCGGTTCTGCCTTTAGTTTGCAGATGTCAATTCTCTTCCAAAATGACTGGAACAAAGTAAAAATTGCGCCTCACTCTCTTTATCCTTTTACTGCCTCTGCAATGGAACCGAATTAAACAACTTTTGTCTTCTTAAGCTCATCTGTGAGGGGAGGTTGGTTTAAAAACACATAACTCTTGCCAGAAAAAGAGGGAAAAAAATCCAAATGCTATTTTTTTTCCTACAGCCAGCACAGATGCCGCTGTTCATGTTCTTTTTTGATTTCTTCTTCGTCTTCTTCCCTTCCTCCTTCTCTGTTGCCCGACAGAAGCAACCCTCTCTCTCTTTCTTTCCCTCTCTCCCTCCCTCTACCGTAGCCTGACATGTCTCGGGCTGTGCAAGGTGTTTGTGTGAAAAACAATATTGGATGTTTGGCACGTCGCTGTAGATCAAGGCATGGACAATGTGGCAGTAGGAAGAACTGGAAACAGCTGCTCAACTAAAATACACACAGATACACACCATGAGAATGTCACTGATCACTCCTGCAGGGGGGTAAGACTTAGCTCTCCGCCAGAGCTGCCAATCTGCGCGACATACACTTAACACACCTCCGACACACTGCCAAACACACACACACACGCACACACACATGCGGCAAATCCCTTTACATGCCATGGCTAAACACAGACACTGTCAGTTTTGACTTCGAGGTCCCTCAGGCTGGGACAAGGGAGCGCACACACACACAAACACACACATTACTTTTATCCTCCTGTTCCAACAATATGGATGAGCTTTTCCATGCAAACCCCCAACTATTTTAGTATATTAATATCAGTGGTTATTAAAAACAATATAAAGAATCTGCCATTAAACTATTTGACAAATTTTACTTAACTACTTAAAAAGACTTTTTAAGTAGTTAAGTAAAATTTGTTGTTCTTCTTTCTCCCAAGAATTACACATTTGACTTTTCCATACGTAAAAACATGCAGCTGTATTTTCTGTATTTTAAATAGCAGTTTGGCTAAAATGTATGCCAGTATATTTTACCACGACCCCTTGCTGTTGACAGGCAAGCGTGTGTTGATTCATTAGTGCATCACTGGCATGAGAAATTAAGTGTGACCACTGTGTCTCAAGACTGCTCAATGACTGTGTTAAATCTGTCAAATTCACATGAACACACACACACACACACATAATCACACATACAAATTACACAAAAAAGAAGGAGAGAGAGGGCTTGTGGATGAAAATGAATAAGAAATAATGCCTGATGAAAAATCTTTATAGTTTTCTATCGTGTTAGCATGCATCTCGCCTGTTAATGAAATAATTAGTGTTTGTCCATTAACACATTTATGAGAGAAGATGCTTGCCTCTGCCTGATGTGAAAACATTTTTTTTCTGCAAGGATTTGCAAAACACAAACATGAAAAGACCTACAAGAAAGCAAGCAAGAAGGGAAGGTATTAAATCTGTACTTTCACTATGCACTTAAAGGTATCCTGTTATGATAATTCATCATTTTGGTTGTTTACTGAGGAATGATGTTTAAAATCCTTCCTTTAATAACTTCATGAGCATCAAGACTGGATGCTGTGTTGATTGGCTGACCTCACTGAACTACCGCTAAAATCCTTCCCATCAGGCATTTGAACTGAGCTGCACTCAGCCAATCAGGGTCCACCAGCACGGTGAGAACTTCACATTCAATAAAACACCCTTTTAGCTAAACTACATTCATTTGCAAGCCATTATGAACAGCGCTATTCGTATCTAGAGCCAGGGTTTGTACAAAAACAAATTTTTTAAAAAGTGAATAATCTGGCACCTTTCAGCTTTTTAAAACATGTGTGAGTGCTGTTTTTATTTCTCTGTGTGTAGCTGTGCAGCTGCAGCAGTCAGGTAAAGCGGCCGGGCCAAAGCCGAGCAGGCAGGCGGGATGAAGAGGTCAGTGTGTAGCCGAGCGCTTCTCTGCTGCCGTGTTAATTTACTATGACAAGATAAAGCTGTAATCTCCCCCCCCCAACTCCCCCCTCTCCCCTGCTGCCAAACTTACAAGTCAACTGGTCGCCCATGAGCCATTTACTTCCCCCTATCACTTTACGACAATTGCCCTGAGACATAGACCCCCACCCCACTCCCTTAAAGTTCCACCAACACCCCCCCTCGCCTTGTTGTAAATCTCCTTCTCCCTCTCCATTTCTCCCTCCATCCACTCTTCACTGACAGTCAGCGGCAAAAGGGATTGGCGCTGTAACCCCCCCCTTCACCCCTTGAGAAAAAAAAAACCACACATCTTACAACATGCCAAGCAGGCAGCTGGATAAGCCCCCATCCCACCCGCTAGACACACACATCCAAGCTTGCCACTTAATAAGCCACATCAGCTATTATGCTGTGTATGAGACCCCCCAACACACACAAACACACACATTAACACTGCTTCTGCTGTCAATCAGTGGACTAGAAAGCAGTGCTGTGTTTCATTTTGAAAACATTTAAGAATTTTAGGGGGCCCTTCATAATAACCCAATAAACTATTATATTATTAATATTATAATGTTGGAGACAGATCTTGTAATTTTTATAGTGTAAAATCTATTGATCTATCTAAATGAACTAGCAACAATCTAATCACTGTTCTCAACAGCAACAGATAACCCAGACAGTGTGTGTGTGTGTGTGTGTGTGTGTGTGTGTGTGAGTGTTTGCACGCCTGTGTGGTCCCAGGACTTTGGTTTACGGTCGGCACCTGCCACACATGAGTCCACGGCGGGAGGGGCCTGCAGGCTAATCAGCGAGCTAATTACAGAATTAGCTTTCCATTACAGCTCCTAAGCACTGTTTCATTGTTTTACAGCTTGAGAGCGTTTATCGCCAGTATGGGGGAAAGGTCGACGATCGTTATCAGAGCGCCGCTGTGACAAGGTGTGTATCAAGGTGAGGGCCCAGGAGAAGGTAAGACAGTGCATTCTGTCCTGGCTTACACACTCTATCCGCAAACAAACACATCAGAGTCATTTAAGTTTTACAGAAAACAAAATCCTTTAACCAAAAATGTCTCGAAAATGTTAATAACATGTTCCTCATGGTGGAGAGTCAACATTTTGATGTGGCAAGTGTGATTTAAAAAAACTAAATAATGCATACCAGCAACACATAATACCTTATACAGTCACATAATCACACTTATGTACTGAGAATGCATTGCAAATCACACCACATGTATAGAATGTGGAATGAGTCACATGCAGGAAAACAGAGTCATCTTAAAACACACACACATAGCTGTGTACTAAAAACGCACACATGCGCATCAACTAACAGAAGTTTACAATGAGCCCGTATTCTGCGAGGCCTACACTAATATTTAACATGAATCACACAGGAGATGCAATTCAAATCACACACACACACACACACACACACACACACACACACACACACACACACACACACACACAAATGCACTTAGACATACAGAGCCATACATACAGCACCACCACACAATGTCACACTTCATCCTGAAGAAAATGACTCACTGCAATGGCTCACATTTTGCAGTCACGCAACTGTGCATCAAATGGGCTCAAGGCGACGGTTGGTGGCGCGCACATAAAAGCAAAAACACGTGTGCAACCAAACAGTAGCCTTGTACCTTCATTTTTTTCCCATTTTGGGACAAAACAAAACCTCCAGCTTCCAGCACCAAACTGTTTTTCACTCGCAGAGAAAGTCGATTTCTGCCTGTTCTCACTCTTTTCATCTCTATTGCGAAACACCAAACAAATATCCATATATTTAGTTTTGTCATTGTTGTGACATTGTACAGACTGTATAACATTCATTTGTTTTCAAAATGCAAAAACATAGCAGTTTACTTGTCTAGAAATTACTGGAAATTTCATAAAAGCAACACAATTGTAATTATTTTCAATGTTTCATTCCTGAAATTACCTTGTGCCTACACCCATTTCAGAAGATAATAAATAAACAAGGTCAATGAAGTAAATTTCTAGCTGAATTCATCCACAGACATAAAAACATTTTTTAGCAGAGGTTGTCATGGATTGCCACACAGGCTCTGCTTGCTTTTTCCAACTCATTTAGGGAGCTTGTATTAAAGACCACTCAGTGCCGACTATCCCTCTGTAAGACTGGAAGTCAGGATAATCGTGAACATAATCTGATCTGGGGTCTGTGTCCTAGGGGTCACTTTCAACCCTGAGCCTCGAAAAACACACACAGTCATACGCCCCTTATGGGCTGCAGAGTTGAGAAAAAGCCAAACATGCAGACAGGTAACTTAAACTCTAGACCTTTTTGCTCAGTTTTCTCTCTTCATTTAGCTTTTATCAGTTACCACATGTCACATATGTTTTTATTTTCAGAATAGGTTGGGAAACTGAAATAACCGGCATCAATTTGGATGTGAGTTGTACAATACATGTTTTAGGACAGTGTTTATGGGGACGTTTCTAGGTGAGGGGTATCAGTGTCTGTACAATAATGGATAGAAGAGAATGTTTTTGTTTCAGTAATAAAGGACCATGTTGATTCTGAGCCTTAGTAATGTTAAAGAAACAAACTGATGGAACAACATGTTTATTGTATTTGGGGCATAATCATGCTTTGAAACTGTATTTCCCATAATGCTTTGGGGGATGTATTTGTTTACATTTGGCACCATTAAAAGTGTGCCGAAATGACTATTACTAGCCTGTGATTGAGGTGTACCCATGGATGTACAGAGAACTACCAGTGGATTACTTGATACCATAGAAAACCTAAAAACAGAATCAATCTCAAGTTCGTTCTGAAGTGTCTTTTTTCTATGATTTCTAAGCACATTTATGGAAATTTATTCTTGATTAACATTGGAGATAATTCTATCATTGTATATATAATATCATCTGATATATCTTATATAATGATAAATCATCCTGAGTCTAAAAATATGCGTATCATAGTGTGTTCAGATGTGACAAAGCTATGACTCAGAGAAAGATTTTTGATGCAAATTGTGCCAATCTGGGTTAAGAAAGACTAATGGAAATGGAAAAAAATGTACTTGGAGATTGTACCTACTGTTAACTGATGTCTTTTTTATACATATAAAAACAATGAAACTTTTTTTTTAAGTTTTCAACAGTTTTCCAAATGTGACAAAAGTAATGTGACTACTCTGGTGGGTTTAGAAGCAAAACCTGAAGCACTTACACACACTGTGGGTCATACCAGTTGGAAACATCTTCAGAATGTTGCACCTGTTTAACAGCGTGATCCTGAGTCAGCGCTCAAGTTCGCTGTCACCAATAGGTGGGTGCTTTCACCCTGAGAAACAGAAAAGCAACATCGGATGCAAAAATCAGTAGCCGGCCTTACCATGTTGGGGGGGCTGTCCAAGTTGCGGTTGGGGGGTGAGCGAGGGGACACCTTGCCGCAGTAGGAGGCCAGGGGGAGGTGGATGACACCGCCCAGTCCCTCGCTATCCTCATCCTCCATTCGCTGTCTGCTGGTTGCCATGGTTATCTCTCCATCTGTCCCCCCATATGGAGAGGCTGGTCGCTTGGAAGACATCCTGGAAAAAAAAGGGAGAAGGGAGATAGAAAGACAGAGAGAGAAGGGAGGAAGAGTGAGCAATATTCAAAGGATGATATAATGGGTTGACGACTGGAGTTATATGATGGTGGCAACAGAGAGTGTGGAGGGTTCCTGCGGATACAACTAGTTCCTGGAAACTCCTGGATAGTTTGATCCAACTTACTTACTTTACCCAATTTGCTGTGTGTTTACTGTAAAAAAAAAAAAAAAAAGCTTGCACAAAGTAATCTTTAAGTCCTTTCAGCAGGTATTCACTATATCTCATTCAGGCCATCAACCTGCACCAATTCTCTTTCTTCCCTTTGCTTTGGATTAGTTTTTTTTGTTGTTGCACTTTCAGCACATTCAGTGGACAGAGCTCTCGCAGTGCAACTCCACACAATATCCCTTCAGTCGGTTTGTGAGCACCCAGCTCCTTGGCAGACCTTCAAACACACTCTGAGGACTTACAGTATGTTTACCATGGGGGCCATTCAACGTTCACATTTCCAAAAGACGGGGCCATTACTGCAAATGGAGCCCGCTTGCACTAGCATTGTGGAGGAAATGACCATGTCTTGACAATGGGCTTTCAGAGAGAGACACAGAGTGGGAAAGAGGAAAGGAAAAAAAGTGAGACAGAGAGTGAGAGCAGTATGCACAGTGGCAATAATATGTGTTTATGAAAACCTTTGGACAATAGAGGAACTGGAGGAAAATAGCTAGCAACACGGGGGCCCCGCTGTTTGCATTTGTTACTGTGGCTTTGTTCCCTTGAAAAGAAGGAAAGGATATAAAGCCACATCTATTAGGTGAACTCTGTCTCTCACAAGGTAAATTTGCCTCCCTGTACTTCAGCTGAATAGGGATGCAGTGACTATGCGGCAATAATAGAATTTAATGTGGTTCTCAGCATCGCCTGAGTGCTTTCAGATGCACTTGTCAGCCTTGAAGCCACTGCGACTATGACCCCGGGTAATAGGCTGCTAACGCTCAGTCGCACAGAGGCAACGCATGACAGGGATGGAGGGATGGAGGTGTGGATGGAGGGATGGAGGGACTGTGAAAACTTGAGGGGAGGGGGGGTGTGTGTGATGGTAAGCGGTGAGAAGCAAGAAATAAGCAACAGGCGTCTGACTCTCAGAGCCTGCTGATTCTTTCTTTCCCTTTCTCCTCAACAAGCTTTTCTTTCTTTTCACTCGCTTTCTTTTTACAGAACTACATCCTCAAGTCTTGATTCTCCATCCATACCTAGTCTGTCTCTGATTTGCTCTGTCTTCCTCTCCGGCCTTTCTCTCTTAAATTCTTTCCCTCTCTCGCTGCTTGTCTCCGGTAAACTGATTACACTCTTGACTCTATTGGATTTCCTCTGGACTGTACATCTGGCATTGTTCCTAGGAGCAGCCACTGCCACTAATTCATTGCTTATTTACCTTATGACAGTGGAAAGGCAAACAATATTGACTGCTGCTCACTGGAGGGGATGAGGGAAGCGCCATGCTAAGAAACACAACATGTGGCGTTATCACATCGCGAGGAAGGTTACGGTCAAAATCAAATAAACTCCACTCAAGTAATACCATAAAAAAACCTGCTCTCCACCCTAGTGGTGTAATCTAATTACCTTTAATTGTTTTTGGAAGATTTTTGCCTCCAAGATTCATAGACCTCATAGATAATCTAATAATTGAAAGCAATTTACAAATTGGTGTTACCATTTGCATATTGCTGAGAACCTTTTTATCTCCAAAATGTCAAGTTTTCAGGAACAGAGAAAAGCAATTTTTTCTTCGCATGCGTTTTTGAGTTTCAATGGACTCCGCAGGGCTTTTAACCGATGCACAATTTCACCGTGTAATACTTCATTGAAAGTTAAATCAGAAAATTACTAAATCACCACTACAGAAATGTACTCTGTTGACTGTTAAATTAAGGTGTGCCAGACTACAGTCTCCCATTTTTAATGACTTTTTTGTACACTGTTGTCAAGGTTAGATTCATTTAATCACACTCTATGTTACAATAGTGCTGAACAAGTTAGAGTTTTCCTGTAGGACAACGTGTACAGAAGACAACTGCACAAACACACACATGCATAGACAGGAATGTGTATCTGCAGCTGATTTCTTTATCTGTTTCTCCTGGACACTATCTTCGTGGGCTTGCTCAGCAAAAGCTGAGGGCATAAACGATCAGTAAAGACTTTGTATGTGTTTTGATGACAAAAGACTTAGAAGATAAAACTGTGCACTGCTGTCGTTAAATCCAATTGATATCAAAACTGAAATTGACTTGTGATAAGTTTTATGATGCTTAGAATGACTGAGAAGAAAGATGTATGTGTGTGTCCATGAGTCTGTGTGTGCGTTGTTCCACACACACCATCTAATGCGAGCGGCAGGCCCAGCTGTACAAACTACAGGGCTTTGAGCCACGCGGCACACACACACAGACACACATATGTGCGCATACATAGAACAGAGGCCCTAACACTGCAGGTCTGTCTTCATCACTGCCTGTTTACTTTACCTCCTTTCACTCTCTCACACTGAGGCCTTTTGTTTCAGACACACACACACACACACACACACACACACACACACACACACACACACACACACACACACACACACACACACACACACACACACACACACACACACACACACACACACACACACACATCCCCTTGTGTTCTGTGCACACCTCTGCCTAGCCATAACCCTCTACACAGACCCGGGGGTCAGCTTTGAATCTCTCTCACCTCGCTAATGTTTGCCTTAGCCACAGAAACATCTTCGCATGCGAGGAGTTTAAGTTTTGTTTTTACAATTTTATCATCCACAATTTAACCACAGTAGCCACACTGGCAGAGCGAGGTGGACAGTTACACATTAACCCAGAAAACGAGATATCCAAAAACTCTGCGGGCCAAAGAGAGCACTCCACCCTTCGAAAGAATAACCAACTAATTTCATCATGCCTTTTCTCCTCTTCTTCTTCTCCCTCCACTCCTCTTCACACCCGTCCACCCCCTCCCAAAGTCTGCTACTACTTCCTCAGAGGCGGGTGTCTATGAATGGGGAGGCCGTTCACAGCTCCTCTCCGGCTATAAAATCCCTCTCTCTCCTTCCCGTCCGCCTTTGAAGTCGAATTACTATACAATTGGGCACGGCGGGTGTGCAGGTTACGCCGGCTACTTCATTTAAAGTTTGGCAGGGCTGTCATGCCGGCGGAGACCTGGAGGAGACCTGGAGGAAGCTGCTTGAAAGCGCGGAGCGATGAAGAGGATTAAAAAAGATGAGGTTTTATTCAGTCGACAAATTGGCAGCGTCGTCCAGGTCGTAATTAGAGAATATTAGCATAATTTTGCACCGTCCAACAATACCAAAAAATCGAACACCTCACGCCAAACACAGTCATTAACACACTTAATACACACATACACACATGCTGCTTGGTTTTTCCACATAGCAGCACAGTAATGATATTTCAAATGGCCTAACACCAGTGCAACAATATTGCAATGTGTTTTTTTGATTTACAAATCAAATTTATAAGTTAACTCCAATCTGCTGCTTGTCCCTTCTACCCCCTACACTCTCATTTCCCTTGGAACCACGCACATACACACAAGTGTGCACACGGTGAGAGCGCTAAGCTGAGATTAGAGCGCCACTTCCCCTTGGCTTTTTGATGATTAGCGGCTCCTCAGTTAAGTCCCTCTCATATCACATATGTCCACTGCTGCTAAGTCACTAATCGGACAGCGTCGTACGTCCATTAACGGGCCGAATAATCGGCATCAGCGGTGGTTAACCGTCTCCTGGCCTTCGCTTACTGTGATCATCGCGTCCATTTCATGTTGGCACGTCAGCAGCGGCGAGTTTACGCACACGCAAGCATGTTTAAATACAGGCAGCAGGCTTATGAACACGCAAGCGAGGCTGCTCACATATGCAAAACCCTTCAAAAACCACACACACACACACACACACACACACACACACACACACACACACATACACACACACAAATTAAATGAATTAAGCAAAATGGGGGCAAAGATTTGTTTCAGCTTCACTGAAGAGTGAGGGAAAGACAAAGCAGCCATCGCAGAAATGTCACAGGCTATCACACACACACTTGTGCACACACACACACGCCCGGCTCTCTCGCTCTGTGTGTCTGGCTGCTAACATTATCATGGTGCTAACTGCTCTTGTTAACTCCTCTACTCAGAACAAGCTTTCAGGGAGCGTGGGAGCCTCCTCTGGAGAATTCCACAGTAAAGTGTGTGCGCTTCTGCGTATGCATGTGTGTGCATGTATGTGCTCAGCCTATCTTTAAATTACAACCCATTATTTCAGCCACTACACAAACACGCTGCACAGTCAGTCCAATCCATCGTCTACAGTAAAAATAAGCACGGCAGCTAATTCCAAAGTGCTGTCAAGAGTCAAAGTGACATTTGTGGGGTTTTTTTTCCCCCACCACCTTGTGACTGCTAAGAACTGCCCGCCTGTCACTCAGGAGTGGGTCTATTTGCACGGAAATGCGAGCTATCTTTGAAATTGTTCTCTGAGGGAATGGAAGGGCATATCAAAATAGTTGAGCGGAATGTGCCTTTTAGATAAGGCGCCCAGGGCATTTTGCCTCCGAGGAGCCGACCGCAACATTTACATCCGTATGACACCTCAGGCGGGAATTTAAACAAATGTTTCCCCCCGTGTCGCGCTATCACTTGCTTTATTGCCATCGCTTTTTTTCCCTCTCTTTTTTCTCTCGCTGCATTTCCCATGCCTGGTCTCAGCTTTCAAAACGATTTCTCCTTCTCTTTCTGTCTGTATCTCTCTGTCACACACTCTTGAACTTATTTTAACATCGTCTGTCCTCCTGCTCTTTCCCTTTCTCTGTCTTCCTGCCACCCCCCCCCCCCCCACCCGGTGTTGTCTTACTTACTGTTCCCTCTTTACACAATCAGCTGTTTGTAAGAATGTCGCTCCATCCCTCCCCTCCCTCCCTCCTTCTCTCCCTCCTTCTCTCCCTTCTTCTCTGTGCAGACTCTTAAGGATATTGCCTAATATCTATTTATAGGCTGTCCTTTTGAACAGTGGGAAGAGAGTGGGGCAGCAACAGAGAGGAAAGGCTGAGATGGAGGGATAAAGATTATCGGAGGCAGGACCTAGAGGAGGGAGTCAATGATATTCCTTTTTCCCTTGGTGTGGCTCTGTCAGGTTTGGATATTCTTGACAAGCATTAGATTTAGAGCAGGCGAAAAGTTAAAATTTTTACATTGCTCTGTAACGTTTTGATGTAGAAAACGAGTGTTAAAAATGCAAAATGGCAATTTAAAAACTATTTCCAAAGATGTTTGGACATTAAGTCTAACTGCCCCGTAACATCGTTAAGTAAAATTGTTCTGCTTGTTAGTATTGATGCTGTAAAATGTCTGCTGGATTTTCCCTGATGACTTTCTCTACTGAAGTAAACAGCATGCAACAGGGAGAAAACCTGAACACAACTCCTGCCTGTGTACCCTCACACACTCATATACACACAGACACACCCTTACACAAACACACATACACAAAGACGCAGACACACACTCAGTCTCACACACACAAAGCATCCTCTGTGAGGTGCCCTAAATCGGCGGCCGACAGCCCAAACCGTGTTTCCTGTCCAGCTTAACCACAAAAGGCAATAACACACAACCTAATGTCACCGCTGTTAAACACACACACACACACACACACACACACACACACACACACACACATACTGGAGAGACAGTCATGTGTTGTGTATATTTGTGTGTGTGTGTGTGTGTGTGTGTAGACAGAGTGAAGGGGGTGGGTGCCGAAGACGTGGGCTAGCTCATGTGGCCTCTGGGACTACCTCTCTCTCTCTCTCTCTCTGTTTGTCTGTCTGCCTCTCTTGTCCATTCATCCACCCAAAGCTTTAGTCACCAGCGAGGCATCGCTCCACATACTTTCCTTGTCATGTTTTCAGCTTTTTCCCCCCTTCTTAAAAACCTTATTTATGTCTTTACACTGAGTCACCAGACGCCGTGATCGTCACTGACATTTTAGCGAAAGGATGGAAAGAAGATAAAGGGCAGGGGAGGAAGGAAGGAAGGAAGGAAGGGAGGAAAACGAAAGTAAATAAAGTTTTTTGCACTCTTTCTATCCATCTATCTATCTATCTATCTATCTATCTATCTATCTATCTATCTATCTATCTATCTATCTATCAACTTTAGGTGGAATGTCATCATCAGTTGAAGGCCAATCGAAGGCATCTCGTGGGAAAGTCTTGAGTGTTGCCATAGAAAAAGGAAGAAGAGAAGCAGAAGGAGATTTGGGGGAGGAGGGGGTAGAGTGAAAAGAGACAGACAGAGAGAGGAAAAGTGCATCCGGTGGACGGCGGCCCCGGCTCCCCTGGTGTTTTGCGAGGGGGAGACGCTGCATAATGTTTATTGAGCGAGGGACAGTGTTTTTCCATTGTTGTGCCAGGCCACTATTTGTGCTGCATTTGTTAAGCAATCCATAAAGGAGTCACAACATTTGTCTCACTGTCAGCGACTTGGCCTGCCCCTGTAAACCAGACACACACACATGTGTACACACACACACACACACACACACACACACACACACACACAAATGTGAGCTCATTCTCTCACATAAATGACAACACACAAATACTTGCGCGCACACACACTCCCAGCTGGCCTCTTTCTTTCGTCCCGCACTTCTTTGAAACTCTCTCACCTCAGCCCAAATGGTCTCCTCCTTTTCCTTTGACCCCCCCCCCAGTACCCCCCCACCCCTCTCTCCCTCTCTCTGTCCCTCACTACCTGGAAAGACAGAGGTTTCATTGTAGCACTCTGGGAGAGAGCTCCAAGCGTCTAACACTGTCTCCTATTGTGGATTGGAAGGACGGTAAATAACGTGTGTGTGTGTGTGTGTGTGTGACAGAGAGAGAGAGAGAGAGAGAGAGAGAGACACAGACAGACAGACATAAAGAGAGAGCAACATAGTGGGATTAGTGTAAGACAAGCTGCCTGGATTGATGGATCGCTGAAGAAATGGAAGAAGAAGAAGAAGAAGAAGATAAAGAAGAAGAGAGAAAGAGAAGTGTGAAGAGTGAAACCCCGGATAAACACACACATACACACAGCTGGAGTTTTCCTGCTCTATTGACAATGCAATACCTCCAACTGACCTTTGACCCCTACCCTGTGACCTCATGTCATATGACCAGACTCTAGTTAGCCTGGAGGGACACCTCTGTCTGCGTTTTACACACACTTTCTCTCTCTTTCCAAGTCTCCTCTAACGCTCCATCACTCTATCCCCTTTATCACACATCCCCCTCCTCCTCCCCCATCCATAAACAACAACAACAACAAGAACAAATGCAGCCTAATATTCCCCCTCCCTTTCTTCTATTGGCTATCAGTGAGGGTCAGCTGATCCCAATGGGGTGGGAGAGAGAGGGGAGTACGGGGAAGGAGGCTTTAGCATTCTCCTCTGGTATTTTTCTGTCTGTCGTTCTTTCTTTCCCTTTCTTTCCTCTTGCCCCCCTCTCGCTCCGTGGATGGAGACACGGTTATCAAGGCTCTCTGGGGACAGACAATATGGCCCAGACAATGGCCTCCAGTCCGATGTGGTGGTGGGAGAGAGAGGGGGGGGGGACAGGGCCACAGGGGAAGAGAGGGGCAGAATAGCGCATTAGTTTGCAGAGCACGGACACTCTACTCAATTACTCCACTCTCTCTCTCTCTCTTTCTCTCTCTCTCTCTCTCTCTCTCTCTCCCTCCTTCACAGACACACACACATTCTCTCTTTCCTCGAACACACACACCACTTTAATCTCACCCTTTTAAATGAAGTACAGAGACACTTACACTGGAAGCAGCACTGCTCACTTAAATTTTTATCATCCGCCACGAGAACTTTTTCCTTAAAAACTGTCCATACCTCCATGATTATGAAATAAAAGTCCCCAATGATTCAAATAAATACAAACAAACAGTGGTGGTAAACTTATTCGGATTTAGTTCAAGTAGCAAAACCACACTTTAAAAATACTCCATTACAAGTTAAACTCCCGTGTTCAACATTTTACCTTAGTAAAAGGATCATCAGGACAATATATACTAAAAGTTTTCAAAGTAAAAGTACTCATTATGCAGAATACCCTTTTTAGAATCTCAGAATATCAGATTATTATTACTGGTGCATTCATGTGTAGGCGGTATCTTACTGTTGTAGGTGATAAATGTGGAGCTGATTTCACGTACTTTATAAACTAGTTTGATCTATATTTGATACATTGTATTTTTCATTAATCATTATTTTGCATGTACAGTCTTCAAACTAAGCAGTGTAGCAATTATAGCTGTCAAATAAATGTAGTTGCATAAACAAGTACAATATTTTCCTCTGAGATGTAGCGGAGTAGATGGAAATGCTCAAGTAAAGTACTTTAAAATCATACTAAAGTACAACATTTGACTAATTCTATTTATTTACTTTCCACTGCTGAAAATAAATTATATTTATTAAACAGTAATTTAAAAAAACTGTTTGTCTCAATGAGATTAAGTAAAGTCCTTCAGGCTGCTGATGCCGTCCTTGTTGCTGAGTGTGACACAACTAATGTCAGATTGTATCTGAGTGTGTCCTGCTTAAACCGCTCAAGTGTTGACACATCCACTGCTGGCTGTCCCCTCCACCCCTTCAAACGCACTGACACACACACAAACACCCCAATAAACGGAGGGGACAAATGGAGGGGTGTGAGAAATCCACTGCTACCTTCCTCTCCTCCCTCCTCCTTCACCACCTCAACCCCCCCCAACAACACCCCCCACCTCACCCCTCAATCTCTAGCACTCTCACTTTTCTATGACCCTGCTTCTTCTTCTTCTTCTACTCCCTTCTTCTGTCCATCGGCGAGG
>NW_026136724.1:7768024-7863024 GCF_905237075.1 Dicentrarchus labrax | reverse complement strand
GTTTTGATGCAATGAGAAGCAGACATTTGATTCTACGACATGGAACAGTTTTGTTACAAGAAGACAGCTGAACACTTTCAACAGAACATATGCTGAGCCTCACATGCATGAATGAACACACGCACACACACACATACACACACCGACACACAAAGGCACTAACAAAATACACATATACAAACTGAAACCTTCACCAATCACACACACCCATTGTGTCCTCAGGTGTACATACTGTCTGTGTGTGTGTCTGTGTGTGTGTGTGTGTGTGTGTGTGTGTGTGTGTGTGTGTGTGTGTGTGTGTGTGTGTGTGTGAGAGGAGAGAGAGAGAGAGAGAGAGAGAGAGAGAGAGAGAGAGTGTGTGTGTGTGAGTAGTGCATGCTGCTTTCAGCCCTTAGTGCTGTCAGTCACTATTAGGGGTGTGTGGTCTACGTGTCACACATACGGCCAATCCAGCTATTGTTCTGGAGAGCGCAGAGAAAAGCAGAGCTGACAGACTGCCACTTCTGTGATACTTTAACACACACACTCAGACACTGACAAACACACACACACACAGAGGACGAAGAAGAGAAAGCGAGCCCGTCACTGTACTTACTGTAGACATCTACTGTACAGTCACACAAACACACACTCAGCAATCAAGATGCATACATTGTATAGTCTTTATAAAGTGAGAACATGTTAACACACACACACACATTTACAAACTAGAAACTTTTCATATGATGACAAAAAAATCTCACCTCAAAGTTTAGCAACTGTTCTTAAGCTTTCAATCAGATTTAGCACTTTAGGACTTTTCATCCATGTTAGCTTGGAACTCATGAACTTTAGGGAAATGTGTATAAAATAATGCAGAAGTCTTCGGTTTAAATATTATGAAGACATAAGACGAATAGTTCAAAGAAGCTGATACAGAATTTGTATGATATTGTCAGACATTGTGCATTCTTTCAAACCTACAGCTGCTTAAGGGAAAATGAAAGGGGAAAACTGGATGTTTAAGGGTTAAAGGAAGAAGGGAATCTTGAACCAGCACTCAACACAGATGCCAAATAATACTTGAGTCCATCATCCCATCTACATAAACTCCCTCAAACCATCAACCAGTTATCAGATGTAATATTTGGGCCAGTGCCAGTTTTTTTTTTATATAAATCAAAACTTTTTATTCGATCTGATAACATTACAAACTTGACCATAGCTCTTGTTTGGTGTTAGTTTTACTCATGGAGGATGTACAGGGATGTTTTGCAAGCTTTGGACCACAGAACCTGCAAAAAAAAAATGAAATTACTTTTGTCAAAAGCAACAGGCAGTGGAACCGACGCTGGGAATATCATTGGAAATCAGCTTGCACTGATGTGACCCTATCCGAGTTTTAATTGTATGAAAAAACTCCCTCACACAGACATGCATACACACACACGTACCCTCACAGAAATACATTCACACACAAAAATATCAATTCCCGCACTCACATTGCTAGAATTTTTATCGCAATATGTGTGTACATGTATATGTATACACACACAGGCAATATGAACACGTCAATGTCAACAACAATCAGGAGCATTAGTTTTTATATTTACCTAATCTAATTCATGGTCAAATGGAGAGAATACACTGGGAGGGCTAAATCTAATCGCATTCCTCGACTAAATTGAGCTCCGATTGGAAACGGCATCTCTCCTTGACCCTGTAAACAGCTGCAAAACCAATGATAACCTCATTTGTGCATTACAGAAACTTAATTTCTCCATTATGCGGCTGACTCTGCAGCAATCGGTCAACATAACGGAGCAGCAGTGACCTGGGCACACCCCTTGCCCTGCGCCCCCATCCCCAGTTACAGACAGCTGAGAGAATGAGGATAAGCCATGTGTTTTCCATATTTGTCATATTTTGAATAGATGTCATTACACATCATTCTCACAATGGGTATGACTAACAGCTTTCAGAATTTATTTAATTACTTCAGACTTGACAATGGATTATATAGCAGATACAGGCGATGCAGAGGATAATCACAACAAAGTATGTATAAAGCGCATGGAGACGTTTCTCATGAGCTTGTATCAATCAGCCTGAGGTTAAGGTTTCTTACGAAGCCATTCTGAAAAGAAAGCAAGCATAGAGAGACAGGATGAAGGGGGAAGAAATGTAAACAAGCTGGGCGCAGTTCTTCAGGAGTAACCAGCCTCTCAGGTGTAAGCCATCGCCTGCAGTTAAAGCATGTTTCTGAGGACTATGAATGAACAAGGCCACTGGAGTGTATTGTGTTCGGGGAGAGAGTAATGACAAGAAAATTAAAAGGGAGTGTTTCACCTGGGATGAAACAAAATGGGCTTGTTAAGTGATTCATAGGTTCATAATCTGAGTTTCGTTCTAGAAGGACGGAGACGGAGGTATCACAAATCTGGACAGGATATGCAACACACACACACACACACACACACACACACACACACACACACACAAATCGTACTATCGCAGATACAGAGGGGAAACAAAAATACCCAGAAGGAACAGCAGAAATTCACAATGCTGCAAGAACACACACATTCATGTTTTAAAAAAGCACACACTCATTCACAAACACAGGAAAAAACACACGGAGAAGCAAGCATGTACACAAAACACACATACACACACACACACACAGAGTCCATTACAATGAAACCGTTGATGGGAGGCCCCTGTGTCGGGACCCTAACAGCTGTAGTGCATTAGGGGCCGACCATGAGCAGGGGCAGGGAGAGACCGGCAGTAAACAATCCCAGGGCCTGAAGACACACGCACGCACGCGCACGCACGCACGCACGCACGCACGCACGCACACACGCACACACACACACACATCTCACACACATTTTCACAAACATTCACGAACCATATTATGCAAATGCGGAGACACACATTGGACACAATGTGGCAAATCAGTAGTTATGGACCTGAGAGGGTTTTTTTGTGGAAGAGCAAGATCACATCTAGAAAATGACATAGTTTGCATTTAAATCGGAGAGAAATGAGCACGCTAGGGCTTGTTGAATATTGCTGTGCTGTGATGCTGTGAATCAAAAATTCTGGGGCAGAGGAGCCCAAAATTTGGCAATGTTTTTTAGAATTTCAATCGTAGCCATTCACTACAAGATGATAATGGGCAGCAATTGCGTTATGAAAGACCCAGAATCCCAAGGAATTAGCTTATAATGTATGATTCTGCAGCACACAGCTGACGTCAATGCTAATGTTCAGTGCCAACACAGGAAGACGTGAGAAGTTTGGATTGATGGATGGGTGTGCACAGTACCAGAGTTTTTGTCTGATCACACATTCAAGCAATTCAACTTAGCTTTTACCCGACAACAATCTTTCCCCTACTTGAACCATGCTCTTTTTGCCCTGTGCAGATACTGTGGAATAAATAATGGAGGTAGACCATTCTTGACGTTGGAAACAACAGTTGATAAAAGTCTTCATCAGCAGATATCATTTGTTTAGTTGTCATGAAATGTAGATGTTCAAACTTTATTATTCTGAGCACCTCTCGGACTTTTCGTCAGTGGCTCAAATATTGAGGTTGACAGTTTATTCTCGACCTTAGGTACAGCCAATCTCTTATTTAAACAAAAATACATTGTTGATCCCTCCTGACTCCAGAATAACACACAGATGTGGTTTCTGTTCTGACGTGCCCAGCAGAAGGATGACAGAAGGATCATTTGTCAGTTCTGTTTAAGGATGTATTCTTAAGATTGGGTAGGTTTAGGCACAGGAATGAGTTGCTTAGGTTTAGGAAAGGATCAACGTAAAGGTCAGATGTTTTGTTGACCCAACCATCCACCCTTCCTACATGGATTTTGTCGCTTTATAATGCTGTCACCTGACTCCCTCCTATGCTCATAAGTACTACAGCCGCTAGAGGGCTTTGTCACTAGAATGTGAATATGTGTTTAGGGGCACGACTGATTCAAACAGTCTGGCAACAGCAGTTGACAAAACAATCAACACAAGTTTCTCCTCTCTATTCACAACATATTTCATATGCGCCTTTTGCAATACGCGGGTCTATTTAAGCAGACATGCACTTTCTTGCTCAGCTCAGGACCAATGCTGTTACTGCTGGTTTTCGACAATTTGCGCTGCTCCAGGGATAAGCTACAAGTGGAATAACAGTGGACTGAGGCTTAGTTCACCTGACAGTTAGAACTTCAGCACCCCCAGCAGCTAAGTTGAGCCAGCATTAATACATGAACGACAGTGAGACACAACAATGGAAAGAAAGCCAGATGGAAAAAACTTCACTAGTGTCCAAAGAGCCGCCTTACTCCTATCGACAAGTCAAATGCACAAAACCAAAATACTTTCAAATATGTATGAAAAATAGATCCAAAAATAGTGATGTCTTACTGTTACCCTACAAACATACTGTATGTGTTTGACGTTGTATCAGATATCATATTCTAGGTTACATCTCAGGACAGTCTTTCAAATATCAGATATGGTCAACAATTTAGAATTGAGCATGAAGGCCTGTGGTGTGAATGCTCTTTTTTCTCTCCGTCTGTCTCACTCGCAGCTCGTCTCAGTCTCAGGGTGAGCTCATATATCAATACCTCTGGCATCTTTTCTTCTCTCCCTCCTCTATCCGGGGAGAGGAGGAGAGAGGAGAGGCCAACGTGGAGAGGCGCGAGCCCCTGTGAAGTGGCTTTATCGTGGGGAGACACGTGCAGGCAGAGGACCCTGTCTGAAGGCTGAGTGGCAGGCGGCAGAAGCCATTAAGATAGAGCCGCTATCTCTTGCTGCCAGGGCTGTCTTAATACAGGCGGGGGCTCAGGCCGCTCTCATCCACACACTCTCGCACACACACCTTCTATCCGGCGGTACTTGAACTGACATGCGGTGACATGGATGTAGACATGTGCGTGTTCATTTACACGCAAGCAACTCTTTCTCTCAGTGTCTGTGTCCCTCTGGAGTCTGTTCCAGCTCCATCAATCCCTGCCTGGGCAGGAAGACTGCACGGATAAATGGGCAGGTGGACAGGTAGAGACCAAAAGAGAGAAAGAAATTGCTCACACTGCCACTCTTACCACCAGCAGTAATGTGTGTGTACATTTCTAAAATGTATAATATAACGATGCAGGAGAGAATTATTGATGGGTCATATTTGTTCTCTCATTCCTTGGTCACTCGTTCTTTTTCGGTCTCGCCTGACTGACAGCATGTTAGTCCATCCCTTCATCTGTCTGACTCAGAGACAGTCCAGATCATATTTTTTTTCTTTCTACCGTTGCTCAAGGTTACCGGACAGGGTTAGTGTGTGTCAGAGACCTTTCCCTGCCATGATTCCACAGCAAGTGCGCTGCTCTAACAGCTGTGGCAAACGTTGCACTGTAAACAAAGCTGTTTTCTTCCCAGACAATGGCTGCGTGGAAAATTAATTAACGATCTGTGCTCTTTGTGCGAATCTTAACTCATTCCTAATTAGCTGGGGTTTTTTTCTCCTCTCCTTGAAAACATCAAGTCAGTTAATTATGGCTGAGGGAAAATAGACTGTTTCTGGTGTCACTTATTTATTAGTAATCTTTGGTGCTGTGAGAGCGCGAGCGGCTGGAGTGGACAATGCAAGAAAAGAATGAAAGGGAGTCTGTGTCACAGCAGGGTTAATGAAACACTAGCCTGGGAAGATAAATAAAAAGTGAATGATTTACAAAAAAATGACCGGTCCAGACATCTTGGAAACACACACATATACACACATGCAAACACAGGCAATTGCACAAAAAAGTGTTTATATGTGAGTGCCCAAACTCACACACACACACACACACACTAACTCCTGCTACCTGACGCCAACACAGATGACAGCAGGGACGTGCAGAGGATGTTAGAAGGGCAGGGGCCCAAATTCAAAAAAGGCAATTTTTGCAAATAATTAAATAAATATATTGCTGGAATGACTACTTTTTTATTGTTTGTTGCTAAATTCCCAATACAGGATGAAATCATCCTCTCACTTGAAAGTAGCAAAAGAAAACAACAAGGAGAGTTTCACCTGCTGATAAAGGAGTTGTCTGCTCGATGCTGCCGCTCTGTCCTGCCCTTCTTCTTTATCATTTTCTCCTTTGCTTCTTTCCACTAGATGTAACTCTGCAGTCTACTGTGTGCTTTCCTCATCCTCTTTTCTTTTGATTAGTGCGCAAAAATTCAGAAAGCTTTAAAGAGGGACAAAAGTTTCGGACTCGGTGTGTAAACATGATTCAAAGTGAGGTTGCATTTAATTTTTTACACGTTTTTTACGAAAAATACAGACTTGGGGTACAAAGACCATTACTGTTGAGGTCCATTAGCCTGTACGTCTACCAATATAAAACGAGAATGAACCGCATGTTCATATATTGATTAGCCACATACCTGACTCATGTTGACAGTCCGGTGCCCACGCATGTGTGTGGGTGCAATTTCGTGTTTGTTCACCATAGAAAGGCTCGGTTCCGACACGGTGCTCGCTTGTGTTGCAGGAAACCAGGACGGAAAGTAGAGCGCTTCATCCAGCGACTCCCAACGATACTGATACTTTGATTCAATCAATATATCTGTTTGGCAGACCGGCTGTGCGCAAACAGACATTTATTTATCTGTTAGAATAATAATAAAAAGTCCCAAGAAAAAGGGCACTTTCTCTCTGAGAGGCCAGACGGCAGCAGCTCAACCTCCCTTTGAAGTCTATCTGTGCACGTGCCAGGAAGACTTTTCCTTGAACTCTTCCTCTCTCTTTAATCAACAGCAAACTGAAGGCTTTGACTGACTAAACTCTGCAGAGAGAAAAGAATGAGAATGAATCAAATATCTGGGGGGAAAGTATGTCGGCTCCAAGCAGTGACTGAGCATCAAGGCTTTTAGTGCTTGGATGAATGGCATAAAGAGATGGACGTGGATTTGATGGCAAAGAAGATGGTCAGTGTGTTTAGATTCAATACTCTCTTTTACTTTTTTCTGTGCATGCGCTTTAAAGGTCAAAGGTTACACTACACTGTTATGGAACAACAACAAAATGGCTTTCATGCTATGGTAAATGTACTTATATAGCACAGTTCAGCCGGAAAACGGGTGGTGGTGGATGAAGGAGGCAACTTTAAAAAGTCCACAGCTATTTGGCTGACAAAAGTAAGTGGACAAACTAAAAGTTGATTCCCAGTGTCATTATATTACAGAGATATGGAATAAAAAAACAGTTTTAAGTATGAAAATACAGCGGATTATCACTTTGAGACTCCCTAAGCTTTGTTCTTATCCCCAGGAGCTGATGTTCTCTCGCTAGCTCTTCATCTCCCTCCTCCACCATCACAATCTCTCACTCAGTTGCTATCTCCCTCTTTTTCATTTGTCCCCTTCTTCTTCCATCCCCAGAACACCCCCCCAAGTCCCCCTCCACCTCAAAGCTGTCAGGATGTTGCCTCCTTCGGTCTGAGGCTGAATGGGGGGATTTGGCACCGTTCCCCTCTCCTCGCTCACTGCAGCCCCCTTTTTTTTTTTTTTTGAAGAGCACACATGTTTATGCACCAAATCTATGCACTTTGTGTTTCTCCACGTCAAGGCACAAGCTCAACCCTGGATTGATGCACACTGGCAGCCCCCTGTGTACTTGCTCTAAGGGAGAAGGGCGACGACTGAGAGAACAGAAGAAAAGAGAGAGAGAGAGGGAGAGCATGAGGAAATCTAGAGTGAAGAGGAAATGATTTTCTGATTTTCTACACAGGCTTTGTGGTCCTGGAAGGCTGTTTATATGTGTGTTTTTTTAAGTCCATTGGTGAGAACAAGAGGAGAGGAGATTGTGCTATCCACTGCCTGAGGGCTATGCTGAGCCTATATATTTAAGCCCCCTCTGTTCCTTGCTTAACAATAACGCCTACTAGTTTTAATTTAATTCTGTCATTTTTTTTACTAAATAATCCACTTCCATTTTCTATGTCACAGCTGGCAAAATAAATCTAATCTTATCACATAGCAGACTGGGTGTGAGGTTTGACGCTTAAGAGTTTTTCTTTCCTATTTTTTCTTTTTTTTCATCTTCAAGGCCATATGTGATGAAGAACAATAGAGACAGAAGTGTGTGTGTGTAGTTTACAGGAGGGCAGGTAAGGCGCGGGGCGTGCACGGAAGTGTTGACATTATGCCTGTTTTCTGTGTTTTATAGTATTGTATGCGTGCAACCGTGCATATGTGTGTCTGTTCGATTGTGGGAGCAGCGTGAATTGAGATAAGACATAAAAAGCCAAACAAAAGTAAGGCACTGACATAGTGAATGAAGAGCAAAAAAGATGAGCTAAAAAAGATTCTGAGGGAAAAGAAAGGAAAACAAAACAAAAGAAAAAGAACAGTGCTGCTTGAGGTTTAAGGCTACTAGCCAGCTGGCCCCTGGCCACTCCACATGTGGCGAGCTTCCTAAACATCTTACAACCCAGCAGCCTCCGTTAAGCAGCATGCAGCCTACACCCACACACCGTCATTACCAGACCACAACTCACCACCTTTTTATAGGAGACATTTACATCAGATTTCAATATTGGTTCAATGTGTTGCCAGTGCATATGCCTGTGTTTGTGTGCTTCTAGTTTGACCTAAGACCATAAAACAACACCACAGGCATGTGGCACATTAAGTAACTGCTTTTGAAAAATGTATTTTGGTGTAAAATGATTTTATAATTAGTTGTATTTTAGAACTTGAGGCTATGCAGAACAGATAAGTCTTTTCACACCTTGTTTTGTGTCACTTTCACACCTGTGTGGTTCATTTGGTCCAGGCCGAGGATAAAAATGATACAACTGCTTTTTTGTTCTGGTCTGGTTCAGAATTTTCAGAAAATCTGCAGAAGAGAATGCCAATTAATGCATTTCCATCCACTACTGTTATATTAGGAAGGTAGAAACTTGAGGGAAATTTAGCATTTCTGTTTGTTTCATGTATTTATTTAAATAAGGAACAGATCTGAAGTTTTCCTTGGCTTCTACTTTTTCTGTTTTCAGTGGAGCGGAAGCTTGAGTGACAAGTAAGTAACATACTTAATGTAAATCTGTTCCTATTGCACTTTTATGTAACATTCTGACTTTATTGATAGGCAAACTTTTCCACCAGATTTTTCCAAATGTTCTACATTTCCACTCCGTTGTTTTTAATGCATAAATTGAAAATGTTCATGTATGGGTGGATGGAAACGCACTTCCTGACATTTCACAAATGATCCCAGAGCTGTAAACATAAGGCCTTGTGGACTGACAGGTAACTCATTGATTGGACAGTTATGGCGACTGTCATCCTGCATCACCATCATCGCTACATGGACTCACATTGTGATGAAATCATATTCTCGTGACTGACAGTCGTGTTGCACTTTATTGCGCCTCATGTGTATTTATGTTCTCTGGAGTCACATGGAGCTGACCAAGACATGACTGATAATGAGTGTCATTAGTCAAATCTGCAACTCAACCTCATTTTATGAATAATAACATCCCGGGCGAAGCAGGACGGAGGATATTTACCGTGTGGTCTCTACATTTCACCTTATTTTCAATAAGGAATAGTACAAAAGTACTTTGGAGTATGACACAAGCACAACTCATCCTTTAAACTCATTTTCACTTTCTGTTTGATCAGGGAAAATACCTTAACTACAGACTCAGTCTGCTTGGAACCTTTTTCAGAGGGTCTCGACCAGGTTGTTTAGTCTGTACCGGAATTTGATTGACAGCAGACCAAACAAACTGAATTTAAAGGGCACTATCAATTGAACTGAACCAAACAGGTTAAGTGTGACATCCTAAAAATAAAAACAACATACGCATTAACAACATGATGCATGATTATTTTAACTAACTTCAACCCTTTATGTGTATACGTACCGGGGAAGATATCGCGCCTCAGTTTCTATTCCTAGCACTTGCATTCATCATACGTCTTTGCCCACAGGAATACTGCGAGGGCACTGTGGCTTTGACCCCGGACCCTTACTGCTGGCCTCTTATAATGTTGCCGCTTGTGGAGTTATTGACACTTATCCAGCTGCTGCTCTCCTCGACTCCCTCTGGACACCTTGCCAGCATACACTGTGCATAATATGCTCCTACATTTGTTTGAGTAAATGAGAATCATCTCGTAAGCAGTGCATTAGATTACGTTGCCTGTGCTTTCATTGCAGTAGTCTGCATGCAGGGCCACCTTATGTTGTTGTGCGGTCACATGTCAAGTCTTCATTTTTACCTCACCATACAGTACAGTGTGCTGTTTAGTTTTTTTGATGTGTGTTGTGGCAGCCCCGCCACCACCACTATGACCCCCCCAAAGTCCCCCCTTTTTCTCACTGTGGGAACACACTGGCACACAGATGGTTAAGCCCACCCTTGTGATGAGTGGGAAGGGTGGGAGGTGAGTAGGGGGGTTGCTGCAGATGGCACAGAGGGCATCGCCAATCAGCCTACACGAACACACACACACACACACGAACACACACACACACACACACACACGTACACACATCTATGCAGGGAAATAAAGGGGAAAGAGAGAATGAGGAAAACACGTAGGGGAAAACAGACAGTAGGAGATGGATGTACATATGGATGGAAGGTGTAGGTGGGTGTGTGAGTCTTGTACCCTCTGGCACGTTGTGTGCTGTGTACGTGCGATGGCTGATCTAGCGTGGCACACAAAGCCCTGGCACCTCTGCCCACGCCATGCCACACTGAGAGGCACGGCGAGGCCTGCCAGAGGGGCCTGGCAACACAGTGTGTGTGTCTCTGACTTCGTCTACATCTTAGAACATGTCTTTGAGGTGTATGCATATATATATTTATATAAATGCTGTGTGTTCCATGAATTATGTTGTATGCATGTGTTTATGCCCATGTGTATAAGTGATGATTGCCTTTTCTGTAAATACCTCCGTACAATATGTATAACGCGGGCTGCTTTTGAGAATGTGCGTCTAAGTATGCATGTACTGTGACCCAACCAAACACCACACACTCCCACACACACCAGCACAAACACCGGTACCCCCTCTCATTAGGAAAACCCAACCCTGTGTCTCTAATGGCTAAGCCTTTGATATGCAATGACGACTAATTCCCTCCTGTGTTCCACTCTCGGCAGACAGCGAAGGCTGTAGACCACGGACACACACACACACGCACACACACACACACACACAGTTGTGTTTGAGCAGGAATCTAATCATTTAACCCGTCCAGAGGTTCTGATTCTCATCTGTCTTCACCTTACGTTATGAATTGTCTACCGGGGGACTCGCTTCCCTCACTTGTAATGTAAATGGAACGATATTTACATAAAAACATTTGAATTTATCATTAAAAATGGCTCTTCTTGATGTGGAATGCTCTTTAAGGCAATAAGGTGAAGCCTAATTTGCTGGTTGCACTGTTTGTCTTGTATGCATAAGTTATTCTGACATCAATCTCACTCTGTAATGAGGCAGAGAAATCCAAACATTCAAATGCACCTACTTTTTAAAAGTGAGGACAGACAGTGTGCATTCACCGCTGCAATGCAAGCAACTACCTTTGTTGGTGAGAATATCACAAAAAAGTTCTTTGTATCAATATCACTGAAACTAAAGGGTCTGGTCTGGACGTTCCAAAAAGTAAAAATATGATATTTTAGCATTTCAGTGAAGATGAACAAAAACATAATTTGTAAATTGCATTTGTGGGATGAATGTATTACGATACTGTATGACACCACGTGTGACTATCTGTTCTTTATATCTTTATATTATATGATCAATCTTACTGTCCCACTGTAGCTTGAGACTCATGTCTTCTAGTGTAAAGGTGCATTACTCGTGCCAATCTGCAAAGCACTTCAGTCTACATTAAAACATTTTGCCCAACTCTTCTTCATGCTCTATGGACTTCACCAAATGTCCTCAGCTATTTTAGGCTTACACTGAAGGTCACACTGGTCTGCACCTTGCTGTGTGTGCTTTTTCAAAGTTAAAAACTGTTGAACCTGCAAAGCCTTACCAAAACATTACAATGTGTTCAACTTTACACTAAAACAAGCATTACACAATAATTAATATGTAATCTAGAGCTGAAACGATCAGTCGATTAATTGATTAGTCAATTGACAGAAAGTTAATCACTAACTAGTTTGATAAATAATCTCTCAGTTGTATTTTAAGCAAAAAATATTCTGTGGTTTCAGCTTCTCAAATGAATGGATGCTTTTGTTTGTCAAATATGACAGTACAGTGAATATCTCTGGGTTTTGGACTGTTGGTTAGACAAAACATGCAAAATGAAGACATCACTGTGAGCTCTGACAAATTGTGAATGGCACTCTTTCACAGTTTTGTTTTAACATTTTAAAGACAAATCAAGAAAATAATCTGCAGGTTAATCAAGAATCAGTGTAACTGTTCGTTGCAGCTTGACTATAATCCGCTCAAAGAGAGTCTTTAAAGCTGAGGAAGCAGAGGTTGTGACATTCTGACTATTAGTCCGTAAGCTTTCTCAACAACGCAGTTGAACCCTGTTTAACCCTCTCACACTATTAAACATCTGTGTCTTTCACTACAACTACATGCATCCAGTTTGTAATGCGGGCTTTCTGTTACAAATTTGTAGGCTCCAAGCCCAAACTGTGATTGTTATGTCATTTCAGTAATTATCTCAGACTTGACAAAGCTCCTCCAAAGCAACATAAGACATTATACAATTGTTTTCACAGGCTGAGTGGTACTCCCCATGACAACTAAACTGATTTTGACATGCAGAATTGGTGGAGTGCCAGTGTTTCACATTTACTCAATGCATGTTCTAAACACAAGACATGCGGTATAAATGGTTACAGGAGACCCTGTTCGGCACAGAGCTGTAGGAAAACCTCTTCCTCTGATTATTTCCTTATCATTCCTTCCTTATCACTTGCCCTCCTTTACCTCCATTACTGTGTCCTCATCTCTGTCATTACCTATTGATTTATGAATCCTTTTCCTCATTTCTTCCCACAGTCCTTCCACCACCTCTCTCACTCTCTTTCTTGTCAAACCCCACTGCCTTCCCTACACTCGCAGCCCCCACTTCACCTTAAACTGATACGTTACCCTGATCTCCTTGCCTTCTCCTTCTTTTCCTCTTTTGTTTCACACTCCCCTAATCCCACCCTCTTCTCAACTAAGACTTTTCCCTCCCCCCCTCCCTCTTCCACCCAACCCCAGTCCTGTTATCACTCTATTACTACGTCCTCAGTTCATTCTGTAGCTATTAACCTGGTGCACAGACTCACCCCTGCTGACCCCAGCCAGCTAATACAGCTTAAACTCAGCTGGCTGGACTGGCACACCTCCCTGCTTACTTCTGCCTTCCCTAACCCTCATTTTTATAAGTCCTTCCTAATCAACCTCTGTCTGTGGAGGCCTGTGACAGTGGGAAAGAAGTAGTGGAAGTACTGCAAGACTTCTACAGGTCCAGAAAGAGCCAAGACTGTGTCTCTAATGTCAAGAGAACAATTTGGCATCAGGATCAAAAGTTCACAAAGTAGTTATGGGAACAAACAAATGAACAATAGCATACTTAGAGAACTGAATATATGGCATGATACAAACTACTAAATCAACAGATCGTGGCACAAGTGAAGGGATGGTGTATGTGTTGAATAGTGACACCGAGTCACAGAAGGGGCTGCTATTAGCAGAGGACGTGGAAAGGCTTTGTTTGATACTGACAACAGGCCTGGAAATGTGGCCATTAAAGTCTGACACTAGCGACGGTTGCCACAGTTACCACAAATCACCACTGCGTCAGTAGGTGAGAGAAGTCAAGGCTTCAGTCAACTGTGGAGCACTGCTCTGTGATGGACTAGGCAGGATAAGAGCAGGCAAACTGATTCTTGATGTTAGAAGGTGGTGACGGGATTTAACAAACGCAGGGGCGGAGCCAAAAGAGAGACTGGGAGGCAGTCATATAGTGAAATCTGATTGGCCACCCTCCGTGGCACTCATTTTTCCTCGACAGTCGCTGATTGCTCAGCTTGTATCCAGTAGCTGATGTCACCTCAAAAGGACAAGTGTTGCCTGGTTGCCCTTTTTGACAGAAAATACTGCTAAAGGTTATTTCCAGGTCAGACATTCCAACAATGAACCACCTGAAGCAACAAGCAACTGTACATGGGTGTGTTAAGCAGTTGCACTTGAATTTTAAACAGGCAAGATCCACTTAATGGTTTGATCTTGCTTCACAACAGCTTGTCAGACGATCAAATACCTTAGGAAACTTTTTCCACCCACGACTTTTCCATGTCGGATTAAGGGAATACAGTATTTGTATTTTTCAAAACTGATAATCTGACATTCACACCTACTTCACACTGTGATTGGCCAGCTGTGCTAGCTCTCTTTTGAAATTTGTTACATAGTTATTTCATTCAGTCATTTTTCATGAGAACAACCTGGTACAATATTGTGAATGTCTTCCAGGAGAGACAGTGTGAAATGTGTACCATTATCCCCATATTTAAACAATATTGTGTCTTTTCACCCTGCCTTCAAGTGTGACCATTAGGAACTGGTATAAATGCTTTTGAATCCTGACAACTAGTTCTGTTCGAGCATATAAACCAAACCCTAAAACTGTAGCCACTAACACACAATGCTGCCACTGCATCTTATTGTGCCAAAGTGAATGGGTCAATGTTTAGTTTAAGTTCAGGTTTAAAAAAAACGTGATGTGTAAAAGGTTGTGGTGTGTATCATATAACCATAAAAATGGTTAAGTGCCATTTAAACATTTGAAATGTTCTGTCAGGTGTGACTTCTGGAGCAGAGAAAGCCAGACTGCTTTCTGGGTCAGACTACCCAGTGCTGCTGCAATATCTAGTACAGACAGACAAGTTGGAGAGCAAATACCTCTCAGTAAGCAATGACACAATGGCTGTGTAATACTATTGTCAATGACACGGAGGTGATTGACACTCAAGCGGCATGTGTGTGCGTGTTCACATGCGTGTGTGGACGTGTGTGAGCACATGCGTGTATCTGCAAGCGCACGTACGTGTGTGCTCACAACACCGGGCTGCAGTTAAGTGAGTGAATGCATTAAAAGGGTTGTTGGGGAGCCCAGCTCGCTCACTGCCCGCGATAATGAGGATGTTTTCTGTCTTCAGTTCAATCAGCACTCCCGGCTCTCTGAGATGGGAGAGCCTAGCAGATGCACGGCACGTAGCAGATGTGTGCTATTGGAGTGACATCTGAAAGTAAAACTCTAGAGCCTTTTTACGACATTGTGTGCTGCTGTTTAGATGCCCGCGATTTCCTGGCGCCAAGCGATGGTGACAACTGCAACTCGGGGAACAAGAAAAGGCGGAAAAGAAAGCGGGGAGAGAAAAGGAAAAAGCAAGGGGAAAAAAGGGAGGAAATCTTTGGCAAGGGCCTCATCTTTGAAGTGATTTGGAGAGAGATGACATGCAAAATTAGAGAGTAGCGTTTCGCCCTCTCCACTTTGACTACACATTAAACGCAACAGGGAGAAAATTTTCCCCACAAAGATAAATGGTGCACGGGGCATGCTGCGGTCCCTAAACAACACAGATTACCTTGTCTGCGCGCTTTCAGAATCTGTTAGGATTTCAAGCTGTTTGATTAAAGTTTTGTTGCTTTTTTTCAGATGCAGGTACATATAACTTTCCAACTATTCAGGTCCAACTTTTCAAAAGCCAAACTAGGAAAAAAAAAAGAAAGTCCTTTACTCTTCAATCATCTCTCAGCCAAAAACAGGTCCTTGGCCAAAAAACACTAAACAGACAAAATATATACAACGCATTTTTTGTGTACAAAAGGAAAGATATCTGAAAGAATAAATGGCTGGAATTTATACAGGGATTTCTTTCATGGTATGCTATCTAATGGGGAACATGTTTAATTGTACCAATAGTGTTTCTTTGGCTCATAATCACAGGTTGCGTGGCTGCTATGTAGAGCCATGTTCAAATCCTATATGTCTGTGTATTCATCTTCATACTAAATGGCACCATATCAGATTCCTTACGAAAAAACAACTGCTATTTACTAACTATTATGGTATGGATTTAACAGGGGTCAAATCAGCAAGACAGCTTCAGCAGTAATTACTTCCAAACAAGATGCTTAAGTAGGCTGTTTCTTACAATACCACACAACACTTTCCTCTGTTTAGATTTGCAGACTATTAAAAACAGTGTGTGAAAGGAGAATACGTGAATAATGAGAACAACATTAATAAAGTGAGAGCACATGGAAGTATTGAATGAGACATCTGGAGTCCTAAGTAGAAGCAAGTTTACAATAAAGACGATATGTGTGAGCCACACAGAAAAATCCTATTCTGCTTTGAATAATGAAGCACCGCAACTTATTTGTCAGTGCAGCAAATCAGGAGTTTGCGGAATTTAGCCCTACTAAGCATAATTTTTTCCCTGAACCTCGAACCTCCAAAAAGAGCCCAAAAAGCATTCACTGTGAAGATAAAGATCCAAGACGAGAAGACTCTCTATTCATTGAGATAAGTTAGACTGTGTGTAGGTGAATAGTTTAACAGATTAGTGGGCAGACTTCATGAACATAAGAGAGTTCTTCATTCACACACACACACACACACACACACACACACACACACACACACACACGTTCTTCATACACACACATATTTATTTGTGCCTTTGAGACCGATGCATTGTGCGAACATATATGGTGTGAGGCTGATCTAGAGGGAGTTTTATTGTTGTGCCCACGGGAGCAGATGTCGCTGGCACTTACTCAATACTTTCTCTCATTCTCTCTCTGTTTGCTCCCTCGCTGTGTTGCTCCCTCTCCCTCTCTGTATCTCCGTGTCTGTTTTTCTTTCGGTCTCTCCCTTTTTTTGCTTCGACCAGATGGAGAGATGCTCTGCTCCAAACCTTTCTCACTGAGGATCACAATGCTCTGAGTCATGTGATCTAGCCTGCTATCACCTCCCTCTCTATGTCTCTTTCTCTTTGTCTCTGTCTATCCATAAGCACCCGCTTTCCCTCTTTCCCAGTGTCCTTTTCCCCCTGACAAAGGCAGACAAAGGCCTTTCATTTCTCCTAGCCTGCTTGTGCTCTGTGTGTTTGTACTGTACCAAACTAGGCTCCCTCTCTCATTGTATTCCCTCCTTCTCTTTGCAAAGAAGGTGTCTAGGGGGCCCGGGGCCCCTGCTCTGAGACAAGGGGCCTGCCTCAGCCCGGTGAGGGAGGCGGTAGTGGTGGGAAGGGTCGGTGTGGTGAGTGAGGGAGCAAGGGGAAGAAGAAAGAGCAAAAGCGACAGAGTATATTATTTCATTAAGTGCTTTGGAGCTCGGCAGGGATTGGGGAGTAAAACCTTGCAGCTCTGTGTGTGACAAGGGCACGACCTCCCGCAACCTGGGAACTCTATCCACACATCGCGCTGCTTTCATCTGATACTGGGGGTGTGTGAGAGCTCTCAGTCACTGGCGCTGGCTGGCTCGCTGAGGGCGCTAAGCTTTTTAGTCAGGGCCCGCTGAACGGAGGGAAAGGTGGCGAGAATGACGGAGGGGAGGGACGGAGGAGGAGGGAGGGAAGGTAAAGTGACTGGGGTGAGGGGGGCAGGGTAGGTGAGGAGAGGAGGGAGGGGGGGTTTGCCTGAGCCCCGGTAAGACAGAATTGAGCATTGTCGCCAAGCAGAGCAGAGCAGAGCTAGCCCATTCTGTTGATCTGAGCAGGATCCCGGAGAAAACAAAACTGCATTGTTCCCCGCAGATGGAAGCCAGTGTCTCCTGGGTAACAGCATTAATCTCCCCTTTTCTCCTGCTTCCTCTCTTGTCGGGGCCATAATCGGTGGGCTCCTTTCAGCAGCCGAGCCAGCCTCAAAGCCCAGGCTCCTAACTAGCCTCCTAATTAGCTGCAATTACAATGAAGACAACATGATGAGATAATAGAAATTTGCAAAATAATGACATACCACGGGAAAATATTCCTCCTCCCCAAGCACCATTTTTCCCTCCGGGAGAGGCACAATGGAGAGCCGGGGCCCTTTTCTGAAAACGTGGAGCTCAGAAAAAATGGTGGCGCATTATGTAGCATTGAACCCTATTGTCTGCCTTCTGGTTGCTTCAATCAACAGGCCATTGTCTGGCTGCTTAAATCAAAATGACTCAAATACGGGCTCCGTAATGATGCCCTCTCAGCACAGCATACTGAACAGAGAGACAGATTGAGAGAGAGGGGAGAGGAGAGGAGAGGGAGAGGAGACAAGAGGAGATGAAAGGAAAGGAATGGAAAGGAAAGTAGTGGAGAAAACAAGAGGAAAGTGGAGAGGAGCTAATCATGTAAAATGTAGCAAAAGGTAAAATAATTGCAAGGAGGTTAGGAAACGACCCCATCCTTACAGAAGCCTCAAAAATCAGAAGGAAATAACAGGAAGTTTCTAAATACCAGTGATGAACTGTTGCTGCTACACAGTTGTTTTCATCTGGTCTCGTTCGATCACATTAAAAGGTTGTCAGAGTACAAGAAAACACAACGTTATAAAGTCAAACATGACTAAGAGAGAGGCAGCCAGGGGAAGTGAGACAGACTGAGAGAGGGAGAGGGAGGGGAGGGGGATGGAGGGAGGAGACGGAGGTAGACAGCAGGTGGTAGTCATGCACAGAGCAACATTTTTATCAACTCTGATCGGCAACAAGGGACTGAGAGCTACCTTCGCTACGCAAGTTCTGTGTGGATGGACAGAGGAATAGGTGGTCTGTTTCGGGTACACAGGCTTTTAACAGAAGCACTGTACCTACCCACCGCTCTGTATGGCACAACGCCTCTACGTCTGCCTGATTGGGATTTCTGTGGCCACAGATGTGTTATGAAAACTTAAAGAAATGTATACATACACTCCGATTCTGTTTCCTTCTCACACACATATAAATATGTGCCATCAGCTGATTGGTCCACCTGATAGGTCATCAGCTGAGTAGATCAGGTGACTCTTTCGGCCATCAATCACATTGAAACGAGCTGATGAGGTACTCTTTCTCATCTTAAGGCTCACTCATTCACTCTGCTTCTGTTTTGGTTCAGGGAAAACAAGTTCAAAAGCGGACACAGACCATTTTTTCAGGTCTAAGATATTACTTGAACAAATAATAAATATGTGCCTTGAACTGACCCTTGTTTTCTCCCTCCTGATTTCAGGGTCAGGCCTGACTCTATTCACAGCCCTCAACTTCTAGCAGCTCTGTGGCTCTGAAGCAGTCTATCTGACACACAGCCAGGCTAACATATTGGCAGACAGATCATGCAGACAGACAGAGGGACAAACAAACATACGGACAGGCAGACAGGCAGACAGACGGATAGAAAACCCAAGGTTGATATTCAGAAGAAGGCAGTGTGTGATTGTTTGGGTGTCTGGTAGCTTGTGTTGTGCAGCTGAACACCTGAGGTAGTAGTACAAACAGTGTTTTGTGGTGTTTGATGTAGAAATGTGTATGTGATTGTGTAAATTAAGTTTGTGTGTAGTGGCTTGAATGAATTAGATTCATTATTGCTGGTCTTTGGTAGTTTAAATCACTGTGGTGCCATTGCAACTGCAGCTTAGCACTTTCATATACAGCACACATCCACAGGAACAAACACATACACTCACATCAGAGAAATGTATGTAAATGAATGCTTGAAAAATGTATCCTGAAATCACAAACTTCAGTAGCATATGTAAGGTTTCCTGCATAGATTACACATCTGCCAACATGACACTTGTTACAATTCATTCAGCTTCTCATTTAAGAAATATGAGGATGGTCTACAGGTTATGGGAGACAGCTCACTGATCCTATTTCTATGCAATATGGTAGCAAAAGCACAAAACAACTTTAATCGCCTTCATTTTTAGTTAAGTTACATTACAGCTGTAAGGTAATGCACTTGAAAGTGTGGACCGATTTTATAGGTCTGCCCAGGTGATGCGTAACGGGATGCTTTAATAGCATATGAAACGTTGAGAGTTTTAATTCAGCTTTCACACGTGATCTGTAATGTATATACAGTGATGCTAGTGGAGTCCTATAAGCAGGGAAGCTATGGATCAACCTTTGTAAATAGATCCTGATCTGCCATGGCTACATAGCATATTAACGTGTGTTTTTTTGCAACTCTAATTCACTGAAGGAAGGATTTAAAAAAAGCAGTTAGGCTTGAATCCAATGTATGAGGCACCTGCATCGCAATTCAATACATCTCACAGCTCTCATTCTGACAGCTGTCATGATTAAGCCATTTGAAGTTAGTGAAGCAGTTAAAAAACATAAGTGCAATCCCATTGAAAGACGTAGGTGTTAATCTGCAGGGTGAAGGCTGGAGGTGCTGTAACCTTTAAAACCAGCAACTCGAACACTTCTTTCTCCTCCCGAACACGCTGAAGTCCCGCTGAGTAATTAGCGTGCGTCAGATAAGTTGACAAGCTCGTTAACACGCCGCATCATCCGATACCGTTGCCTTTGTTTGTGTAGGCTTCTGAGAGGAAGTAAGCAGTCTAATTAGCATAATTACGACTGCTGATTTATATGGCCGTAATTAGCGAACAGATATGTGCATGTTGTGGCCTGATGGAGATACGCTGCTGCCGAGGAGATTCCCTCGCACTGTACTGTAGGTCTCATGCGCAGCAGTGCATCAAAGAGGCCACACACACTTTCTATTTTCACACATATTTTGACAACTACATTTACTACACAGAGAGGTAAAAAATGAATACATGAATATAATGAACACATGCAGTCCAGAAACATACAGTACACACAAAGTCATTTCTTTCTGTATAGTTTCAAAATAATTCCCTGCAGAATAAGATGGTTGGTATCATATAGAAACACATCTAAACAGCAGCTATTTTATTGCACATTTGACGCACACAACCTATTCACTGTTTGGATGCCTTCGAAGGTGAATGGGTTCACTCTAGACACTTGAGAGCACGCTTGTGCAAGCACATAGGGGATTATTAACAACTGTGGTGTGGTGTCATCTAACAAACCATTTTGCTACTTTTTAAACAGGGGAAATAGTAGGCTTTACTTTGAAGCATACCTACCTGTTAGGCAGGCAGGAATATGTGCTTTATGTATGTGTATGTGTGAGTCCAAAGGGAGAGCTGCAAATCCCAGTTAGCCAAATGAAGGGGTATACTCCCACCTTCTAAATAAACAAGTGTTTCCAGCTGATCAGGCGTGTTTGAGTGAGAGGGAAAAGGCAACACGGAGGCATGACCCGTCTGACTAGTTGGCCTTAATTATAGCAGACGTTCACAGTAGGACAGTGAATTAGTGCAGTTACCTCTCAAGACTACTGTACAACCCCGGGGTCAGTAGATTACCACATACACACAGACTGTCTGTACAGATACATGCAAACACACAATGCAGGGTGCCGTCAGGCGATCTTAGCAGCTTCCTGGGTGACATGGGGTGAAATCAGGGTCAAAGTTAATCTCTGTGCCAAACCAGCTACCACAGTAGTGTACTAAAGAGACTGGGGGTGTCCTGATGGCTCAGCAAGTTAAAATACATTTTGTGTCAGTGGCTGAATAAGTCTTTTCACACTGGCTCATTTATTAAATGTGCTTGTGCTTGAAGCAGAGAGGACTCCCTTCCGCTAGTCACCAAGTCTTTGGTTATTTTTCTATTACAAAATATTTTTTTCATCAGAAGTAATGCATGGAAACGCATGCAGATGATGCATTTTGACTTGGCATGTGCAAGAAATAAACAAACTTTTAGTTTGTGACCCCTTAATTTGAGGCACTTGGACCCCTTTTTCACAGGTTGATTATGTCTATGAGTTGTAAGTAGTGTTGCCAGGTTGGACTGACTCCAATCAGCCTAGAAACCGACAAATCGTTATACAATAAAATAAAAGTCTTAGTTTATATGAACAAATGTCAAGTCATTTATTGCAGAACTATGGCAGAAAAGGAAAAATTTAGCTGTAATAAATCAAAATTAAATTTTGTTTTGTCAGTCATCGGTTTTTAGTTGTGTGTTGAACTGAGCCTTCTGAACTTAGTGCCCGGTCAATCTCAATCATAAGGTGCAAAAACTTGCCCAAATTATCACAACCCACCCAAAACTACCTTACCTTATTTTAAGTAACTCAACTGGACAGAAAACTGCTGAATCTGGCAACACTGGTTATAAGCATTTCCACCCAAAGAAATATTTTTCATTTCAATAGTTGTGAGAGGCCTGAAGAGGTAAAATGATCCAGTATTCCAAAAAGAGAAAAGAAAAAAGAACATCAGTAAAATTTCAGACACAGGTTTTCTGAACCAAAGACTTCTGTAAAATGATTGTTGTAGGAGAACAATTCTAAACCCTAAATATATTCAGTTCACTATCATGAGATAAAAGAACACGAAATGCTCACATTTGAGAGGCTGAACCAAGCACATTTTTTTTACATCTTTACACGAAAAATGACCTAAAACGATTCATCCATTATCAAAATGTTTTGCTTTAATAAACTGATCATTTCAGCTCTAATAAATGTGCAGCAAAACAATATTTTTCTTCGTCCCTGTCGCATTAATTACCTCATGATATTAAATAATTATTTCTGACACCCTAGGAGTCCCAACCCTCAGGTTTGAAATCTTACAATCAAATCAGATGATTTACCCACAAATACTGACACAAAATAACTGTGACAGACAGCATTAGCCATGAAATTATCCTTATTCCAGGTGTTTACGTGTGTGATGTTTCCTTGTCATGTCTATGTTGGAGACCTGATCAAACACACAGACAATCGCACAGGTAAATTAACACAGGTAAATAATAGTGTAAAGGCCTAATTGATTTCCCTCACACAAAAACACATACATGCTCACCTGCTGTCTAATGTGGGTCGATGGAGTGGGATGTGTGCTGCTGTGTGTTTCCCCATTGTATCATTGTGTGTATGTGTGTGTGTGTGTGTGTGTGTGTGTGTGTGTGTGTGTGTGTGTGTGTGTGTGTGTGTGTGTGTGTGTATGTAGAAGTTCTGGATTGACTGCATTAATTAATGCAGTGCAGATGAGTCCCCTCGGAGCTGTCTAATTAGACATTAGCATGGAGATGTAATTACCTGAGAGGGCTCAACACGTTTCACTTAACTACTCTCCCTCCTGCATGACAGACCTACACTGAGCAGGTAAGGCTCATGTTGTGTGTGTGTGTGTGTGTGTGTGTGTGTGTGTGCATGCAACCACCTATGTGCATATACCGAATGTGTGTATTTGACTACTTTATGGCATGAGCAGGTGTTTTCATGTGCTTCACAATCATACAGTAGCAGTAGAGTGTGAGGACCTAATTGATTTGCTCCTAAAAAACATGTTTGTTCTTTACACCTCTACTCCTATCTTCTTTTTTTTTTTTCCCCACCCTGATACACTGCAGCTGGCTATGATTTTTTTTTTTTTCTCCCTCCCTCGCTTTCCATCTCTTTCTAGTTTAGGTTGTAAGTGCATTAGGCCTCTGTACGGAGCGACATGGGTTCGATTCTTGATCAATATCCACCACTCTACTGCTGAAAAAAAAAGAAAGACGGCTCTCTGCTCTTCAGTCTCCAAAAGCCTCCCTTCCTCTTAGAGAGGAGAGAGAGAGACCAGATCTGAGATTGTTTGCCAGCATCGTCATGGCAACCATCCCTGCCAACCTTGACACTGAAGTTGCATTGTCTGGGATTCTGACATTAGATAAATAAATTGCACAACCTTTGTCGCAAATACACACCCACACACACTCATACATAAAAATTAAAAAACAACAAATAATATATTGTATGCCCTTTAATGTAGAAAATCCTAAAACCGATGTATAAGCAGTCCAAACCCTGCCATCTGTAGGTACAGACACACACAATCTCACTCATCCACACACAGATGCATTGAGCTCATACACTACAATTTGCCATCCCCTTTGATAAAAACAGACTGTTAGGCAGAGCCCCGAGGAGACTGTCAATACAATCCGTAAGACAACAGATTGTGAGAACCCCGTGAACTCCAATATAGCCTGCAAAACACCTCTCAGAGCACCAGGAAGAAATCTATGGGCCGCTGCAAGCATTGTCTTCTTATCTGTAGATGGTTCTGTCCTGTTTCCAATAAGGATCAATAGCATTAGCATGTCTGACAGAGAGAGAGAGGGATAGAGAGAGAGAGAGAGAGAGAGACACACACACACACACACACACACACACACACACAGGGCAAGCGAAACAAAGACAGAACGACAGATAGAAAGAGATGTTTACTGGAGATGCAGACCTTCAGCCAGATTGGCAACAAGAGAGAAAATCTTATTTTAAATATCACAAGTGCCAAAATATAAGAGGGATAATATTTCCTCCAAATAATATATATACACTATTTAAATTGATTCATTCTGCCATATAGTATTTATAGCCTCTATACTGGTTGCAAGCTGGCCTGTCTACCTGCCGGGTGCCGATAGCTAGAGGTGACTAGTGGTAGTCGCTCTCCAGTTGCCTACCAATGCAAACCAGCACCTAGGTCAAAACAGACACAGAGAGTGGGATGCACACCTAGCTCTGTTTGTACTATTTTGGCCGTCCGCATACAGACTTTTTCACACATGACTACGCGAGGGTCTTTGCAGGCTGTCCATGTGCAGCATATAATCTATGTGGATGGTACATGTGGTCCCTCAAAGACATGGACAAGTGACAAAATGTACATCCCGGGGCATTTTACGGTTATGCAGACGCAAAGTATAAAGTATAATTTGAGCTTGTTTGTATATTTCCATTTTATGCATGTATCCTCCTATGGTCATGAGTCAGACCAGTGATCACAAGTAATAATGGTTATTGGACGAGCAGTTAACACACGCAGTAATTGATTTTTCCACAGGAATAGTGCAGCAAGCCTTAAGTTAAAGTTCTTATGACAACTGGGTTAGCAGCCAGTTGCCCATTTACAATTTCTGTAGTCACGAAGCAAAATTAGCATTTATTTGGAGCCGTGGTTCTGGCCACCTGCCTACGGAGCTGATCGCACTCGCTCGAGACAATGCTCATGATTCCACACGCCTCCACAGAGAGGCTGCTCTATTTTTGATGGAAGCTGCGACCCACCCTCGTTGAGCAGCACAGAGCAGATCACATTGGCAGGAAGTCAGACACAGAAACGGCATAGAGAATCTGGTCAGTTTTCAAAATAAAATACCCTGTGACTGCAGAGTAGTCAGAGGCAGGTCAGGGGAGATTTGACACCATGGACGAGGAGTTCATCTTGAAAGTGGAGAAACACATCATTTAGTATCCTTATTAAGGACAACATACACAATTCAACAACCTCCAGCAGGCAGGATCCTCTGAAGATGCTTCTGAGACGAGAAGAAGAATTTCAGCATGAGCCTTTTCACTGAAAACAGCTGCATGCTGTGGCCGGACACAAGGTCAATGATAGCAGCAAGACTGAACCAAAACAGTTAAAATATTAGTGTGTAGGATGTAGTGCCATCTAGCGGTGCGATTGCGGATTGCAACCAACTCGCCTCAAGCTCACCTTCCGCAAAACCTGCAAAAAAAGGTGAAAGCCCCTATCTAGAGCCAGTATTTGGTTGGTCCGTTCTGGGCTACTGTAGAAGCATAGTAGTTCAACATGGCAGCTTCAATGAAAGAACACCTGCTCGAAAACATAGGGATTCCTTTTTCCTCAGGTGATTATACACTAATGAAAATGTTTTGGGTGAAACCTTTCGCCTTAAATGCAGTCAATTAGTGCAGCTGTATGGTATGGTATTGTCCATACAGCTATATAAAGTATGAAAATAGATTACCTAACTGTAACTCACATTTCTCTAGTTGTTACAGAATGAATCTACATTCACAGATGTCTTGATCACTCATTCTAGTCGTAGTAGTATGACGTCAGTCTGAAAACATTCAGAGATTGTCTATTGTGTCCTTCCATGTACAACAATTGGATTTTTCTGTCTTTCAGCCAGTCGCGCCAAGATTAACTGGGTAAAAAGTTGTAATTCCACAGCACTGAAGTTGAAATATGGGTTCCTATAGCATGGTGGCTATGAGAGAATGCTAATGGAATCATGAAGCAGCTTATCATATGAATGAGAACAATAATGAGGAGACAAAGCAGAGACAAATCCATTGTAAGTGAGGTGGAATTATGTCGGCTCAGTGGATTACAAAAGGCCTTGATCCAGTGGGAGTTGAAAAACATGGCTTCTATTCTCACACATTTTACACACACAGGCATACACACAAATACATTCACACACACATGCCTATTCAGGACAGTATGTCAAAATTAATGAAATAAAGCATTAATACACACTAATATAAAAACACATGCACACACATATGCATATTATTACAATTGCACACACACACACAGAAATAGGGACACAGACATAAACGTCAAACCTTGATATCTACTCATGCTGCCAGATAATTGAATTAATTCAGCTGAGGACAAACTTCACAGATTAGCGACTTAACTTTTCAATAATAAGAAAAAACTCAGCCATGCGTGATAATTACATTTGTCTCAAATGAGGGCAGCCGTCTAAATGTATCATGCATTGCCATGCGTCCGCAGTTTAACCCACACGCTCGCATGCACACACATAGACACAGACACCACCCCTAAGTGGCTCAGAGATAAAGACATTTTTAGAGTTAGAAAACACAGAGGAAAAGTGACAGAAACACTGCTGCAGCGTAAGTCCTGAGGGCAAATCACACAGGTTTTAAGCACAAACGTGTGCACGTTCGCATTGTTGTTTTCGTTGTGGAAACCCTAAAATTAATTCCCTAAGCCTGATGTTGTTTTTGGTATTTTACCATTTAACACAAAATAAAGTAGCAGTGTCAGACAACACAATGAGATTGAAATAGTGATTTGATAACATGTCTTAAAGGTGCAGTGATTAAGCGGAATCTAGCAACTCGCTAGACTCGCTTCACCTTCCCCTTCCAAGCGCGAAGGAGAAACTAAGCATGTAAATTGCAAACACCATTATACAGACCCGGTGTTTGGTTTGTTCCATCTGCACTACTACAAGCTACTGTAGAAACATGGCAATTCAACATGGCAGACTCCATGGTAGGCGACACAAAGCATCTGTTGACACATCTAAATTACCTGCAAACGAGTGGTCAATATGCTTGTAAAATGCGAAACAAGTTGGCAGACAGACAATGCGACACAGCAGGATCAACAATCACATATGGCTGTATTGTTCCAAACATTGTTCACGTGCACACATACATTTGTAGTGTACATTAAATTCCTTATAAAGATATATATAAAGAGCAGCCCAAAGCCTAAACCTAATTCTAACCTTCGCCTTAAACCAAAGCTGAGCCCTGACCATAAACTCCCCTCTTAAAGAAGAGAAGACCGTGCGTAAATAGAGACATCAAACTTAATGCAATCAAACTAGAAACATCAAACAATTTTGTCTTCTTTCTATCCTTGAGGACATTAGCGTTGTCTATAATACAAGAACATCCAGTCATGAGCAGCATCTAACAGTGGACAGCCACATACAAGGAGGTGAAAAAGGTGCAATGTACATTTCGTGGCCCCATGACACTGAATTCTGAAACTGCACAAACAAGCCATAAAAATTCCAGAGGGTGCACTGAAATCCTTGCCGGGCACCCTTCCTCTCCCCCCCTTCTCCCTCTCCTCCATCCCTCTTTTCCTCCCTCTCTCAATCTACTCTCCCCCTCTCCTATTTCTGTCTATTGTCAGCACAAAGCATCCCATTCAGGCCCCGATGACTTCTCTTACGGCAGGCAGCGGTAGGCTTAACGAACAATGGCCGCACGGAAACAAAAGCCAGTTTATTAGGCTGGAGAGTGACAGAGAGACGGACTGAGAAAGAGAAAGAGAGAGAGAGAGAGAGAGATGGAGAGAAAAAGATGAAGACAGAGAGAAAGAGTGGCACTCGGCGTTCCATTGTGGCTGGACTCACATCTGGTGGCCATGTGTGACCGGAGCAGCAGGGCTAATGATGGGCTTCCTGAGGCCAGCTCAATTAGGCCAGGCCTCACCGGACTCCCAGAGAGAGGGGCAGAAAGAGAGATGCCTATCGACACGCTGGTTCACTATTTCTGTGTGTTTGTGTATATGAGTCATTTTGCACTATATACAGTCGTGTCCTGCTTGGATGTGTGTGTGTGTGCACACGAATGTGTCTTTTCAGGCATTTGTGTGCTTGTCAATTCCCACTGACACACTCCTGAGCACTGTCCCCCATTATTCTTTAGCCCAAACGACGCCTCCCCTCAACACACATACACAGACATGCATAAACACACACCCTCCTCCTGAGCTGGCTAAAACTAACTAACAAGCCGTAAAGCCATTAACGGTTAGGGCACTGCTTTGATGGCCCAACACAAGATTTCCAACACACTTAAAACTACACAGGGGGGAGAACAAAAATGACGAGAGCCTGCAACTGTGTCCTCAGGCATGTGTGTCCATGTCTGTGTGTGATGTCTGGTGTGTGTGTTGCATCGTGTACAAGTAAGTGCCAAATCAGATGGGTTCCTGTGACAGTACCATCCCTTATTATTCTTGCCTTGCAAACTGTTCACCCCAGAAGACACAGACTGAAAAATACAAACCTAATAAACAGCAAAGAAAAGCCCGTCTGTCTGTGATAATAAAAGGCTTTATTGGGGAAATTTGATGCCAATTCTTTTCACACTCACGTGTTACTGGTCAGATGTGTATAATTAGTATTGCATAAGCAATTGCACAAACAAGAACTGGGGTCATTTGAGGCTTTCAGTTTTAGAATGTAACCGAATATTAGGTTAATGTTTCAGACTTGATGCTAGTCGGTGTCCTGTATCAGTGACATGTCTTCAAAAGACACGGTAAGGTCACGGAGCCTTGTTGGGTTTAAGATTTTCAGTCAGTCCCTTAATATACTGGGTAATTTTTGGGTAAAAGTCAGTAGGGAGCAACACTCCCAGGAGGATGGAATGTAATTTATTAAATATCTGGAAAGCCTTCACATTATTCATTTTTCTGAAGTCAGTAGTGCCCCAGACACAACTAAGACTTATAAAAAGAATTAATGACACAAAGAAGGATGAAGTATCTAGAAAAATGGAAAAGAAGCTGGACAAAATATATCAAAAATGTCTGAAACTTGCAGGAAATCAAACTGATTTAATTTAGCATAATCATGGGACCTAATTTTTCACCAAAATATAATGGATAATTTGCACTGGAATTTGTTGAGAATATGATGAAACTTTTGACAGGGCTCCAAACCTCCAGTCCAGTCCTTCTCTTACCATCCACAGTTTGGTGTGTGTGTGCGTGTGCGTGTGCGTGTGCGTGTGCGTGCGTGCGTGCTTGAAAAGGACAGGTGCATGAAAACAACGGGAAGCTACTTGTTGTAGTTCGGGCCAATGATGTCCGGCTTATCAAAACGGCCAGCAGTTGGAACTGCTGCAATGGCTGTGACACACAGCAAAGCTCATGGAGACTATTAGGGTACTTTAAAGTGCTTAGTGCCCCAAATTGCCACAATTAGCGTCAAAAATCATATTCCTTCTCTGAATTCAGTCAAATTAGAACACACACAAAACACACATCTTTTAGATCTAGTGTGTCTTACACTTCCTGTGGATACCATTATCCCAGATGTCCATCAAAAACAAACATCTGTAAATCAGCCCACAAATCACAGGAAAAAAGACGCTCCTTATAACTTCAGAGCTTGTCTGAGCATCATCATCAACATAATGAGTGATAGATGCATAGGTACACTGCAAACAGGGACCGCTAAAAGCTAATTCGGCATACTTTTAGTGGTGCCAATTTGCCAAAAGTGTACGGCAAATTAAGTGATTCTATGGCAACTTTATACTTTTTTTTAATCCACCAAATTATTGTTCACAATGCCAGACTTTAAAAAACCCTGCACTAGCCTTTCAAGAACAAGAATACTGACATTGGACAATTCTGCAAAACTTTGGATTATTCTTAATGGCATGTTACCCTAAAGAACTGTACCGAAGAGATTCTCACGATGGATGATGATGAGATTTTGATCAGACTGAGGAGGAAAATGGTCCATGTTGAAAATGATTTAGATAACAGCAGTTACAGCAATAGTGCTGACACTGTGAGCACAGAAGTTTAGTGCGGTAGTGTAAACATATCATCTTACCTGTGTACAAGCACACACCTGTCAACTGTGTGCTTGTGTGAGAGTTTTCTGAGTGTAAAGGCTGAGTTTTGTCAGTGATGATGAACTGGACCTAGAAACACTCAATCTAACCTCTGCCCACATCACCTTCACTGTCTTTCCCTCTCTTTCTCTCAAGCAGTAAATCAATGGTATTCAACTGGAGTTTTCGATCCCCATCCATTTTCACTTGCTTCTTTTGTGATGGTTTCCGTGGTTACATGAGCTCCCTCTGCGGAGAGGAAGTGGTTTTTATGCTGGAGAATCACAGATTTTAGTCAGGCCATCACTGGCTCATGTAGACACCATCAAAGTTGACTATCGCGTGTCTGACTCACTCCTGCCTTCCGAACTCAAGTAATTGTTCTACAGATGTCTTTCAACTGTTAAAGGTAAGGTAAGGTAAGGTTCTGCATCTGGCTAATTTTGGTGATGAAACAGCCTCTCTAAGATAAAACATCATGGAGTCCAGGCTAAACAATGGCAAATGTTGTAACATACAGTGCTATAAAAAATAAAAAGGTTGCTTTGGTGATGCCCTGATGTTTCTTGTAGTGCCAGGTAGACTATTTTATTTTTGAATGAAATTTGACATGGTTCACCCATCCATATCGGCCAGACTGCTGTCGCCCCAGGAGGAGAGGACGAGAGCCGGAATAGGAGCCATGCTGTCCAAGCTTGGACTCAGGGCTACTCCTGGCTATCGTCCGATCTGGACAAAATGGACCGGCCAAACAAGGGGATATCAGAGGCCGCTGCTCCATCAACATCCTGGATCCACGACGGTTAGACTCTGTTCTGAGCCGACAGAGCGCAAGACGTGAGGAGATGGACTAATGTCAAACTTTTTATGTGAAGATAAAACCATATTATCATCACTATCTTGTGAGTGCTGTTTAAATCCCCCTAGGCACAGATTTAATTGAATTATTTCCTGGGCGTATCTTATATATACTGTCAATGATCTGTATACATACACTGAACAAAATTATAAACACTTTTGTTTTTGCCCACATTCATCATGAGCTGAACTCGAAAATCTAAGACTTTCTCTATGTACACAAAAGGCCTATTTCTCTCAAATATTGTTCACAAATCTGTCAAAATCTGTGTTAGTGAGCATTTCTCCTTTGCCGAGATAATCCATCCACCTCACAGGTGTGGCATATCAAGATGCTAATCAGACAGCATGGGTATTGCACAGGTGTGCCTTAGGCTGGCCACAATAAAAGGCCACTCAAAAATGCACTTTCGCTGTATTGGCGGGGGGGGGTCCGGAAACCAGTCAGTATCTGGTGTGGCCACCATTTGCCTCACGCAGAGTTGTCGCATAGAGTTGATCAGGTTGTTGATGTGGCCTGTGGAATGTTGGTCCACTCCTCTTCAATGGCTGTGCGAAGTTGCTGGATATTGACAGGACCTGGAACACACTGTCGTGTACGCCGATCCAGAGCATCCCAAACATGCTCAATGGGTGACATGTCTGGTGAGTATGCTGGCTATTCAAGAACTGGGATGTTTTCAGCTTCCAGGAATTGTGTACAGATCCTTGCAACATGGTCGTGGATGAATGGCACAACAATGGGCCTCAGGATCTTGTCACGGTATCTCTGTGCATTCAAAATGCCATCAATAAAATGCACCTGTGTTCGTTGTCCATAACACACGACTGCCCATACCATAACCCCACCGCCACCATGGGCCACTCGATCCACAACGCTGACATCAGCAAACCGCTCACCCAGACAACGCCATACACGCTGCCATCTGCACTGTACAGTGAACACCGGGATTCATCCGTGAAGAGAGCACCTCTCCAAAGTGCCAACGCCATCAAATGTGAGCATTTGCTCACTCAAGTCGGTTACGATGACGAACTGCAGTCAGGTCGAGACCCCGATGAGGACGACGAGCATGCAGATGAGCTTCCCTGAGACGGTTCCTGACAGTTTGTGCAGAAATTCTTTGGTTATGCAAACCGATTGTTGCAGCAGCTGTCCGGGTGGCTGGTCTCAGACGATCTTGGAGGTGAAGATGCTGGATGTGGAGGTCCTGGGCTGGTGTGGTCTCTGAAACGCCTTTGGAGACGGCTTATGGTAGAGAAATGAACATTCAATTCACGGGCAACAGCTCTGGTGGACATTCTTGCAGTCAGCATACCAATTGCACCCTCCCTCAAAACTTGCGACATCTGTGGCATTGTGCTGTGTGATGGAACTGCACATTTTTGAGTGGCCTTTTATTGTGGCCAGCCTAAGGCACACCTGTGCAATACCCGTGCTGTCTGATCAGCATCTCGATATACCACACCTGTAAGGTGGATGGATTATCTCGGCAAACGAGAAGTGCTCACTAACACAGATTTTGACAGATTTGAGAGAAATAGGCCTTTTGTGTACATAGAGAAAGTCTTAGATCTTTGAGTTCAGCTCATGATGAATGGGGGCAAAAACAAAAGTGTTCCGTTTATAATTTTGTTCAGTGTATATGTAGCAAAAATGTAGTAAATAACTGTCTACATCATTTTATTTAGTTTTATTCAATTTATTTTATGTTATTCCATTATAAATTGAATTATGTAGCATGAAGGGACTGCAAATGTTCATTTCATTTTGTTGATCAACCTTGTGTTGTATAATGATAAATATATTTCCTTGTCCTTCACAACATTTGTCCTGTCAAATGTCAAAAGTGTCACTGCATATGAATACAGTGGCACACACACTGTGATAAACAACTTCTATTTAATGATGTGAAACATAGGCAGCTATGCCTTTTCATTTGTGATTTGGTCAGTGTTTTCCATAATGCACCAATTAGTACATTAACAGACGCAGTAGCAGAGCAGCTTTTGTTGGTCATCAAGGACAAACTGTACCACCTGTTACAAGGCTACAGCAGCAAACCACTGGCCCTGCTCCCCTCTGTCCGTCTCTATAGGAAATGAGCGGGCGAAGAAGCAGACAGAGATAATTACAGACCAAACAATAGCTGTCATTTCTCTCTACATCGACCTCCTGGCCTTGTCCTCTTACTAACACAACACAGTCTGCCGTAATCTGTGTCCACTCGGTGGACAGCCTGATCCAAAGCATGCCACAGTAGCTACATCCATTTTCTCTGTCTACCCCCCACCTCCCTTTGCTTCCACAGAACAAAGCATGTTAACCTTGAGCTGCAAAACAGCTTTCTGCTGGCGTCTGAGGAGATATTAGGAAGGTGATTAAGTGAGATTGATGGTACTTTAATTCCCTGACAAAAATAATGGCTCCTTCCTGTTGTTTAATCTTCAATCTTCATTACATGGGGGAGACTCAAGAGAGTATGGTTTCTAGCCAAAAGAATGCCGTGCTAACAAAGGACACCATCAAGGATGGTGTATTTACATGTTTAATCAAAATGAATTGTAATTGAAAGTCCAAAGGAGGGTTTGGGAATGCATCAAACTGTGGGCTGAAAGAAGATTGTTTAGAAATTTGAAGGTAATTCTTTTAGAAGGTGTTTTTTTGGGGGGAATTCAGAGTATTTGACTGCAATTTAGCCACGGCGTAATTAGAAACACAATCATGAAACTCTCATCTGCATATTACTTTTGTGATTTTCTATTTTGCTGATTATTTACACAAACTTATGGATTTAGTTTTCTCCCATGACCTTGGAGCCCTGGAAGCCTTTTCAAAAGTTACTATTTCAAAAGAATGAAAACAAATTAGAAAAAAAGACTGACTTTTCTCAACTTGGACAAAGTTAGGTTTTAGAGATAGAAAGTTGTCAAAAAGCCATTTACATTTTCCCCAGAAGGTTCAGGACTTGTTTGAGAGTAGTTTGACAACAACGTTTGAGTGCTGTTACGAGAACTGACCTGTAGCCTCCCTATTGTGGGAAGACCACACCGTTACAGAAAAGTTTACTTCTTGTGTAAAACAAAAATGGGTTTTCAAGGGGCACAGGTTCGATTCTTTCTCTTGTGGTTGATGGAGTGTCCTTGAGCAAACCAATGAACCCGTACCACTTCCCAGAGGCGCTGTTCCAAAGCTGACCCTGCACACTGACCTCCCGGTGGAAAGCAGCAAGCAAATATAAAATTCTTCCTTTGGGTGATCAATACCGTGAGGAAAAAAGGCGATGCTCCTACAGTACAGGGAGGTCAGAACACGGGGTCAGCAGAAGAGCAGCACTCTCGGAGCTGACAGGGATCCAGTGTCTTGCTCAAGGACACTTTAGCAGGGGAGGACCCTTGCCAAGATGTAGCTTGGTTCCTACAATACAATCAAGGGGCGGAGTCCTTGCTCACCACAACACCTTGCTGGTCTCAAAGAATGTGGATAAGTCATTTCAATTTAATACTGAAGCACAAACAGGATACAGTGTGCTGCATGCTATGTGTGAGATGCAAAGTTTTACATTTATGATGAGTGCAGAAGGTCATTTGAGATCACAGTCAATGAAAGGAAGTGTCATTGAAATTGAAATAGCAGAATAAAGCCTACATTTTTTTCTTTGTCAGTCCATAATAACAGTTAAAAGGGTTATATACCAACACAGCATGTATACAGAACCTCAAAATAGCAACAAAAACAAAAGGTAACTTTAAAAACGGTAGGAGGAGTTATACAATTGATAAAAAAATATAAAAGACAATAAATAAAATCTCTTTATTTAAGCTCCTTAAAGAAAAATTGGTTAAGTTACAATATTCTCATCCCTGCTAACAACCGTCTTTGTTTCTGTTTCCTATATCTTTAAGTGACACTGAGCTGGTTTTTCTTCAGCCGTCTAATGATTGACTGCAAATAGATGGACTGTCAATGCAGCAAACAACACATGCAGATGAAAAGGGACCCGCCGCGTCACACCGACATTTTGACACGGTATCTACAGCATAAGCAGGCCTGTTTGTGTCCGTGTGTGGGGGTGTGTGTTTGTGCATAAATACACATGTGATCAATTGACTGTAGCCTCGTCTATAGTTGTCCCTCTGTACAATATGGGCTATAGCAGCAACAGAAACAGTCCTTTTAATCTAGTGCATCTTTTGCGGTGTCTCAGTCTGATGTCCGACTGCACAAAGAAAGGTCAGGGAGGGCTCGGCTCGGGTGGGTGGAACAAACAACTGGGATTTGCTATGTCTCTCTTTCTCTCTTTCTCTCAGCAAGGTTTCAAGGTCTGCTTTGGCGTACAGTTACAGTTAGTTTACTTGCCATCAAAGCAAACCCAAACGTCTAAGTTCTCTAATAGAGTGATGTGCGTGTGTGCTCCATGTTTTGGTGCAGAAAAAATGAATGATTGCAGTAGGGGGGTTTATAACTTCCTAATAACTGAACTGCACTGGGAGAAAGTTAACCAACTTCCTTCAAAACTCTGTCATTTTCCTACACCCTCTCTGTGTTTCTTCTTTCTCTGTCATATCTGCGGTCCCTATCTACGATAATAGCTGCCAGTCTGAACATTTAATAATAATTTCTGCTTCCAAATCAGGCCCAGTACTAAACCCATGCCTACCAAATAGCACTAGACACTGCCTAATCTAGCTCATCCTCCTGAGTTCAATACAGTTTATCAGCAAGAGACAAGGGGGGAGAAAGGGAAAAAAGAAGGAATTGAAGGAGAATAGAGCAGGAGGAGAAAGGGGGAGGAGGACGGGGGTCAGCGGAGGTAGAAAAGAAGAGATGAATGCAGCCCCTGTTCCTTCCCACTGTCTCAAACAAGGCCTGGGTAAACAGGAAGTACAGCTGCGCTCTCTGTCTCTGTCCCTGTGACTCTCTGTCTTTTTCACTCTTTCAGCCTCCTGCACCTCCCTCCTTAGCCTTAGTCCAAAAATACATTCCTATTCCACTTAGAACACAGTTACATTTTCCTTATCTGCTACACTAACCTGTGAGAATAACAGTGGGCAGAAGTTAATGGGAAAAGAAGAGAAAGATAGACAGAAAGAAAAGTTAGATGCACAAACAAATAATTGACAATAAAATGACAAATGTCGTGCAGAATATCCCGCTGCCTTCTCGTCACACTGCTAAGAGTCATGATAGTTGGCAATCTGGACACGCAGCTCCCCTCAGTGGGCCCTAATCCCCCTATTTCTTTAAGAGAGAGAGGGAGTAGAGCGGAGGAGAAAGGAGGCATTGTGGCTCGAGACAGTGCAGTAAAAAGAGGAGCGTACAGTACCAAATTGAGGTCGCAGCAAGACAATGGCTGCCCTTCACTGGCTCATTCACACACGGTCTCCACACAGCTCTATCAAACGCCTCTTTCTTTTCTTCTTCCCCTCCTCTGTTCTGTTCTTTCTCTTTCTTTCTCTCACGTCCGCCTTTCTTCTCCTCATCACAGAGGGATGGGGGATAATGAAACCCCAGCTCACCCAGGCCGTTCTGGGGCCCGTTTCGGAGAAGAGGAGCTCTCACTCGCTCTTCTCAATGGGCACCTTCTCATCTTCTCTGTTCAACGTCTTACACCAGCTCCACCCACTGCTTTTGTTTTGGAGAGAGAATGTATAGTTCAACAGGAAGTGGTTTGCTTAGGAACAGCATTTCTTAGTGTACTGGTTTTATCTTTCACCCTGTTATATACCTATCTTAGAGTCTGGATCATTCATGTCATGAGTTAAAATCACTTTTTGTTAAACAATCTTAAATTTTATTGTGTGTGAAACCCTACAGTGGTGATCATTTTACAAATGCCGACCTGGAAAAAATTCATTCACGCTTTTACTTCTAGCAGGGTTGACTACTGCAGTGGTCTTTTCACAGGGCTCCCCAAAAAGACCATCAAAAAAGCTTCGGCCTATTCAAAATGCAGTTCATAAAAAAGTGCTCCCACATTTTGTAAGAGCCACGACAAATTTCGTACAAAATGTATTGGATGGATTACATTTTGGTAATTAGATAATGCAGCTTTATTACATAGGCCACAATCTATGTAATTTGATCAAACAGTTAATTAAGAACAGAAGGCAGATTTCCTTGATAGGGATGGACTGTATATAAACTATATATAAAGATTTATGTTTACTTACTAATCAAATTAACAAGATACTAAGATTGAACAGTTGTGCTTTGTTTTATGGGCTTGCTATATAGTTGTTATTTTAATGTATAAGACTTAGTTGTTGATTTGATAGGATTGTTTAGTTTGTTGATGCGTAGAGTGTATATGATATGTTTCAATATATATATATTTACTACTCTGTGACTGGTCCATAAGGATATCAATAAAACATAGAGCTAGCTCTGTTTTTTACAAAAGGTTAGACAAATGTCTCATTCACTAAGTCACATAGCATATGGAGTGCTTGTTATGATGAAAATACCATGAACAGTAAAATATGTTCCCTTTCTGCCAATGAATGGATCTGTACAATTCACTGTTTCACACACAGACAAAATCTCAGAATTCCTCTGCACAGAAACAAATTAATAAGTGAAGAGGGTAACAGCACCTTCGGGCTACTTGGGTCACAAAGGCTGATGATCCACAAACCTAATTTGGCTTGGCAAACCTAATCGTTCAAAACTGATCGAATACAGAGTCCACTGGATGCCTATAACTGGTTTACTGCGAGACAAGGGGGAAACAGGGATTGGCATTGTTATTCAAACCACAGAAAAATTGTTTTCTTCCAATCGCATTTAAGCAGAAGGACGTCAATTGCCCACAGGGCTGAGCACGTGATGATGTTAAGGTGACCATTAATGCCTCATTGGAAGAAATGGCTCTGATGTTCTTTTGATGGTCAAGTGCTCTTCAGTGAAAGGTAATCATATCTCTTTACGTACACATCCAATGGTATACCCAGTTAAACCTTTACAAACGCACACAAATAAGGAACCTGCTGATGCTCACACACATATCATGTCTGGATTCCAGTGGAGTGGGAAAGAGATGTGTGAGAGAATATATGTAGGCCACAGAGTGTAGACAGTGACTACTAATAAGAGGCAAGGGATTGGGTCAAAGGTCTCACCTTATTGGTTATCTGATCCCTTGATATCCAAGGCAATCGACTAAAAACCTTTTTTTTTTTTTTTTTTTTACATTAAAGTTACATGTGAGTAGTCACAAGGCAACACACTGACATATCCTTTGTGTGTATACAGTACATTATTGTACAACCACATCCTGGATTGTCTGTTACCAAACAGTTAAATGGCAGCGACGGAGCATTTAGTTATTTTATCAAAGGGATTTTGAAAACATGGAAAATATCCATGTCAAGTAATTTTTTTTGTAGCTCAAAATCACAGCACAATTTTGCCCCAAAGGACTTTAAAACTGTACAACATGCAGTATGCCAGCTTCCTCTTTAGCGGGTGCTCAGACCGAAATCAGCTCTGTGTTAAAATGGGCGCTGTGTCAGGGCCTGGCATTTAACATTCAATCCAGGAAGTCCATTTTGAGTTGTTGTGAATTCGAAGACTTCTCAGACACAAAAGCACCATTTATAAGGGTTTAAATGCTCTCACAAGGGTTTTTAAAATCTGGAAAATAATCACGCCTGCAATTATTATTATTATTATTATTATTATTATTATTATCATCTTTCATTGCAACAAGCATGAAGTAAACGGTAGAAATAATGAAGAAGCCTGCATTTTTGTTGGTTTGACTGCTGTTGGTCTGAACACAGCTTTAGACCATCATTCCATCAAGTTTGCTATGGTAATGTTCATTCCAGCAACATTCAAGTATAACCTAAGTGGTCTAAATTACAATTTTATGTTGGCTAGATCTCTCTATCACTTAATGGTGATGACTAAATAATAAATCTATCTAGGATTCATGAAAAATGTTTACTAAGGACATGGGTATAAAATATATTTTTAGAAAAATTCTAAAGATGAACTTACATCTCTACATCACTGAATGATAACAGTCAATTTATCTGTATATTTACCATGCACCATGAAAAAATGTTTGTTTATATGATTTTTATATTATTTGGGGAGGTGGTTTTGCATTTATTCATTGCTTTATTTAACATATATAGACATACAGAAAATGTGAGGGGATAGCAATAGGCAACAAAGTTCCTCAACTAAAATCCAACTGGGATGTTGCAGTAACTTGGTCCACTAGGCCATGAGGACGCCTATTCTCTGTCTCTCAGTAATGCTGCAGTCCCACCAAGGCGAATAAAATTATTTGTGCAAGTAGATTACATACAATGTCAATGCATCCATACATACATCAGGCCAGTCAGCAGGCGATGCGAATGACGCAAATTGAAGCCTGCAAACAGCAAGAAAACACAAAACCCTAACCCTAACCTTTCTGCTGCAAGCCACAAAGGTGTGTCCCCCACTTGTATCCGTCTGTGTGCACCCAGAGCTCTATTATACGAGTTCATATTTATACAGAGACCAGACAGGAAAGGAGATTGCTCTGAGGAAAGTAAAAGAGGAAAGTAGACTACATGGTGATTGCTGAAAATATGCGTCCGTTACTTAAATATAAGTCAATTTGTGCGAGTAACACAAGCCGAATACTCCCTTCGCCTTTGGTGGGAACTCAACATTTTCAAAGCCCAACAAAATCCTGTACCACACATGAATTATGTGATGTTTTCAGTTTATTTGGGGTATGTAGCAACTGTTTTAACAGTAAAACAAATGACAAAACCCTAAAAAAGACAAATTTGTCATTCTTCAATAACCTCGTTAATCATTAAATGCTATAATAATAGTACTATCACAAGGTAATGCGATTCCAAAATTTTAAAGTTTTCGGTGGCTGATTCTTTCTTTAAACACATTATAATTTTGCAGCAATAATTCTTAGTTTAAGTAATTATTTTAACAGACACTTCACACTGTGCTCAGCTTCAATGCCAACAATCATTTTGTCAGAAAAGTTTTTTTATTTTTAACATTGAATAAATGAATGAGCAAAATTCATACACGTTCCTCACTTTTAAAGTGGACTTTGACAACCTCTGATGAAGCTGTGTGAAGGTTGGTATTAAGTGGGAGAAACAGCCAATGCAGCACGGTTATTTTACTGTCACGTCATTGCCATTTTGCATTGCTGTTCAAACACCACGTAAAATCTAGAATTGTCAGACAGGAAACAGGCCTAACATGAGGCGGTTAACTGACAGGTAGGAGAAAAAAAACAGACAACAGGTGGAAGGACAGGCAAACACCGCGGCTAATGGAGCTGATTGTGGATGTAGTCAGAGAGGTGATGCTCCGAGGCCCACAGGGAGCAGACAGCAGGCCTGACCTCTTAATCTTACATACAGCACAGCCACTCTCATGCTGTAATTACCTGTCACACTGTGAGAAGGTGTGTTTTTGTGTGTGTTCCGAAGGAAGGCGTGTGGTAGAAGACAGCACTTGCACTTGACCCAACATGCAAACCACCCTGTGTTTCCCATAAATGACATGAAAAAAGCACCAGCGGCCGCTCACACCTACCTGAGACCCTGACTCCCCTGGCCTCTCCCTTTCTGGCTCCCAGTAATTACCTGTGGGCCTATGGAGGGGTGGGAACCATTGTGTGCTGCCCACATAGCACTCAGGGAGATGTGGGATTGATGCGCACTCAGTGACCTCTCTGATTGGGGTTAACAGCAGTCTCATTTGCATGAAGAGATGGGGCTTTCATTAGCTACAGTAGCAAGACCTCAGGTGCAGAACACACATACACATGAACACACCATCCACACACACGGAGAGGGTAAATTATTTAACCTTTCAAAAGACACAAGGTTCTCTTGTTTGTTTGTTTTGGGGCTTTTTTTTGGTGTGTATTAAAAGTATCATCACATTTGTCATCATGACTGAACTTTTACCAGCCTAAATATCCCCAAAATGTCTGACTACACAAGTAGATTTTATGTTTGAAGACTACAACTAAAGATAGCTACATTGGGTCATGCAACATCTGTTTCCTAGTAAAAAAAAAAAGTGTGCATAAGTAGTTTTAGAGGACAGTGGTAAGCTGGTATTGTGATGTGGAGAAAAGTACAACACAATAAATGTCTCACCTCAAGGGCAACAAATGAACAAGAAAAGAAAGAGAGAACTACTTGAAATTGGGCCTTAGAGAACAACTCACATTTTGCAAATGGTCATGAATGTGTCCTTCAAGACACTGAACTGAGCCCTTATTTGTGAATACATGACTCAGCTGAAGGACAGTATATTAGTCAAATTTAACCAAGCATGTTTCTAGGCAATAGCATGATAACAACAATGTTCCTGTTAGATCTATGCTGGAAATAAGTAGTTAACTTTTGACACCTGATGATGTTGTTTGAAGTCTCTGATTACTGACATAATATGTTAATTTATATGTTTGGGGGGAGGAGGGGGGAGAGAGACTGACATTGGCTCTGCATCAAAAAATGCAGCCTCCTCATTCACATCAATGAATGCAGTGGTCCCTGCCGTGACCCAGCGGGCGTTCTGACATTAGCCTCCACCTAATAACGCAGGGTCGGTCATCTGTCAAATAAAAGATGAACTCGGCTCAATCTGTAGTGTTTTACTCACGGGGAAAGAGGATGATACGATTGCCACTGTGATAACTTTCTAGAGTTGTAAAATACAGCCTCATTCTATTCTAAGCTAATGGATGTACAGTATAACTCAAAACTAGACATCCTGTATTTCATCTTCATCTGCATTTTTTAAACATATGGCTATTTGCAGTTTGAATGCTCGCTAGTCATCAACTTAGGCTTAGGCTAATATTTCAGCACATTAAACACACACAGGCAATCGCCACCCCTTCAGATTGTTTATTATATTGCCAAGTAAACCTTTGTATGTATAGGTAAACTAATGTTCCCTAAGAACATCTCCTATAGTGGCACCAAAATCCAGCAGCTTCCAGCAGGTTTTTTCTGAAATACTGCTGAGTTACAACAGGTCTGCCAACAGAAAACTGCCCCTCGGTCAACTGTTTGATTTAACATCTTAAAAAGGAAGCTTCTCTGTAACACTACATTATACAATCATTTGCACATGCACAGAGGGAAGGCCAGGGAATATACAACTGAAGACAGATCAGTGCAGATCTGAAATAGAGTCACGCAACAAAGTGGACACTTCACTCAGTGACACCTACAAATGCTCTCTCTCTCTCTCTCTCTCTCTCTCTCTCTCTCTCTCTCTCTCTCTCACACACACACACACACACACACACACACACACTCACACACACACACACACACACACACACACACACACACACACACACACACACACACACACACACACACACACACTGTCCTGTGCTGTCATGTATAATTCAGCGTGTGGCCGGGCGGGCAGATGCCTCATCCCCAGGGGGTCCCATCATGCCTTTGCTAGGATGAAACATTTAACAGCACAGGACAAAATGGAACACGCTCAATGAATAAACAGGAAGGGTTTCTGGAAGAACACACATTCTCAAACACACACACGCACACACGACATTCGCAGTCTTACTATCACATGGTTGCTTTAAAACAAATATAACCTTTCTGTTATGCCCACACACAGGCACGGCTGAATTAAAATGTCTTAAGATTTAAAAGAGAAACTGTTGTGAAGTTGTTGTTTTTAACTTATATTGGAAACACCCAACATGACATTTGTATATTTTGGCCTACATTTTGTACAAAACCATCTTTTATCAATGTGACCTCCAAGCCCCAATGCACACACACACTTTTTGCAGACTAACACACAAACTCACGTGCAGAGAAGAGCAAAGAGAAACACTGGTTCTCCTTTTAAGGCTGTGAAAACAAATGGCCACTTGGCTGTATGATGATGCACGCACACACATTCACACACCGCGCACACACACACACACACACACACACACACACACACACACACACACACACACACACACACACACACACACACACACACACACACACACACACACACACACACACACACACACACCAGAAGTGGGTCGTTAAATGAGTCACCCAACAACTGTAAGAGTGCTTTTACGGTAGCCTAAGTGAATAACTGTGGAGAAACGAAAATATGGCCACATAATATCAATATCACGTTCCATATTCAGTGCATGATGGGGCAAAAAAGAGGAAGCGTGTGTGTGTGTGTGTATGTGTGTGTGTGTAAAAAAAGCTCAGAAGCTTCTGTGTGTGTGTGTGTGTGTGTGTGTGTGTGTGTGTGTGTGTGTACGCATGCCTGTGCTTGATGGAGCAAAGAGGAAGAAGCTCTGTAAGTGTGAGCAGATGCTGTTGCTTTCAATGTGTGTGTGTGTGTGTGTGTGTGTGTGTGTGTGTGTGTGTGTGTGTGTGTGTGTGTGAGAGAGAGAGAGAGAGAGAGAAGAGAGAGAGAGAGAGAGAGAGAGAGAGAGAAAGCCTAAGGAGGCCTGGAGCGAGGCCAGGCTGGCTGTAGACTGTGAATATTAATGCATTGTAACCTTGACACAGGAGGAGCTGCTGGTGTTGGAGAGGAGCCTCCTCTGATGACATCAGACAAGAAGACAGGGACTCCTACCTGATGTAACACGCTGAGGCGTGACTCCTCATTACACCCGTCTCCTCTCCTCTCCTCTCGTTTCCTTTCCTCTAATCTAACCTTGTCTCCTCATGCACAATGTACTCCATACTCCCCCTTTTCTCCTTTGCCTTCCATCACCTCTCTCCTCTCATCCACCCCTGGACCTTCTCTCCTTTCCTATCACCTACTGTCTTTTACTCCTCACCTTCCAATTCCCTTCCCTCCATCCACCTCCCACTCCTCACTTTCCAACACTATTCTCCTCACCTTTCCACTCATCTCCCTATGTCTTCTCCTCTCGTCCTCCTCTCTTCTCTTTTTCTTCCATAACCTTGCACTTTCCTCATCTCTCTTTCTCCTCCTCCACCCCCTCTCCTTCTCTCTCTCCCCCCTTACCACCTTTCTCGTCCCATCTCTCCCCTCCTCTAATACAACCTTGTCACCTCTCACCTCTTGTCCTCCCCTCTCCCCTTGTCAATCATTATTACCATTCACCTCCCATTCTTCTCCCTCCTTTGTCAGTGTATATGATTCTGGCTGTACAACTAAACTCCCTCCATAGCCACCCCCCTCCCATCCTTTCTCTCTCTTTTCCTCTCTCCCTCTTTTAGCTCACTGCCAGGCTACCACAGCCCAAACTGTTCAGCTGCAACTGTTCCAAGCCCAATAATTACAGCTTGTCAGAAAGAATTAATTTTCTCATTTCTCATAAAGACGTGTAAAAAATTACCATGTTATTATAACGCCGCCTCTCTCTGGAGGCACCAACGAAAACCAAATTTAATTTCGGAAATTCTTCCCTCGCACATTAAATTAAACACATAAATAAGAGTTTAGGAATTGGGGGGAGGTTGTCGGGGGGGAGGGAGCATATGTTCGTTAGGCCAGCCCCAGCTCTGGGTAATGGCCATCGTAATGTTTTGATGGGCCCGGCTATTGGTAAGCACCAATACATTTGCATGATCACCGTCGCGGCAGGCAAACGAGCTGCCAATTAGCTCTGGTACAGCTCTGGACAGTGCTGGGAGAGAGAGGACAGGGGATCTGTTGGGCATAAGAAATACCCAGCGAGATATGGGACTGAGCTAATTAACAACCACGTATGGTGAATAGCATATTTATTGCAGGGAGATGCTCTATGGGTTGTGTGGGTTTTCAAGGAGGATCTCTGACTACTAAGAAAACCTTTATGACATACAGAAGGGTAAGGTGTTCAGTTCAATGCTGCAAGTCTGAAAAACACAGCCAAAGACTTAAGATGCAATAGAATCTATCAAATAAAATCTTTCTTATTATTTGGTGTAACAATTCTATTAATACTCTTTTTGCTTCGCTCATTCTGTTCACTTAAGGCTAAAAGGGAATTGCTTTGCCAGAGTGAGCATGGATGAAAAGAACTTTACAGGAAACTGGATTAACTTTTACCACATAAGGGAGTTATGCTCTTCTTCAAGGAGACATCCCGATGACTCATGCTGAAAACATCATCAAATGTATAGATTTCTGCCCACTGCACAGCTTGTGGTGGATGATGGGCTCGTTGGTCTGTGGTACCCCCAACCCAATCACTTCCTCTTTCAAAAACAAACCGGCAATTAGATAACCAACGTATAGCAGCAACCTACAGACACTGTAAAAGTTTTAACAAAGAGCCATGACATGCTTATCCTGCTTTTCAGCATCAGTAATCTCAGCAAGTGATGCAAAACAATATATGTTCACATTCAAGAGACAAAGCCTTCCAGCAGCCGGAGTAATTATGAAGGAGGAAGTCAGGTGGCGTTATTAATATATATATTAATAATTATAAAGCAACATCGGACCTCAACGCTGCTGTTTGTTTCCTTAACTGCAACTAATTTTTGTTCCTAAACCTAACCAAAGCCTCATCACATTGTAAAATGGATTTAGTGATGTGTAATGGTTTTGGAAAGCACAGGCAAAAGATGTTTTCCTTGTGATAGGGGAGTCAGTTTAGAAAATGCTGAGGACAAACATGAGGACAAACATGAGGACAAACAATGCATTTTGTCATTTAATTTGAAGGACTTCTGCTTTTTTCCTTCTACAGTGGCCTTCCCGTCTGCTTGCTTTATTTGTCCAGTGTCAGAGAGCAACTCTTGCACGGACATGTGCACGACTAAGTATGTACAAGCAAGAATGTAGGCAATAATTGTTGATGGTGTGTTGACTGTGCTGATCCCGTAATCCTTCTAATGCAAGTATAAGGTGCAGTTTACTATTTATATTCTAATGCAAAGTTCAAATTTAAGTTAAGTATCCTTATGATCATGAACACAATGACTGCCTCTGACATTGTATATTTTAAAATCTGTATGTTATGTTATTGGGATCTCTTCTAAGATTTCAAGCTGGGATCACATATATGGAGATGGCTAACAACGACTTCAGTCTCTTCCATCTTTGTTCTTTGTATTAGGTAGCCACAACAAACATTTTTTTCCCACTGATTTTAGACACCAAGGGTCTAAGGATGGAACATGTCATATGCTGTACATTTTAAAGCTTTTTGAGGCAAATTTGTGATTTTGAGTAATATAAATAAAACTGACTGGACCTGAGAGATGACAAAAACTTCAAATATTACATATGTATTTTCTGTTCAATAACTTAACTAACTGCTACTGGTATTATTTGCTCACAGCATCTATTTTTTTAAAATCCTACTGTCATCCACAAATACAATATGGTAATTAGAAATTCAACTGAAGAATGGCTAATGGTAAAGAAAGTCATAAGGGTATAAGGATTGGGCCTTGTGATCTATCAACTGATGACACCATTGGGCGCTTAGCGCTTGGCGCTTAAAAATCTGATGAAACTGATGTGGAAGACCAGCCTCTCGCTCTGACGGGGAACTCCCACAACGAAACAAACTCACCCAAACACAGATGAACGGGGTGTCCCCTCCAGCTCTCTGGCACAGCGAAGACAGGGACTTTCCCTGCCTGCAGCACAGGCACACACACACACACACACACACACACACACATTCCCAGGGACACACGCAGAAAAAGGTCACCCCTGGTTGACACACACGCAGTGGGCAAAGTCATGGCTGATCTGACAGGGTTGCTATAAACACTCATACATCCATACACATACACAAACACACTACCCCACACACACACACACACACACACACACACACACACACACACACACACACACACACACACACACACACACACACACACACACACACACACACACACACACACACACACACACACACACACACACACGCCATGGTCAGTGTAACCAGTGCCAGCTAAATCTCCTCAGCAGAGCAGTGATGAGGCCGCAATCTGTGATCATGACACTGCCTTGACACACACTGTCTGGACTCAGACACAAACACACACAAAGAGCAAGCAGACAGTATCAGTTGAGAGTCTATTTCATGGTCATTTGTCTTGTATCTGGGTTTGCTATCGCTGCTGTCCTCTGACTCCAGGCCTTATTCTCTATAAAGCATCGTCCACTGCTTTCTGTCATCACAGCCAAGCACGCCACAAGACACTTTTTCACTGATGTGCCACAACATTTACAGAAATCCACCAGTCATATTTATTTCTTAGCAAAGTTTTTAGATGAGCAGTTAGGAAAAATTCAATATGTTTGCATGCACGTATCCCAGCTTCTATCCGTGCTCTTTAATGGTGTGCCAAACTTATATTCTGTATTATTAATTTGTTGTGGTAAGTAGTGTATAACTTTTTTTTTTCTTTTCCATAACTTGTTCAAGTAGTTCAACATTACATAGTGATTTTACAGAAAGCTTTGCACCATGCAGCTTTTCTCAGTATGCAACTTATGGTCTACTGAAGCTACTGTCTGCTAATATGATGAATTTATCTTTACCTGCATCTGTCAGTATCTGAGTACAAAAAAGGAAAAAAAGGAAAATATCTGACATCATATAGCTGACTTTGAGTAGGTTATTTGCTACTTAAAAAAGCAAAGAAGCAAATATCCCAATCATAACAGTAAAAGTGAGGACTGATCACTGCTGTGGGATTGCTGCCTTTTAACTGTAAACTAAACTTTGGCAGGCTCGGGTGAAAAATGTTATAGAAACTTAATTATTATTAATTAAGTGTAACTAAGCTAGAGATTTTGCATCCATGTGTGCTTTTATTATTCTATCCAAGTTGAAGATGGAACCGTCTCTGTACAGTGTGTTTCACAGACAGTGATAAGAGAATAGGAAATCAGTTTGAGCTCTTACCAGTTACTTGATGGAACAACCTGAAGAGTAAAAAGTCCAGAAGCAATCAGCTCCTCTGTCCACTGAGTCCCCTGGACACAAAGAAGAACAAAAGACAGCTAATTAATTATACAATATTTATGTCATCGAAATGCTCATATGTGCATTACTGCAGGGTTAGAAAGGGGTTAAGTCTAAGATAGGTATAAAAAAGTTAGAGAGTCAAAGAAAGAAATAGAGAAATTGTAAGGCAGCTTTAAAACAAATTACAATTTAGTAAAGTTTTTTCTTAATCCATTTATCTTAAACATTTTATGCTGTATATGTATGTAAAGATACATGTTTATTTATTAGGAAGTCATTCTGATCTTCAGGCACTTTTAAGCATTTTGTTACTGTAACATTAGTTGGGCAGGTAGTAGATCAGTGTCTTGGCCAAGTACATTACAGCCACACTGACAGCTCTAAGTCACTCACTAAACAAAAGGCTTTACAAATCTTCCTGACTAAAAGTTTTTTTTTTTTTTTTCCATCTAGTCTAAAAAGTAGCTCCCTAATTACAAATGTAATTGTAGTATCTGCATTTGCGTGGATATCTAACTGGTTGTTGTGAGTGTGCAAATGCTTCTGTGCATGAAATTGTGAGGCAAGCGAGAAAGAGTAAAGTGAAAGGAGATAATCAGGCAAATAAAGACACAAAAAGTGAGAGCGAAAGAATGAAAAAGCTGAGGGCAGATTTACTCATTCTAGCTCACAGATCCTCTCCTCCTTTTCCTCTCTTCATCCCTTCATTCCTCCTCCTTTTTCCTTTCCCATGCCCACCCCCTCTTGCTCCCTACATTCCTCCTACCATCACCCCCTTCATACCAGAATTCTTCCATCTATAAATATCAACAAGAGAGACTATAGAAGTACATACACATACACACACACACACACACACACACACACACACACACACACACACACACACACACACACACACACACACACACACACAAACACACACACACTGTAAACACACACACCAGTCTAAACCAATGAGCACAGTGGCGTATTGTGCCAGCAGAGCCAATACACACTTCCACGGCCATTACTCCCCATGGAAACAGGCGAGCGCGTTCGCACACACATGTGATGTTGACGTTGTACCCGCACAGTGGCTGCCTTAGACAATAAGCTATTTCAGGGCCAAATCGCTGACAAAAATCCATTTTTCCACCCCACTAAAAAAGATCAGGAATGAGGGAGGGAGAAAGAGCAGGATAGAGAGAAAAGCTGAAATCAAATAAACAGTGGCGTACATCTCTCTTAAGCTGGATTTATCTCTGTATTTTGTCATCATTCTAATTTATTCCCCAACCTGCTTACAATTACTGCCTTTTCAAAACTCATATCGCCGGCTTGTTGTTGTTCTCAGAGAGATTGCGTGGTATCTGCCAGTGAATGAGCGGGGGACTTGCATAAGGTGGAAAAGCTCCTAGTGTACTTTTGTAGATTATCCACTTGATACCGATTCATTTTCTCTCTCACTTGTCACAGTTTTGTAAAGGAGGCGATGTAGGACAAACATGCAACACACACACACACACACACACACACACACACACACACACACACACACACACACACAGACAGACGACAGACAGACAGACAGACAGACAGACAGACAGACAGACAGACAGACAGACAGACAGACAGGCACACGCAGGCGCACACACACACAGACACAGACACACACACACACACACACACACACACACACACACACACACACACACACACACACACACACAGACACACACAGTACTGTTGAGTGTAGAGGAAGGGAGTGGGCTCATCATCTTTAGTTGTGATTACAACACTTGGCAAGCTCTCCCCTGCCTGTTTGCCTGCCTATTGCCTTACAAATGGATTAGTAAGCCCTGTTCCATTTGTGTGTGTAGCTTCTCTGAGATTTAGGCTGACTTACAAATAACACCAATCAGATTTGGGAGCAGCCGTTGTGTAGTCTTTTCCGGGAAAATATTGGGCGATGTGATTTGGGGACAACACTACATTACTGCTCGTAGACACTTAGTTTGGAAAAACCTTGGGACTTGGGCGTTTATGTGGTATGATGGTTTTACACATCTAATAATAAGGAAGACTGACTGCAACTTTTGGAGTCAGTCAGCGGTTAATCCATGGGAGGCCTGCTCGCTCATCCCTAGTTTACATGTAATACAGAAGAGGACAAGTCTGATCTGAGGAAGAGAGAAAAAGAGGTTTTTAGACAGGGAAGGCAAGGTACAGATTTACTGTGAGATATGATGGGTGTGTTATAAGGGTGAAAAACATGTGAGACAAAACTGTTAACACCTACATGTAGGTGTATTCTATTTGGGGGATCAGTGTTTATATCTCTTATATTTGCAACTGGCCAAATGCATTGGTAGACAATGAGTACCTGGCAAAAGAAACGCAATTAACAATGTCTTTGGCCATGTTTAAACTCCTCATTTCAATTTAACTATTATACATTTATTTATATGTCGTGCCAGATGAAATTTCCGGGTTAGAGAAGAGGTTGCGGTGGACTGATTTGAAAACTTTGATACTTGAGACTGTGGTTTGCCTCCGAGTGGTCAACCACAAAACTTCAACTTTGCCTAGCCTAGTAGTTTTACCTAAGTTAAGCCTTAACTCTAGCAATGGCAGAAAAACAAACTTGAGTCAAATTTGGAGTGCAATTTTGATGATTGAGGACAGAGTTATGTATCAAAGAGGTGTTGATTCAACCTTTTGGTATTTTGGAGTTCTCCGTGTTAAGAGCATAATACGTGACCCTGAGCAGAAATAAAACAATATTACAAGATATATTATATTTGCACACTGAAGAATGTGCCCTCAAAAGTGACAAAGTTTTGTTCATTATTTTCTATTTGTGCTTGGCATCAAGGAGTTGATTCAGTTTAGTCCATCAGGGGTGAGAGACTTCTTCACCCAGGCACTGACCGCATCTGAATTCCTTTTTTTTTTTTTTTTTTTTTTTACAAACAAACCCTGCCACACACGATTTCAGTGTGAGATCAGTGTAATGTGCTTTAAGTGCCTTGCTCCACAACATCATGACTGGCAAACTCTCCTCTATCATTTATAAAACAAAAATAAGAGCACCAATTTTAGTGTAGAAGGAACAAGGACTGTTTGGCATATGTGAAATGTGTGTGTGTGTGTGTGTGTGTGTGTGTTTGTGTGTGTGAACACATACAGTATGTGTTTCTCCTGACCCGGGAGTACAGTTTGTGTGAATAAAGCTCTAAGCTGAGCTTCCATTAAGCCCCTTTCAACACAATGCCATTCTCTCTCAGAAACTCTGTCTGATGGAAATCTGCTTTTGTTGCCGCAGTTCAATGTCCCTGCTATCTCCTGATGGAAGGAGAGAGAAAGGAAGGTCTGAATGGGCCTCTATAGTTTTATGTTCCAGACCGTTCACGCACACACATTTGCCAAATAGCACACACTCCTTGCTCTTCTACAATGAAATCAATGCTCTCAGTTTTCCTCTCTGTGCACAGCATCTCGCAGTGCCAAAGGCTTCTTGTGATCAAACACCACATCATGTTCTGCAACTTCTGATACTGATGCTAACACAGTGCAGCTTTTGTACTCTGGTGTGGTTGTTCATTCGCATTGTATTCAGTCGCAGATAAAGGATGTCTTTTTTGATTACGTTCTTTTTTTATACGGAAATGTCTTATTCATTTTCTCATGGTTGCTGTGCTTTTTTTCTTGCCGATATTGTGATATCCCTGTAGCTTAGCACTAGTATTGTCTTTGAAAATAAAATGTACAAACTGTAAAGTTGTGTTTTGTATAACTTAAATCAGCAATGTGAAACATATTAACAAGAAAATGGCAACAAAACAAAACATCTGAAAATGTTTTTGCCTCCACATTTTTAGACCAAAGTTACAGAATCATGCTTGCTAACCTTTTAGCATTTTATCTTATCTTTTATTTCCAAACTGTGAAATTTAAGCAAAAAGAAAATATCAAACATAATCTGCTCACATTTAACTTGAGATGTTGACTGACTGTTGTGTTATTTGGCTCCACAATCTCTCCACTGTCTGTGTGGGCATGTTTGTGTGTGTTGGGGTTGAGTGGGTTACACAAGTGAACATATGTCAGGAAATATGTCTGGTTTGGTTTGGATAGGAGCGCCGGGCTGCTGCTCCCAGGGCTACCGTGGGACCAGGAGTGTCCGGGGATAAAGCCTGATTGTTGGGAAGATAAAGACCGCTAACAGAGTGGACGGAGAGGGGCGGGACCACAGGACCGTCCTGCCAAAGGCTGCCACACATAAGGCACAAAGACGTGAACACATCCAAAAGTCAGTCAACCTAAAACACGCATACAGGCATTATCTACAGTTGTTTCACATGAAAAGAAACACAAACGCAAACAGTGACAGAGTGGTATGTTGGCAATGATCTGGTGAGGATATCATTGGACTGTTGGCTGGTTATGTAACAAGACTATGTGGACATGCTGATTGTCTTTGAGACAGTGGGAGTTAGACAAAGACACACACATAGAGAGAGAAGGACAGCAACATTCACATAAAGAAAGATATAGAGTCAATTAATTTGCAATAAGCATTTGTTTTAATTAATGGTGTGTTTCTAACATGAACATTAATACTGAAGAGATAGTACTGCATTGCATTAGATTGTGCAGGGGTGGGCGATATGGGCAAAAAATAATATCTCAATATTTTTGGGGATTTTGGCGATAACGATAATCAGTCGATATCCTTTAAAATGTGATTAGAATTGTCTGAGCTGGACTTGTGTCCACCAAACGCGTTTACAGCGCTGAGAGAGCTCAAAAACTCATTTTCCAAGCGGCGTTAAAAGTTGAACAGATTTCAACTTGAGGCACTCTGAGCGCTGCGCTAGAAAAAAAACCGTCTCCGCTGACATCTTTTTACCGCTGAGGGCGCTTAGCGCTCTGAACGCTGAAGCCCATAGGACCCACGTCTCGGCACTAAATCATCTGAAGTACCGGTAGCTTCAGGGACTGGAGGTGCTTGCATTTTCTCTCCATCATCACAACGTGCTGCTAAACTGTTGCAAGGAGGATGCTAGCGAGACGTCATGTGATCACGTAGGCCCACTAATCGTGTGACTGAATCCTGCCATGCTGTAGAGAGCGGTGCTGCACCGTGTATTAATGGATGTGAGGAGTTTCCGCGGGTGTTTCATTGTTTTTGTCGAAGTAATTTAAATACTCGATAATGGAAATTTGCACATTGTCAAACCAACAATGACGATATTATCGCAGACGATATATATCGCCCACCTCTAGCAGGTACTTAAACCAGTTAGAGCGTGTGTGCATTTGTTTGGTTGGCAATCCGCATAGACATTGTCACATACAACTAATAAACTACAGATAGAGGAAGGACGGACACAAGTGCATGCACACGCTCACAGTGGTGTTAGTGCACACAAAGCCACATAGAAGACAGTACATGAGCAGACTCGAAATGGAAATAAGGTAATGCACAAACACAGACCATGACCTCCTTCAGGGGCCAACTGAAAGCTTCTGACTGGGTGAAATGTGAGGGACCTGACTAGATTATAGACAGGATACAATGGAGACATATAGTGAGGTCTTGGCCTTTAACATTACATTTTTATCTCCCTGCAGGTGACCATGGTCAAAGACACCACTGGAATAGAGAACGCTGATAAAAATACACCCATTGATAAATTCTTATTATGAAAATACATATGACAGCAAATTCAAAGACTCCTCAGTAAATGGCAGCTTTTAAAGGGGTTGTTCACCCAAATCACAAAAAAAAAAAAAAATGTCCATTTACTCTAGTTATTTCTTTGGTAGAAAGTAGCTTCAAAACTAAACTGGCTAGAGCCAATCCCAGCTGACATTGGGCGACAGATGGGGTACACCCTGGACAGGATGGTAGTGGATCACAGAGCATGGCTAGATACCACTAGTGGTAATTAAAATGGATGGGCCTTTAGGATATAAGGTTACATTGACCCTTTAAAGGGCTGTAACCTTAAGACTGACTGTAGGAAGGAAATAATGATATACTGTACATACAGCGTGAGAATGTGTGTGTGTGTGTGTGTGTGTGTGTGTGTGTGCGTTTGTGTATGTGTGTGTGTGTGTGTGTGTGTGTGTGTGAGCAGCAGCAGTTGTAGCATCTGTGAGGGTCACAATGTTGAAGTCCAATCTTGTTTTATCACATTAATAGCGGCCTTCTCAGCGTCCTTATGCATACACACACACAGTCGCATCACATCTTCACCACTTAATCACGTTACTCACGGCCTGCCGCAGTACAACACACTCACACCAACAATATATACCACCAACACACTGCTGACACACAGCTTACAGGCTCCACCTAAGGAAGTAAAATATACAGTACTTATTTACTGAAAGTAGGGACATAAGTACATGCACATACACTCGACACACTCTTATTCTAAGGTCAACAGAGAAAGATGTGATTGAGGAGGATTTCCTCAAGTTTCTATTGCAACAGAAAGGTTGCTTACAATACTGACCATTATATGAGCCTATAAATGCACATAGAAATGAAGTTAGTTTTCTCTAATTGTCTCTTAAATTCACTATTTAAAAGCATCAACAGTAAAGGACTTGTATTGTGCTATACACTATTCCATCCTCAATTCAAATCATGTGGACAACAACATTGCCAAGGCAATTTCATTTATTCCTGCATTCATATAAAATGGATTATGGCTGTACTGTAGCATTCTGTAAATGATAATGTTAACAATAATAAAAATGCACTTTATTATATTCCATGGGCAAATTAATGCCCTGGAGAGCATTATATGAAATAAAGGCTGGTCTAATGTTATACAGACAATGAACCATTGGGTCCAAAGATGTCATCATGAACCACAACTTATTGGAACAAATGTGCTTAGCAATTATGCATCAGTGACATCAGGGTATTGTATTGTTTGTTGTATGGACAAGGACGCATCTCAGTACCTTGACCCCTTCTCAGAGCTGGCCAATAGCTATTCAAACCAAGAGTTCCTTTTGAAATACGACATAACTACTTTTCTTTGCCAAGTCTAAATCAACCCCGGGTAATTAGAATTATATAAACAAGGAAGAATGAGACCTTTTCTGTTCCGTCTTTGTGAGACAGAATGGGTAGATTGCATTTCTGATGGATGTCAATAGGAACACCAGATACACAGCTGTGAGACCTTGTAGAGACCTTGAAACAAACGCACAAACATGTTACAGAAGCAAACCCATTTGACAAACATACTGCCATTATGTCCTGTTGTATGTTCTCTAGGGCTCTCAAACCAAAATTCTACAGCAGTGTCTTGTCTGCTTAGTCCATGACACAATAAGGATTTTGGTTGGTGTAAAACCGGCAGGATGTTGATACTAAATGACTGGTCCTTGTTAAAACCATTACATTGCTTCCATATACTGTCCATAAGAAAAATCTTTCCTGGAACACATAATCAATAAGTGTTGCCCACGCGGAGGCAGTAGTTGTTTCGCCTGTCTTATTTCAATTCAATACATTTAGTTACAGTGTTCGCACCTCTCAATGCCATTTTTCTCTCTGAATTTATTAAAGATTGCGTAAATTACCTAATCCTCACTGCCCTCAACGCTCAGGGCAATCACACTTCTACACATTTCTTTAATGTAGATATTAAAGTAGATATTAACATGTCATCAGGACCATTGGAAAGTACCGTTTAAGTGGTTATATTGTGTAAAAAAAAAAAAGCTCAAACTCACCTTAATGTCTAATTAAAGTCTTTCTGAGATCAGGTCAAACACCTCAACTTTGAACCACAACTTGGACGAGACAACATGGACGACAAGTGCACAGAAACAATAGAAATTTGAACATCTATATTTCCATGACAACTGGCAAATGTTGAAAGTTGCTCACAAACATGACATGCCCTACATGAAATGCTTGCAGATACCACATAGGCCTGTGTTTAGGTGAAAAGATGGAGTTTTACACGTTGGCATTACTCATGAAATGGACCGTGTTACATTATTTTTACATATCAGTTGCTTTGCAATCTACCTGTTTTAGACATGGATTACACAGCATTCAGCAGGTTTCCCCTTGACCATGGGGATGATTTAAAAGATAAAGTTGTGTGAACTAATGTATACTATCTTTTTATCCATTACTTTAACAGCAAGATAAAGAGTACTTTTTCAGAATCCATGTAAATAGTGATTTTTGATAATGGCAGAGATGTTGCGATAGGTGATACTGTAGGTAACGTCCCAATAGAAAGAGGTAATGAAAGATTAGTAGAAAGGCCAAAGTGAAAAGCTCAGGCTTGTTTTTCTCTTTTCTCTCTCTCCACCTTTCCCTCTTTCCCTCTCTCTTTCTCTGACAGTTGCTGTACCATTAACACCGCCTCCACAATTAGTGTCTTCTCACCGGCTCCACACACACAGAGACACACACACAGAGACACACACACACACACGGTGACACCCCAGGGCCCTGCACAACCCAAACAGCATAATTAGACATTCCCTAAACAAAGCACACACTCTGTAATTACTCTGTAATGTTACATAGCACAGGGGACTCAACAAAAGCCATTTTCCCTGGATCAACCAGTGGCTGGCACACACACACACACACACACACACACACACACACACACACACACACACACACACACACACACACACACACACACACACACACACACACACACACACACACACACACACACACACACACACACACTTGCGCTATACCCTTGTCCCATGTGTCTGTGACTGTGTACATTTTTATTGATTTCACCAGACAGAATTCCCACAGGCTGCTGGCTGGCTTGTGAGAGTACATGGTAAGTGTGTGTATGTGTGCAACTGTGAGTGTGTGTGTGTGCGTGCGTGCATGCATGTATGCATGCATGCCCCTCAAATACTGCACCTTTAGGTATGTGCGGTTTGCTTATATAAAAGTATGTACTGCGTGTGTGTCTCTGAACTCAACAGCACATGAAAAGGCAGAGAAATTGAATCTCTTCATCATGTATTGCTCAGTCCAGGGAGGTAGCCATGCTAAGCACAGACAAAGCGCTCACACACAAACACGTCCAAATACACTCCTTTTTCATCTCTCTCTCTCTCTGTCTTGTTGCTTCCCAGTCTCCAGAATGGGACATGACTAATTTGACAGCATAAACACAGGCCCGAACACTTGTACTGATACCAATGTTGACAGGACTCCCCTCAGCTCCAACCATCTACACAACCCCCTGAATCTGACCCCCCCACCCAAACACACCCACCGTGTTCCTCCTCCCACCCTTTCCTCCCCTTTTCCGCCTCTGTGCCCCCAAGTCAGTGCAGATATTGCTCTAAGTCCAGCGGCAGTAAATTAAATCTCTGTGCCAAGCCAAGTAGTGTGAAATCACATTAGATCTTAATCAGGGACTATTGTGTTTGCCTTGTTGGTTTTTTTCCTTCTTTTATGGGTGTTATCTTTTGTTGTGTAGTTTTATTTCACAGTGTAAGCCATCATGGGGGGGGAAACCTGTAAGTGACTGTAAATTCTGACTTAGGGTACACTGGATTGCAAGCGTGAATAACCTCCACTTCAAATGTAGTGATTTGTGTCCATTAGTCCCAAACACAGGTACCCTCATACTCTAATAAATGAGTCAGCAGAGGTAGAAATCTTTATTTTTCAAACCAACTTCATCTCAATGTCCACGACGCGAATATGAAAACTAATTATCAAACTAATTTCAGCCTGGTGTCTGACCAGTGCAGCTGTTCATGCACTCATCCCCTGCTAAAACACCTTTTTCATGGGAGACATTTTGATGTCACAGTATGAAAAGCACAGGTGTAAATAATAATAAAGTAATAATAAAATGAATGATTGCTTCAGTTTCAGGGTCCTGCTATTGTACATGCTGGCTAACTGTCACTCTGTAATGGCTTATTGGAACACTTGAAAACTTGAATGAAATTGAATTATTATTATTATTGACAGCTCCATTCCTACGTGATGAGTCAAAGTGTCTGCTGTCAAAAAGATGTACTGTGACCGATTTAGCCATTTGAGGTTACTCTTCCAAAATTTTGGAAGGTTTTCTCTTCTTATCAGACATGGAAACATGCTACTGTAATCACTACAAAGTGAACATACAACTTTATTAATCCTTCATTGCTAACACCTGATTTGTTTTTTCCCCAATAACCCTATGACAGGAGACTTTGGTGCTACATTTGTATACCACACACAAATTAAGACAGAGGTGGTCACGGTGGACGGTGTGCATATGAAGCACAGGACTTTGACACCAGAGACTGGGGCTCAAGTCCTGAGTCCCGCGCATGTTTAGCTTCGGTCACGAAAAGCATTTTGGTGACTGTTTGGGAAACATTGTGGTTTTGGTTAAATGTCAGTAAAGCAAACACACTGTAAAACAAACACAAGCACAGTCTCGTGCCTCAAGTCACTGGGGATTTTGTCTGTATTAAACCAAGATCATAATCTTCTCAGACATCTCAGTGAGGTATGTACAGCATAAGTAGCAGTGCATGAGAAACTCAAGTACTGCGGCTCAAGCTTCCATGTTGATAATTCTTTGCCCTGCCAAGTGTCTTTGAGCAAACCACTGAGGCGCTACCAGCTACTGGTTATTTGGCTGATTTGGCACTCTGCTTTCCCGGGTTTCCACATGGAGAGCTCTGCATGATCAATAAAGTCACATCGCATTTCATCCCTGCTAGTTTTCCGTTTCTGTCCAGGTGTGTGTTGTCAAACTAGCAGGTTAACCTTCACTTTAGCTAACAAGAGCCCACTAAGGATGAGCATGACAGCAAGAATGAGAGTCTCCATGTTATGAGCTTCCTTAAATGAGTAACACCACACTTTACGACAAATAAAAATGAACACTCTTCCCCTAATGATGTCTGTTAATCTTAAAGACCTACTTCTCTTCCTTATTTCGCTCGAGGCCAATCAACACAACTTGACAGTCTTCTCCAATGCTAAGTTAACAATCTTAGGCATTACTCAACTAGTCAAAAAAAGAAAAAGAATGTGAACTGTAACATACTGTAAAGCAGTGATTCCCAAACAGGGGTAGGCCTACTTGTACTTCAAGGGGTCTTTTTGCAGCTGCCAAGGGTTATGTGTAAAGTAGTAGAGTAGCTAAATAATGATTTGATTAGAAAATATTGAGCTATAACTTCTTCTATTGAGTAATCAGGGTTGTCTTATATTCGGACCAATACAGTACTTGATGGATACCTAAAAAAAGGTTGAAACCGTTTGCTAAAGGTAAAAGACAAATAATGAAAAAGCTAAGTAAAAGCTAAATGGAATAGTTTGCTAAAAGAAACTGATAAACAGTTAAAACTTCTATCTTCCGCCACGCCAAGGTGGTAGTAGTAGGAAGACAAACAGTGCTGTAGATGCTGTAAAGATTACCAAAATTAAAACCAGTGACCTTATTAACCATCAGGTCACTTTCATCTTACTGTATATGCCCTTACCTGTCCTCAAATTTCCATTGCTCAGAATCACAAGTTCCATGTAATTTCATTTTTGCGATTTTGTAGCTTTTAGCTCAAATGACAGTTGACACTGACCTGCTACTTTAAGGACAATTTCATAGTGTCCTCTTAGGATGATATTTTAAAGGCGTTTTTAAAGATAGACGGTTGCCAACAAGAAAATAAGCATCTTTCGTTTCTGAGAGGTGTTTGAATGTCACATTTTCCAAGTGGCTGTCAAAAACTGCATACGACCTGCTGAAATGTCTCTTGAACAAAGTCATAAAAAATTCTAACAAACTTCTCTCTTACTGGAACATCAATTCCTCTATTTGTTTTATTGTATTTTCTCCATCTCCAACTGGAGGCCACAAGCCTTGTGGTAAGAAACTCATGTGAAGAACATATTGTGGACAGAATGTATATATTCAGGACAGAATGCTATATGTTCATAAACACTTAATGCTTAGGTGACCTGATGGAAGACCTCCCCAACACAACCTTCAGAGAAACATTTTCTATGCACACAATCTGTATGGGTTGACAGGACATTCAGCAGTCAGAGAATTAATGCAGAGACTCAAGCAATAATGAAGAAATGCCTGACCCTCACCCCTGAGCCTTGACTGTATGTTCAAAATAAAGGCCTGGAACAATGTCCCTAGCTAACACTACATTCAACGGGGTGAAAGATTAAATGATTAATTCTTCAAGTTAGATTCAATAGAGTGAACAAGGGCAGAAGTTGTGATGACAGTCTCAGGCTAAAAAAACCCTTTTTTTTTTTTTTTGATATACAACTGGGATTTAGAATTGTATGAAACAAGAATACAGAAGATGGTGATCAGGTGATATGAACGTAAGGGGCAGTGTCTATAACATGGAATGTATTGACTATACATAACTTTTATCAAGGTTTGAGTCAATGTTAGACAATCAAGATGTTTTGACTAGTGTTCGAGTATAGTGCAAGTTGTGATAAGAAAAGTTTTTTAAAAATGCGTGTTTATAGTGAAAGGTCCCTGTAAACATTTCTCAAGAGTTTAGGAACTGAACACAGGTCACTGGAGCTATGAAATAAGAGTCTATACAGCCGTCCACCAACATGACCCCCAAGCATTCACTTTCCTCTACACTATTTCAATGTCACACTGCTGCCCGTTTCCATTTGTGTCTCCTGCACGTAAACATAGTCCTGATGGAGAAACGCGTACATAGGAACATAAAGAGCAATAGTGACAAAGAAGAAGCTTCAGTGCCACGGACAAACTGATAAACTGTGTGATTTTGCCTCTATAAATTTATTAGGCTTATCTTACACACTGACTTCCTTTCATTTGTGGCCCACATTTACACATTTGTGGTTGTATGTGTTTGAGACAGTAGCTGCTGCGTGTCTTGTCAACAAACTTCCCCATTTTCTGCCTGGGAAATTTAACAGCCACAGTGCTATACTTATCATTTGTTGTATTACAGTTTTAGAGTAATGTGACCGTGAAAAAGTTAAGAAAAGAGCGATTATCAAAAGTTATCCTTTAGAGGTTCAACCACTCGAGTATGGTGAAGTCACTAGAAAGGTCTACATCTTTAGCGCAAAAGCCGTCATTCTTGTAACTGCAACTGTCTTCTGAAGTGGCAAACCCCATTGATTTGAAATTTTTTTAAAAACTAACGGATTAGAACCTGAAAATATGTATCCATGATGTGTCCACGGTTGTCCTCTGAGGTAGAGGATAACACTTTGGCATCACAAACAAAAATAGTGTAGCACTGGAATAAAAACTGAATCAATGAAGAAATGTTACAAAGAAACAGTGACCAGGTCTGTCCAACTTGGACTGCCTGTACTGATCTTAACTTTCCATTTATTTCTATTCTATAAATAACACCAATAGCTTTAACCTTTTGATACCCAACCCCCTTTTGCAGGATGAGATCTGGACAACGCCTAATTCGCTTAATACCCAACAAGTTTTGAAATGTGCTTCAGGATTGTATACCTGCAAATAATACAGACTACTACTTTTCAGCCCTATGGAAACAGGCCCTGAAATTTTGGGTTCCCCTTTTTAGATCATGTACACACAAGGGCAACAACATTCTCTGGATATAGTGTGATCCACCTGGGCAAAACACAGTGTAAGATATGGCAATTCAGGCATGAAGTTCAAACATGTTTATGGGTTTCCTTTTTTTATAAACTTTACAAAGCAATACAATGGCTACAGTTAATGCCAACCTACTGAAATATTAGATATTGATGGGATATTATCATAGAATAATAATTTGATTTACAGCTCTGCATCAAAATGACCGAATATTGCAAAACGTTGAAACTATCAAACATTTGCAACATGTTCAATTGGCAGTTCAATTCCCAGCGTGCTATACAAGTTCAGTCCATTTACTATTAATTTAAGTAAGTTAAAACGACCACAATTAAATTGCTGAGCTTCCCGGTCGACTGAGAAACCATTACATTTGGGAATCATACGCTGTGAGTTACATCGCCCAAATTTTCCTTCAAATTCAGCAAATCAGACAGAGTGAGAATGACAGACTTGGTGTAAAGAGGGGGAAAGCCTCTTTTCCATCCCTCCGCTCTGACATGGCTTACCTAACATGCTTTAGTTGATCACATTGCAGCAGAACAGTACATGAAAAAATGAAAGCAAGGACTGTGCATGGTCGACAGCAGTGCGCCAACTTTGATACACGATCACAAACATCCAAACAAAAACACTTAAGAGCAGTATGAAGGCCTTTGCACACTTGTGTGTGAGTGAAGGCCTGCTGACAAGTATGTGTTTGTCTCAGTATGGAGGCCATACATTACATTTCAGACAATGCAGCTAGGACAACTACCTTTCTTTTTATTTCCTACTGTTTTTCTCACTCTTCTTCCCTTTTCTCTTTGAAACAAGGGACACTCCATCAATTTTCATAGTTCTCCCTTGCCGCGCCAATGCCATCTGAGCAAAGAACCGCAAACAGACAAAAGGACGGGAAAAAAAGGTGAAATTATTGATTTGATGTCAGTGTCAATTAGAGGGAAGAAAGGAGAGGAGAGGAGCACAGAGAGATCAGGAAGAGGAAAAAGACCGAAAGAGAGCTGTTGGCATCACACGGGTGAAGCTAATGGAGGAGTAGAAAAATACATTTCTCCATCAATGACTGATGGACAAACGTCTAAAAAACCTAAAACTATTTACTCTATATGAATGTTAACATGCATGCAAGGACAGTCTATAGGTGTATGTGTGCCTGTGTGTGTCCACATTTTGATGTGTAAAAGAGCTTGTTGCTGTTAGTGGCGATGAACACATCACTTCTGTACCAGTGTACACTGGGAATAGCAACAGCTTCACAAAAAAACACAAAAACTGTCCAGAGAATGGTCAGTTATAAGGAAATTTACAGATTATTATCTATAATCTTATTTTTGTTGTTGTTTTGTTGTTTTGTTTTTCAGCATTTTGCTTCACAACATTTTGAGCATCTTTACATACAAATAACTACCTGTTGCCTAAAACATTTCAGAAGTCTGCTTGGTTAAAGTTCGAAGTACAAAATTCTTGCCTGAGAATAAAAGATCTGTCCAGTACATACAAGATCAGATAACTGTCTTTCCATGTTTGGAATTAAATAGAAAATTTACTCGGTCAAGTGAGCTAATTAACCCTTAATACTCATTCAAATCTGCCACTTGTACCACTAGGCTTATCAATGGAAATTCATACTTTTATTGGTTAGGATGCAACGGTGACATCCTTGGTCAGACCAAGTCAACAACATTTATGTAAAAGTGAAAACAAACTGTCTTGAGTGAAGTCGTTCCAAGAGTGACATTATAATCCCACTCGTCATGCTTAAGGGTACTTCAGCACGGTAGGCGCCTGCCATCACAGAGGCTTGCGTCCCAACCAGGGCAAGCTGAAGCTTGAAGCATAACATGCATGCATAATAAAAAGGTCTGCTTGAAGAAATTGCGAGCGACAGATATTGATTAAGGGAGACACTGCATTGATCTCCTCCACAACATCAGAGGTTGAGGAGGTGAGAGGAAGAAAGAGGAGTATGGATGAATAACTGAACTAACCTGTGATGAAAACTGGTAATTCCAACAGAATACAGTCCTTTTACTCCTCACCCTAATCCTACTGGATCTTAAAGGGCCGGTTCTGAGATACAATATCTGTCTCCACAGAACAATAAAGGTGAATGATTTACAGTTAAAAAAATCAACATTTTACACCAGAAACAATATCCTGTTACTCTGGATCTCCACAGGACACACTGTCAGACTATTTCATTGCTAGAAGAATCCTGTTGGATTTGTTGAGCTTTGTTTATGTTTTCAGAGAGAAATCGGATTTTATGGTACTCTCCACGATCGTGCACTGTTGCCATTTGGCAATAATTTACCAAATACCGCCTTATCAATTATTATTTTTTAAATGTTCTAATATTTCCATTATTTTGGCTTTTTTAAGTAATAAAAACACATTGAAACCTTTTTATCACATTTAAATAATAATTTGTGCAATAGAGGGTTGAACTGACCCTTTAACATTAACCTTTCCCCAAACGTTCACTGAATCCCCTCACTAAAGCTCTTTCCCAAAGCAAACCACTTAAAGATGTGTGGACCAATCAAAAACAAGGCAAGAAAATACTCAATGAAAACAGTTCCTGTTAGGAAGGTTGCTATTAGTGATCACACATGTGGACATGTGCAGACATTCTATGTCTAGTAAGGGTGGTTGGCATAAAATATACAGGGTTAGAGGAGCAGAGGGAGGAAGAGGGACATGGGGGATGGGAGTGAGAATACTAGATACAGCTAGTGGAATGGTGTGTGTATTTATGCGTGTTTGCATTTGTGCACATGTGTAGGAGACGGGAGGGCAGGGTGAGGATACTGTTATTTTTCAGAAGACATGATGTTTCAATCCACACACACATGCACACAGTCAGACAAACACACACGCCGTGTGTCACTGCGCATTACTGTTGCTTTCTGTGGGCGCTGCGTCCAGACAATGACAGGCGGGCAGGAGCCACAGCATAATGAGAGAGAGCAGGGGCCTTCGCTTACGCGCTTACGCGCGCGCGCACACACACACACACACACACACACACACACACACACACACACACACACACACACACACACACACACACACACACACACACACACACACACACACACACACACACACACACACACACACACACGAACGCAGAGGGCAGTCGGCTTCACTCCGTCCCCTAGCCTCTCAATTACCCAGCAGGCTTTTAGTGCCACTCCGCTCCACTACAGCAAATTACCCAGGGCCCTGTCTCACTTAGAGACCTGTGACTGTGTGTGAGCGTGTGTGTGTGTGTGTGTGTGTGTGTGTGTGTGTGTGTGTGTGTGTGTGTGTGTGTGTGTGTGTTGGTGGGTGTGGGTGCTTGACAGAGGTAGAGTGAGAGAGACTGTGTGTGTGTGTGTGTGTGTGTGTGTGTGTGTGTGTGTGAGTGTGTGTGTGGTGCTAAAGCAAGTGGCTCTGAAACAGTGGCTGGAGCCCAGCAGAGGCACGTGAAAAGCTAATAAAAGTGTTTGAATGCAACTGCCATTAGGCTAATACCTCTCCACAAGTAGGCACACAGACACACACACACACACAGACACACACAGACAGACACACACACACACACACACAGGCGCACACAAATAGTGTGAGAGAGGAGAGAAGAGGTAACAGGGTCAGCCGCAGTGCCCTCTCTTAGATCAAATGTAGCTCTCCGGCAGGCTGAGAGTGCTGGCTTTTATTGAATGAGATATTAAAGAGTTGTTAGCTAAAGAATACTGATACAAATGGCTACTGATGGCTGCTTAATTGCATCATAATTTGGTACAACTTCTGAAAAACTACACCCCTCCTTGCCATGATGCACACATTTTTTAGTTCTCTGTGTTTGGGTAATTTCACAACCGCCTCAAAAGCCTGCTTGCTTAAGGGTATGACAGCCCACTGTATAAGGTACTTGATGACAAGGTCCTCACTGACCAGAAAAACACTGCATACCATTTCAATCTTCATTCAATTTTGCTGTGAAGAAAATGAGAAAGCAAGAAATGACATGACACACTAATAAAATCATACCTATGAATATTATATTCCATTTCTGCCAATAGATCCTCCTGAATGTCACACACTGGACCTTAAAGGGATCATCAAAGCCAAAGTGGCATGGCTTAAAACTTCATGTTTGAACTTGATGTGGGTGTTCCAACTAGATCAGGAGAACAGGACAGCTGGCAATGAATCTGGTTGTAATATCCAATAATGAATGCAGGCCTTCAAGCTCAACTGCAATCTCAAAAGCTATAGTGTCTAATTTATTGCTGCCTATAGGTTAAATTTTAGTGGCCTAACTTGTTATACTGTGTGATGTTGGCATTGGTTCGCTTCAGGTACTGGCATGAGGCCAGCAGCCAAGTACAGTACTCGACCTTTTGTGAATTTATGAATTCATAAAACTAATTGTGCTAAGCTGAGTATTTATTTCTCATCTATTTTTCCACACTGCCACATCTGTGAAGGTGAATCTGAGCCATCTGCTCCATTTGTCCACACCATGATGTAAGAACAGCTAAGTCATTATGAAAACAATTCATATTTTAATTTTAGTCTTTTAACAGTTACTGCTCGTGTTGTAGTTGTGACTTTTGTACTGCCAAGACGACGGTCTAAACTGGGGTTATTGTTTGGCCTTTAAAATTAGTAGCCGAGAGAAATAAAATATATCACTCAAAAAAGGCCTCCTGCTCCAACACACGTGATCTGGCACCGAGAGTTCTTCAGAATGAAACAAAATTTCACTTAACTTGAGTGAAATCAAATAAAATCCACCTGCAGCACATATCTAATTGAGCAGATAGGTATCACACTGACTAAATTGCCAAAGAGACGATTTGTGCCAGAATAAGATAAAGATAAGTTCAATTGGTTAGAGTGAGTAAGACAGAGGAGGCGCAATGTGTGTTTGTGTCTGTAAGCTTTTGTGAGCACACACACTTTTTGTGTCACAGCTGCCTTGTAAGCTGTGTTGCTGTGTGTGATGGTATGTACATGAATCTGTGCCGTTGCTGCACATGCTTTTACTGGGTGTGTGTATTAAGAGATCTATTAATTAACCGGCAGTTGTGCCTTGGTGCTGGGGTGAGAGACGGAGAGAGGCCAACAGAGAGACAGACTGGGAGAGAGACAGAGGATCAAAGCAGGGGTCTGTGGCCAGGGGGCCCCCTCTGTGCTTAGATGAAATGCGGCGGCTGCAAACTTTAAAGACTTCCTGCCATTAGCCTGGACCTTGTCCCCTCGCAGGCCTGGACCTACTCCTGCTCCCCCCTCCCCCCCAAACAATGACATAGAAAAAGAGAGAGATAGAGGGAGAGAGGGAGGGAGACAAAGTACAATGACCATAATGACAGTTATATAAGTGAAAAAGACACACAGACAAAGCACACTGCTAGTACCACACACACAGTGCAGCTTATAAATAAATAGAAAGAGCTACTGATCGAGGGTCAATAATAGAAGGTTCCATTTCAAAAACATATCATTTTCTCTGCAGTTCGACCCTCTTTCCACGCTATACTTTTTACAGTGATGGATGACATAAGGCTAGTCGGAAGGCTTTGATTAACGGTTTTGATCATGAATTAATTGTTAGTGAAGTAAATTGTAAGCAAGAATTCAATGGCTTTCTTAGATCCTGCATCATATTCTGGTCTCACTATGACTCCATCACGATTTCAATGTCCACTGGAAAGGTTTCAGAGTCAGTATCTCTGTTCTTCAGCAGCCACATTTAGAGAGTTGTTTTGACGTTTTTTCATGTTTTACACGCTTTGTGGCCTTTAACACTTTCTATCTCTCTTTTTAAATGTTCAAATGATGATCCATGATCTAATGCTTGTTCATTTGTCAGACAACACAAACAAAAATTGTGAGTTTGCTCGTATTACAACAGTATGTTTGATCCATGTGTGCACCTATTGTGACGTAACCCACTGGTTTGTGCAGTACCGTTTTGAAGTCTAGAGTTTGGCGTTATGGCCACAATTAGAAAGAATGGTGACATACTGCAAGTTGAGCTGCGCAGTTTCGACTTGTCCGTAGCAGGGAACAATGGCGGTTCACCTGGTCACACACAACCTCGTATTACAACTAAACAGTCCACTAAAATATGTTTCTGAAACAATTTTAGGTGAGAACTAGGCAACGCAGTAAGAGCATCTTGCTTCGTTACACTGCCTAGTTTGACCGTTTGATCTAAGTTTCATGCGCTGCGTTGGAAGGAATCACTGAGTGACTTGTCAATCACAAGGTAGCCACGGTCGAAAGCATAAGCTTTATCATCTATTTTACTCAAAACCATAATTTATTAAATGAACATCATAATGTATGGAAGAAGACTTGAAACTAGCGATTGAGACCATAAACTCCTTAGGAAACTGTTTACTGAGCTCATAAATCAAGTGAGAAGTCGGGTCATTTCTCCATTAGAGTGCATGGTATCACTTTTTATTGCAGCCAGTAGAGCTCCCCCTGCTGGCCTTTACATAGAATGCAGGTTTAAGACACGCATTGGCTTCGCTTTTCAGACCCGGAAGCTATGTCCATTATTTATTCTGTCAATGGTTTGATCACAAAGTGCATAAGGGGACAGAACCACAGGAGGAGGTATAGTAGCTGGGATCTGTCTGTCCTGCTCTTTACCAGATGTTGGCTTTGATGCTGTTATGTTTGCTGACAGCAAAGGACGAAGAAGGAAAGATTTAGATTTATTTCCTTTTGTCCTACTACAGTTTCAGTGTGGATCTTTATGAAAACAACCTGAAAACATTAATGTTTTACATATAAACTGACTTCTCAGTTATAACCAACTTAGAGTACACGTGGTCTGTTACGGTATAAATAATGGATGTGCATTTTCACATACTTCAACCGTATGTGAGTTTGCATTTGCATTCTTGCATAGTCTGAGCCCTCATTCATACTTGAGTGTGTGTGTATTTGTGTGTACATTTGAATTCTTGGCCCCCTTTAGAGCAACGCCTCCACCTGGGCTGAATTAGAGAGAGGAAGTGTCTTTACTGTCCTTTTGCTAGGGCAAACACACACAAACACACCTACACACACACACACACCTGACAGAGCCAGGAGCGCGATCTGACCATCTCTCTGGGCGGTGGTGAGCAGAGGAAGCTCACCAAGGGCTAACGAGGGAGGATCAAAGAGCGCATTACCATGCCTCCCCTCTTCCTCTCGCTCTGTCTCCATTTCTCTCTCTGCCGTTCACAAGCAATAAGAGGCCCGCCGGCCGCCTGTCCTTGTGCTTGTTAGGCGGTGACAATAGGACGTGCCCTGAGCCAAAGGAAATGAATTATTTACCCTGCTCCCTCTTGTACTCATGCAGAAAGAAAATAAAATCCCTCTTCTTGTATTACCATTGAACTCGCGGCCCTTGTATTACTCACACGCCTTGTTCTGTGGCCTTAGATGTTAAATGCTCGGAATAATTCTGTTGCCCGCTGTCGGCGAAAATATCCGTCCCCGGTTTGCCTGCGTAGCATGCAGACACACAGAGGGGAAAAGGATGCATACTTGAAGAGATATCTACATGTATGCTACTTCAATGTACATGCACACATACACATTGAATGAAACACGTGTTTATACAACTCAGTGCAGTTCAGAAAGAACACAGGAAGGCCAAGTGAGGGTAACAAAAACAAAGTGAGGCTTGATACAGTGAAGGTTGGAGCGTAGGTGTTGTGGTTGCTGTGTGTGTGTGTGTGTGTGTGTGTGTGTGTGTGTGTGTGTGTGTGTGTGTGTGTGTGTGTGTGTGTGTGTGTGTGTGTGGGTAGAAGAGTATGCCTGACAAGCATATGTCTGCTAATTTATCTGATATTAAAGAGACAATTAAATCCACGATGGGACTTCATATCCCATGACCCCCGGCAGCATGGCAAGCCGCTCACAAGCTAAAGCTGCCCTCACCAAAGAGCTGAAATTGGCTGACGAGATGCATCCGTACATTGTGAGTGTGTGTGTGTGTGTGTGTGTGTGTGTGCGTGCGTACTTGAAGCTACTTTCTGCACAGTACAATATGCCCTTGGTGAAGGGGCTTCCATAATTATTTCACTTATTCTCACACGTTTTCTCTTTCTCTCTCCACCTCTCTCCCTTCCCCAATCACACTTTTGCTCATCATAATTCTTCATCGCACCCCTTCCTCCTCCTCCTCCTCCTTCTCTACTTCTTCTCCTCTCTTTTCTCATCTGTCCACCCCTCCTTATTTTCTGTCTCCGCTTATCTTTCTTCCCCCCATCCTCCGTCCTGGCCCTGCCTCTGTTCTTACGGGCCATAATGACTGTCTTTGAAACAAGGGGGGAGTAATGGTCACCTTGATAATGATGATGGTCGTGCTGGTGAAGCAGCGAGAACGCCGGGGGTGGAGCGTAGCCTGTCAGAGTGGGCTCACCTCGCTTGCTCTCCTGTCCCAGCGTCAGAGTGGGAGCGGAAACTAGTGAACAGTAAAACTGGAAATTGTTCTTTTCTTTTCTCTTATTTTCTTTTCTTCTTTCTTTCTCTATTCGCCTGTTAGATCAATACCCAGAGACCTGAGGCCGACACAATGTGCTGCAGGCTATGCAGGGGCCTGTGTGGGCCCCAGACAATCCAGCTCTATACACTTCTACTGGTGGGGTACATGAAAGCGCCTTCATTAGCTGCGCCAAAAGACTCATATATTTCTCACAGGGCATAAAAGGCCATTGTAAAAACGCCCTCTGTTCCCTTTCAAACATAAAACGTGTCAGACGGCACAAAAGGATTCCAGTCGTCACAGAGAGCGAGGATCATTACCGAACAAGTCGGCAGAACAGGCCGTGCAAAGTGAGCGAGCAATGAGAGGAAACTGTGATTAGAGGAATAAATAGAGGGGAATGGGGTAAGAGTTTTGATGAGTAACCTAAAAGAGGAGGCTAGATGCAAAACAGTTAAGAGGTGGAGGAAGGAAAGAAATGGCCTTGAGGAGAGGAACGTGATACATCCACATGGCAGAATATTTCCAGGTAGTCCTTTATGGTTCAGGCAGTTCTGTGTCCTTTTCTTTCTGACTTCCTGTGTGTACAAACCTTGAGTTAGGGGAACATCTGCTCTAAAAGCTCCTTTCTGGAGTCCTTGGACAGATAATGACTGCACTGCTAGTCTATTATCAACCACAGAGGCCTTGCACGCTGTTGTTACAGCCTTTCCCAAAGAGAGCCTCCACAATAGATCCGGCTTTCTGGATTTCAATGGGCCCACACCGCCCCTCTCAGTACCAAACTGCAGGGAAACTGACCCCAGGCATGACTGGCAAAGGAACTCAATTACTGGTAGGGTGCCACGGTCAAAGCTGTCTCAGTTTCACGATGCCCACACTGGCATTGTTCAGGTAGCAAATCACTGCGCTTGTTGGGAGGTTGTCCCTCATGAAATATAACTGGAATTCATACGCGGTGAGTTCTACAGAGACAAAAGAGGAGAAAAATGTCGCTTTGGATATCGGTGGTGAGACCCCTGACAAAAGAGGCTGATTGAGATTGACCTCTGCTATATGCTGTAGAACAGACAATGCTGTATCTCTTACGCAAGCTCTCTTTATGCGATGAAACGCAGACAGCAATGACCTCCCAATCTGTGCCATTATCCACCCAGAACTCTATTCAGCTCTTAACGCAAAAGTGAATGAGTCCGCAGCCATGACCAAAATCACACTAACAGAAACACAAAATAACGAAAGGTGAATTAAAAAATGAGGAATGAAAAGGCAAGAAAAGAAACTGAATAAGAGCCTGGTATTTATCTGCATAAAACTACTGCATTCCACTTTCCCTAGTGTTGGACTGTACATAGCAGGAATCCAGGTGAATGTTACGTGAAAACAGTTTTGCTCTTGCTCGGTTTTTCTTGCAAGCCCACTGCTTTCATCAGCGCTTTGTGGTTTGGAGAGGGACTCATTGATCCAAAGGAGAGCGCTAAACACAGTGAATTAATAGACACAGATGTTTTGAGGTTTCAAGGTAGTGTTCTCATATCAAAACTGTAGATTCAATGTTATCATGTCAAATGCCTCACCTCTGAACACAAAATTCAGAAAGTGTTAAATGGGATTCTTTCTCACCTTGTTGTTTGTAGTGTAAGGAAATGGTTGGCCTGTGTGCTCTTGAATAAAAGAAGCACTGATTATCCATTGAAGATACTTAAATTATCATGCTTTCTCCTTCTGTTCTTGTTTTGTGCTCTTCAATTCAGACAGTTGCAACTCAGAAGCAGCTTCTTGGGATTGACCTATTTAGGAATTAGCACACTGATAAGACAACAAAAACAACACTTTGAGAGGGAGGGGAGTCATGTAATGAAAAAAGTTCACATATTTGTAACAGAGCGGATAAACTTGTCTGTGCGGCTTAAAAGACTCATTACATTATTAAGCCACAGTGCGGTGATTTGTTTTCAAGTACAACAAGGCTTGCTGTGCTCAACATTCACCACCCGTGCTGAGCTATGCGTGTGTGTGGAGGGGAGGAGGAGGAGGAGGAGGAGGAGGGGGTTGGAAGGGACACCAACTATCTCAGCAGACGTGTTCAAGATGGAAAGCCACTGGTGACCTGCGCGGGGAAAGACTAGAGTATTACTCCAACAGCCAAGATTACATGGTACTTACAGGAGGTCAGGCTCCAGAGACAGTACAGGGGAAGAAAATAGGAGGGGGCGCTTTACAGCATGAGAGGAAGCACGTACAAGAGGAGATAGTGAAACTGATTCAGTCTGTCCCTACAGCTTTTCTATTACTGGGGCTCTGTGTGTATACAAGAGAGTGACTTACAACTAGTACTACTTCAATGAATCTGCGTGTCAGCGAAGCAATGAAATCTGTTACAAGTTCTAGACCCAATTTAAGCAACGTTAAGTTACTATTTTACCTTCAAAATGCTACACTGACTTGTAATAGGGTGAATGGTGCCTCTGTCATTCCCACTCTGAGCCCCATATGCCTCATTCTCCCACTGTAATTTTTTGTTGTCCGGGTCGGGAGAAATTGCAGACTGGCTTGTAGTCGTTGGTAAGAGCTCCATGCTCCATCCGGCTCAGGTATTGTAAAATTCCACATACTCTTCTCCATGCATGAGTCCCTGAAGTTTAGTCTTTGTGTTTTCATTTGACTTCTGCTTCCTCATGTAGCCACCACAGAGCACCTAACACGTTCGTTCCCCGGCATTAAAATGATTTTTGTGAAGCACCCCTTTTGATCCAAGAAGCTAAAAAGCAACTTTCAGGCAGTGAAACCAAGCGAATACAGCAGGGGAGCCTGTTAGCCTGTTGGTTCTGCATGAAGCAAGACACAATCACTACTGCGCTACTAAAAGGCTTAAGTGAAAGAGTAAGAGTGGACAAGAAATAAAACCCATCAGGTAGGGATCAGCAGGTGTTTCTTCATTATCAAGCCTTTCACAAAATACCTGAAACAACCCTTTTTATTTAATAAGTGTCCTGATCCAGGCAGTTGAAAAAGGCTTTTACAACTGTTAGAATGAAGATCACATATTATCTGGTCACCAAGCTGTACTATATTCTCTGATTTTTTTTGTTTCTATTTCTTTCTTTTTTATTTTTGATTGACATTTTGTCCATAAAGACTGTGTGTAGCACAGTTACAAGAACACGTGATGGAAAGACACGCCGCATCACGTGTCCTGCAGCTGCTTCGACCGAGAAAAATTGCATTCCTATCATTTAAAAATGCCCCTCGGCTTTTTTGATTATGTTGCACTTATGTCCTGTCATGTGCCTCTTATATCACTTGAATACATAAGTTATAAAGACTTCATAGCATGTAATTCATATGTTAATCTGTTGTACTAAGCAACATTAGTTCTGACATTTGTATGAGTTAATCTGATCATGCCCCGGACAAGCGTTATATTAAGTTCAGTTCAATCTTAAACACACTGTTAGGGTGCTTAAGCACATTTAGGGCGGTTTGACCAATGTGACTGTGACTGCAGTTTATGTAAAGTGAGTCCAAGTGTATCTGAATACTATGTTCAAAGTGCAGGGAGGCACAGCTGATGGAGATAACTTATCTCTGCCAGTCGGCGAGGGAATACTTCTGTCACTTGGCTGGAGCATATGATTGCAGGTATATGCAGATTCTATCGGTAACTGGGTGAGTCGTGAGTACGGAGGCTTATCAGGAGTTTGCAGGAGCCAGCTCTCCTACAGCGGGATCCACAAACACCTGTTGAAAAGGAGCGCGGGAGCTTCTGAACTCGACACGATAAGAGGCGACGGTAAACGCACCAGTCACACTGAAGAGTGGGATGTTCGGAGAGATGTTGATCGCAAACAAGCAAAAAAAATAAAAACGGCAGAAGTTGCCTGAAATGTGCTTCTTTGCTCTGAGAAAACACACACACACACACACACACACACACACACACACACACACACACACACACACACACCACACACACACACACACACACACACACACACACACACACACACACACACACACACACACACACACACACACACACACACACACACACAGGAGCCTCAACGTAGACACAATTTTGATATACTATATGTGCTGCTGTTCTTTTCCCTTTTTTTGCCTATTGTTTTAACAGGGGTGAAATGTTGAAAACCAGACTGGCCACGTTGAATCTTTGTGAAGATTAGCAAGCAGAAAGCACATGTGCTCTGAGGGAGGTTCACCGCGATAATTACCAAGCGCTCCCGGTTGCATCTGCCTCATGCTAACTGGTGGCAAGCCAACCGACAACATGCACCGAAAACAACAGTCCCTCTCTGCTGGCACTGCTGCCGCTCGCTTTTTTTTTTTTTTTTTTTTAAACCTCTCTGTGTCTCTCTGCCTTTTTCTCTCCCTCTCTCTGGCCCCATCTGTCTCTCTTCCTCTTTCATCTCTTCGTCTTATGCATCTTTATCACATTTCCTTTTTTTTTTTTGCTCCTGAGCTCTCTTTTTCTCCCCTCCTACTCTTCTTTCCACTCCTCTCTCTGTTCTCTCGCTCCTCTCTGCACCCGCGGCCATGTGGTCCAGGCGAGGTAGCAGGGTGACAGAAGCCGGACCCTTTGGTGTCGCAAGTTCCTTATCTCGCTTACGAGGTGCTGTCGTGCATGTGTTGTGCGTGTGCGTGCGTGCGTGTGTGTGTGTGTGTGAGCGGGGCGCTGTTCTCGAGGGCAAAGTGAGGTGTGAGAGGATGATGCACTTGATACACTGTGAGGAGAGGAGGAAGAAGTGAGGGAAAGGAGTGGAGGGAGAGACTTCCAGAGGGAGGGAGGGAGGGAGGGAGGTGGAGGCCAGGACTGAACTGCTTGCGCTGAGTACGCCTCCTACTGGACCTTGCTTTAGTCATCAGTGTGGTTCACAGTGGAAACACAATATCCAGTTTAGTAAGTCATTCACAGTCATCAACTGTGGGGCTTTTCTAAAATACTGGATTAAAAAAAATGTCCTCTTTCCTGTGCCATCGTCAAGATAGTATATGTTAAATGGGTTAAACTGCATTAATTTCAAAAGGAAACTGTATGCCCTATTTTAGCAGATTGTTCTGCAATAGGAAAACAAGATCAAACTTCCATGAAATTAGTTGTTGAAACGTGTAAGTCTTTTACAGTATAATTCCACACTGATAAGTAATAGGTCTGGTTCACAGCTACATAATTATGCTAGAACAATTTTTTTCCTGATGTAATAACCTTGTATCCAATGTAGTGAGGGAGATTTAACATTGCAACTTTTAGTGGCTGCTAGTATCATTACAAATTATTTAAAATTAAGGCATTTTTCTTGCAAGATGTTTCTATATTTCTAAGTTATCAAATCAGCATTAAGCTTGTTATTTATTAAACATTATTATCATGTGGTTTCTGCTTTTGTGCTATTTTATTGTTTTGATTTACAACAGATTTTGAGATGGTAGAGATTGACCTGGCTGTAGCGCACTCTACAGCCTGGGGGACATTTATCAGTGTCATTGAAGTCTACTTGAGAAAGACTCGAAACGTTCATGTGCCCATGGGTGTTAAAGGAGTTGGTCCAGCAATAGAAAGTATTGGTTGGACAGGGTAGCCTCCAGGTGTAAAGGTGTCAGTACACTTCATCTGAAGTGCTTGTTGGATGTTCAAACAGCTTCTGGAAACCTCCTTGCCCCACACCTTTCTGACGTTGGTGTTTTCAGTAACTTTCTGAAACAACCTGTCAATCACACCTACTTCAAGCTGCACTTTGCCAGGTGTTTCACTTTTTTCCATTCTTAATACAATTATAATGATATGACGTGCAAAAGTGTATGCTATCCCCATTTGAATAATTATTGCCTTCACCCCTTTCTGCAACAGGTTGTTTCAAGTATACAAACACTTTTTAAAGTTTTTTTCTCCACTCTGGACTTCCATCAGAATTTAATTGGCATTTTGACCAATTAAATTTTTTCACAACAGTGGATATATTTGGAAACGCTGGTCTTACATTGTGAACATTGTAGACTGCCATACAGTGATCTGGAGTTAAGCTGCCACATTGCTCGTGCCCAGGAGGAGAGATTTGTGCAAATTTCTGTAGCCGTGGAGTATCAATGTTGATGATGAACTTCTCCAAAATGAAAATGCTAGTGTAGACATTTCAAATCTACCCTCATTAGTGCAGACATGACCTTAGAGCGTGAAGCAGCGTTTTATGGATGAAGAGAGATGAAGAGCCTCCTCAGCGCAGATTCCCTGTGTAAATATACGTAAGTTAAGAGGCAGAGGTCTTCGACTGCTTCTGCCTCTCTGCAGCCTGTAGCTGACAGACAGAGCAGAATGGCTTGACTTTTGGATTGGAGCCCTTTTGTGTGTGGCACAGACGCCGAGCAGACATTGCACAGCCGTTGCGTGGACGTGGAGGCCTCGGGTCGCCGCTACACTGTTATTAAAAACAGTGTGATAGCATGTGGGCTGTTCCCTCTACTCTCCCTGTTTCTTCTCTCTCTTTTTTCTCTCCTTGAGCACAATCAATCGCTCCTCTCTTGCCCTCTCTTCAGTAAGAGAACTACTGTTTCTGTTTTTTTTTTTACTGTGTTTACCAGTGAGACAGCTTTCACACAGCAGACCTGCTGACTGTATTTTACCATAGCAGTCTCATAGGCCCTCTCTAGCACAACCATACATTTTCCTCACTCTTTATCTCATATGCCTCTCATATCATCTATCCCTCTCCTTTTCTTGCCATATTTCATTCCTAAACTTCCCTCTACTCTGTCTCAGTGTTCAAAGAGCTAGAAGGAAGGGGGAAAAAAATCACAAAGCCTTGTTGTGAGTCTTCTTCAGCTGACTTGAGCACCCACCACCCACCCACCCCCAATTGGGAGACAAGTGTTTTTCAAAGACGCTCTCTTGGAGGTCCTTGAAGAAGATGGCGACAATTCTCAGGGTTTTCAAGTAAACCGTGGGCAAAAAAAAAACATCCCATCATTCAGTACTGCTAAGTGAAATGGCAAGCATTTGGAACCAAAGGCTTTTTTTTTCTATGTCTGTCTGTTTGTCTGTCTGTCCGCTCTTTGAAGTGAAAGGTTTTTTTTTTTTTTTTTAAATCGTTGCTGTTTTGGACCTTTTGAAAATGTCACAGTGCATTTTTTAATGCAGGTTACACTCTCCATCCAGTGTTGATAATGCACTTGTGTACTTATAAGCACAAACACATGTATATAAATACATACATATACAGTATACTGTGATGATTTCTAACTAGAATACTGATCACCTTTTGACTTGCAGATGTGAACTACAATCAAGTGCCGACTGAGGTCCTGACTGACTTGCACCTAGGAAACAACTGCAACAGCCATCAACTATCTGCAGACGAGATATGATGGCTTACTCTACAGAGGCAAAAATCCTCATTTCCCTCTCATTTTCCTCTCATTTCCGCGTTCACTTTCCCCTGAGAGTGCTCTAAAATGGGTTCTATTACAATATCCATCACAAGGCCTTTTTTAAAAAGTGGATACAGATGCACATACACAGGTATTCAGGAGCAAAAACATGCACATTACAAAAACTTGACAGAAATGTGTGCGTTCAGGCATAAAAACTCATATGCATAGGCAAATTGCATGCAAGATCTCAACTCCAAAGATCATGCCTTCAAACCAAACATAGGCTGGAACAAAGTCACTAACACACAGACAGAAGCACCAAGCCAGGTTGCTTATAGATCAGTAAATACATCATTCAGTCATAGCCTTTCTGTCAGTTATCCATTCAGTTAGTTGGTCAGTCAGGCACAATAGTAAAACATGACAATAGTTTCTGTATAAATATAATTATATTTCTGAAAGGATGTTTCCTGATAAGGATTCCTTACCATCTTACATTAGCGGAGCCCAAAGAAAAATCAAAATTTTGGTCAAAAGGATGGAGTCATGGCAGTCAAGTAGAAAGTCAGATAGTGTAGCCGAATGTCCATTTTTATTTACTATAACCATGATCCACGCCTAAGCTTAGCCAAGTATTTTCTTGTTTAACCCTAACCATACCTTAACCATAACCACAATCTTACCTAACCCTAACCTTAAGCATTCAGTAGTTGTCAAGCACAGATATAGTAGAAAGCAAGAATTTCAAAAACGTTGGAACTCGATGTTAAAAAGTCATTGAAAACAATCCAGGGTTTTTCAGAATCAATCAGAATCAATGTTCTTGTCTGGCCATAAAGATGGATAGTAAAACTGTGAGTCAGGCAGTGATCAGATGTACATCAAGCTCTAAGTCCTCAATATGTTTCAAACAAAGTCCTTGTCAGACACCATCTAAAATCCCTGGAAATGGGGGGAGGCTGCGTCCAAAAACTTCTTGGTACCTTTCCCAAACAGATAATCTGACAATCTCTGAAACTTAATGCAGCAATTGGCGAAGTGTAGAGAGGTGTGGAATTAGGTCACTTTTGTTCTTTCTCAAGCTTTCTTTCTTAATTATTGACTACTACTACAAACATGTGCAAATGTGTGCACTACCAAGAATGCTTCTGAGGAGAGACTGTCAGGAAGTTTGCCTCGACTGTGGTCATTCAGAACAGATGTAAAGACTTTTACCTTTAGACGTGTTCAGAGAAGTCGGACTACCACGTCTAAAGGAAAACAAGTGTATACTGAAACATTTTAAGCATCTATTATATCAGCCATCAAGTAAACGGCTAAGTTTCACTTTCATTTACTCAGTCCTTCAGTTTGGCAGGGAGTCTGGTAGTCAATCAGTCAGTCAGAGGAACAGACAGACAGACAGACAGACAGACAGACAGACAGACAGGCGTTATTCCTGGCTGAAGTCTAAGCTGATTCCCCAGACCCGGCCTGTCCGGCTGTAGAGACAGGCAAAAGAGGTGGAGCCAGGAGGCCTATCAAACGTCCATCCACAACGGACCTCATTACGGCTTCAAGAGGAGCAGTCACACCTCGCTCCAGCCATCCCACCACCCGTCCCCGGAAACCACTCTGCTATTCTCCTCCTCTGTCTCTCTTGTTCTGTTTTCTGATACTCGTTCATTCTCACTCATCCTCACCATTCTCTCCCTCTGTTTCCCTCTCTCATCTGTCTTTCCTAGAAGGGGCACGTCAGATGTAAACAAAGCCCAACGCCAGCCACTAATTAAATAGATGAGCAGTATTAACATAACCTGAAAGCCCCAGCCAATTGTACCCCCCCTCCACTTCCCTTTAATACCCCTCCTCCTCATCCCTCCATCCATTTTTTGAATTTTTTTTCTTGTTGTTGTGATCCGAGCAGTGAGCGCCAATTGTGGGCAGTGCAATTACCATTAGGACAGAAAGCCTAGCATGTCTTTGATATGGTAATGATGCTTCATGTACACCCTGTACACCCTCCAACCCCCCATCCCTAACCAGCACACACACACCCCCGTTCCATCACCTCCCTCCTGTACCCCCCCCGACACACACACTTCCAAATAATCTCACCCATGAATATCAAGTAGGGCAACTCGTCAACACCTGATAGTGACGGCTGCAGTTTTGCGTGAGCTGCTCAAGGGTGACGGGAGGGGTGAGAGAGCAAGATAGATGGAGGGAAGAAAGAAAGAGTGGATGGTTGATGGATAAAGCGACAGAGGGCAGGGTTGGGGGCAGGGGTGTGGTACGAACGTAAGTGCCAAAATTACACAGACAGACAGAGAGGGGGAGGGAGCGTCAAAGGCGGAAGAGAGTGATAATAGGAGAGGAGAGTGAAAAGATGACAAAATTGCGACTAAAGAGGAAAAGAGGTTGAAGGGCAGGAGAGTAGGCTTGTCAAGGGAGTGTAACTTCAGTTACTGTCACATACTAGCTGCAGGACCGTCGCCTCCTGCTTTAATTATTAATTGCACTCGTCAGGCATCATTAAGTCCTCTTTAGCATCTCAGTGTTGGTCTGACCGGACAAGAACATCCCCTGCTGCTAGCATTGTTCTAGTGACATTTTCTTCTTCCCCCTCTTTCCCTTCCTCTTCATCTTCTCCTTATTTTCCTAACCCTTCCTGCCGTGGTCATAAAGGCCTCATGTCTAATTTCTCCCAACAACCCCACCTCTTCCTCAGTCTCTTTCTACTTGTATCTGCCCTCTCTTCTGACTCCTGCTCCCTTTCTCTCCATCATCTCTCATCCTCTGTGTCCGGGCTCTGGCCTCAAGCCCACGGATGGAACAGGAACAAACCGACTGCCCAGCTCCCTGCTGTCTCCCTCTCATCCCAACTACACACACACCATCCCTCCAATGCCTCCGTCAGTCCAAATCCCGCAGCCTTTCCCCTCAACACCACGTGGCCACGGCCAACCGCACAAAATAGCCATGGACCTGGATCCCATAAACAAGAGAGAGTGACAAGTCTCATGGGGACACAATGCACAATGTCAGATGCACACAGTGTTCCCGTGCATTCAGCGTCTCGCCTTTGTGGTGGTAAAAACCCGATGCTATTGGCTCTGCACAATGAAGCCTATGCCAACTAAATAAAAACTTGGATTCAACACAAAAAATGACCCAATTAAACTTCAAAAAAGATACAGTATACACAGCATGTACACTAAAAAACAGCCTAATTATTCAGAGAGATTGGGGAATGGATATACAGTGCACCTATACTGCTGGTACTGTATGCTGGCAGTGCCATCAGGCATTGTGCGCCTCAATTGGTCCACATGCTGACAAAAGGTGGCAATGGCAAGGTTCATATATTGTGTGCACTGTATGGAGTTAAAGGAATATTTCACCAATTCTGCAGTGAAAATCAATACAGCAGAATCACACTACAGTGGCCAAGAAGACAAGTGACAACAGGTAAATTATCACACTCCCTCTGGGAGAAACTTCAGAAACATGCTGCATTTATTGGACATTTGTCAAAAACACTTTGCAAGGAAGTCCTCAGTTACACTTTCCTTTCCCCATAAACATTTGTAAGTCTCCGCGTTACCTGTTCAAACGAAAACAACGTGACAGGAGAAAACTGCAACTAGTGTCGCAACCACCGGCGCAAGTATAAATAGTTACGGCGCTCCTGTGACTTCACATTGTCGCGCGACAGGTCGGGAACGGCGAGTATACCGAGCGAATGATGTGCAGTGCTTGCTGCGGGGGAGGGACGGAAATACGCATGCGCGAAATACGCAGACTGTGGCTGTGTCCCACTTAAGGGGCTCAGCTTTTTTCTATACAACGTTGCACAACAGAAAATGAAAAAAAAATCGTTTCCCTCCGATCTTATTAGTTTTGAGATTGTTTGGCCCCAAAATCGTAATCATGATCAAATTTCTATTAATTGAGCAGCCTTACTTCATACAGCTTTTTTTTTGAATGTGTAGTTAAACTCACCAATTTGTTCATTCTTTTTATGCTTTCAGCTTGATGTCTGCATTTTGTGTCGGTGGCTCTGTCTATTATTTGCTCTTTTGTCTTTTATTGTGAAGCACTGTGTGGCGTCTGCTCTTGAACGGTGCTCTATAAATAAATTGAATACTTACCTGTAAACAGACTGTGAACAAATGTGTCAAATCGTTTCAGAAAGATTGTAATTTTGGTTAAAAAGGTAAACACGTCCTGTCTCATGCTTTAAGCAACTGTTAACTTCTTACACTAATACTTAACCAAACCCATCATCTTCTCATAAGTTTAAGAAAGTGCTTTGAGTTGCTTAAACCTAACCCTAAAAATGTTAAATCACAGTCAAGTTGCCATGAGTGAATGTTGTAAATAAATATATTTAATAAATGTACTATTAATCCCCTGTTTATCAATTTTGTGATTTAAACATATGTTAATAAAAAGCGTAATTTGGGCAACAATGTAATGTCATTCACAAGTCAAAACTGTGTGTCTCACAAAAATTATTTCAGAAGAATAAGTGCGCCCTGTCATCTTTGTCTTTAATCTTGTATTTTATACTTATAATATTAATATTGGGTTTAGCATTAATTTACAAAGGCTACTTGATTTAAAGAGAGTCAGGACTTTATATTAAGATGCAACAACTGAAGTGAAATAATTTTGTTATCTATTATCATTTTAATTGCTGCCGTGCACTGTATTACCTTTGTATGACAGACAAAACATGTAATTTTAAAAAACATATTTATCATTTAGCGTTATATAATGCTATGGTTGTAAAAGAGTTGGTGGAGGTGAGAGAGGCTGAAAGTAGACAGGCCTCGCTGCTCTCTCTCACTGTCATCCCGCCGGCTCCCCAGTGGGCCACAGAGAGCAGAGGGAGCCCCGGTCGATCAGAGGGGAGCCCAGATGGACCGAGACACACACACACACACAAACACACACACACACGTATACACACACTCACTCAGTCACTCACATGTCATATGTTATCCCATCTGCACTGTCACCAAGCTGCCTGTAACCCCAGGGCCTTGCGTGGGGATACACACACACGCACACGCACACACACACACACACACATATAGTATGTACATACGCGCAAACACAGTCAAAACAGTTACACACAAAGGTTATACAAATGTGTGATTGTGTGTACACACACACACACGCACACACAAATAGCAGAGGTGTTCCTAGTGTGTAATTGGAGGTGAAGATAACTGCAGCCTCTCTTGTGCGCTTGAGTGGGCACCCGCGTTGTAGCAGCCGTACACACACACGGCCACACAATTCTCAATATGAGTCTTTTCACATGAGTGACAAAGCTTTTCTATAGGTAAATTCTTTTGTTAAAATCCATGTATATTCTATATGGAAGCTGACATAAAATCACAGTGTTTATCATTTACTGTCAACAATTAATAGAAAGAAGAACAGAAAGTGTGTAAAGACATACAGATATTGTCATAGTGTAAAATGCTACATGTTACAGTTGACAAAAGAGGTAGTATTGGCTGTTTCAGTACAAGCGGCAGTTAGATGGTTCTGGTTATTTACTGATTACACACAGTGTCAAGTATCATGAAGGTGTTGATAGACTGGTATTTGAATTGACCTGTAGATGAACAGCATGTATAAAGTTCCTGTTTCTTGGGCCTTGTGTGAAAACTGCACTCACTGAAGCTAAAAAAAAAAAATTAGGACTGGTTTTCAACCGTGCTAGCAGCTCTGTGACGCTGTGCTTTTACGCAGCCGATATGAACAGAAGGTTAATGTCAGCATGAGGACATGCTCACATTTGCTCAGTGTTTATTATTTTTCTACCACCGTTTAGTGTTTTAGCATGCTAATATTTGCTAATTCTCATAAACCCAAGTACTGGAGAAATTATGACCTGATGATCATCTATTGGCAGAAATTGAATATAACATTCATAAAAAACAAAACAAGAATCGTTGTGTTTTTGTTACCTTAGAATGAGTTAATTTAACTAGGGGAAGTAGGTCTACTTTTAGGGAGTCCGCCATGTTTCTATTGTAGCCCAGAATTTAAAAAACAAACACAAACTCCAGACAGGGCCTTTTGCATTTTTCACAAGTTTTGCAGTCAAGGGTTTTCAGTTTGCAACCTGCAACTTCACCAATAGATTCCACTGAATCCACATACTAGACCACCAAAGTATTTTTTTTCTGACAACGCATCTGCTACATGTTTCACTGGATAAGTGAAATGTTGGCACAAGAGGAAAGGTCAAAAAATAAAAATAGAATATAATTAACTTTATTTTTACAAATACATTAATAAACAGTAAAACGCATAGTGAAATATGTCATCTGCATTTAACACATCCTAAGTACTAGGATCAGTGGGCGTCCATTGTACAGAGCCGGAGACCAGGCGTTCGATGCCAACTTTTGGTACTTCACAGCTATCAACCCTCAAAAAGGTCCTCAGAATGAAAAGTATATTGACGTTCTATACTCAGCCCTAGTGATGTCACCATGTTTCAACATCTTAGCGATTAACTCGGTAAGTATAGTGTTGTCATTACTGAAAGGAATGACGGCCAGGACCATGAAAATAAGACCTGCGTCGTATGAAACGGACAATTCCTTTTAAAACTTGTAAAAAGGATGGAGGCCTTAGCAATTGAAACATTAACTCATAAAATGATACGCAGAAAATCAATCAAATTTCATGGGTGCGAATATGCACACACACACACACACACTGAACTCCAACATGCTTACTTATCATCAGTCACACAAGAGAGGCCTAAATGTAAAATTTACATTCCTGAAACAACAAATGCGCGCGCACACGCACACACACGCACGCACACGCACGCCACACACACACACACACACACACACACACACACACACACACACACACACACACACACGCCTTTGTCTAACAGAATGAGACCAGTAATCTTTCCTCCACTTATCTTGGACGTGTCAGCTAAATGGGAAGTGAAAAGTCAAATATGAGATGTCACATTTAGTTTACCTCCCTGCCTACTCCCTCCATCTCGCCCTCCCCCTCTCTCTCTCCCCTCCAATACTTCGCCCTTTTTGTTCCGCACATCTCTATTTGATTGCATCTCCCTCTGCCTCAACATGACGCTCACACAATACACAATACTCAGCTCCCATCTGGGTGATGGTTGTGTATCGGCATGTTGAGTTAATGGATTTTAAACAGAGCACGGAGTATTTAGTCTGAGCATTTTAGGAAACTAACAAAGAAAGAGACAGAGAGAGAGGGACAAGGAAGTGAAAGGAAGGAGAGAGACACAGAATACAAAAGGAGATGTATAGATATAAATCTTTTGGATTTAATCCTTGATGCCATGTTGACCTAATTATTAAATTTCTCCACACGCCACAAAGGACAATCACTTTTATTTTTAAAAAAATATCACACCTGGCCACCACATTACCACATCTGCAAGAGCCAAATTCAGCCAGGTACTTGTGAAAATTTCCCTCACACTTTTGCTGTGATTTTCATCTCCAGTAATCCTCTTACAAGTACAAGTAACTTTCAGTAATGTAACACAACTTCTCAATTCTTTGTTCAGACTGCTGCAAAAGTGATGTATTGTGAAAGAGCGACTGCATTAAATGAGCCAGAATTTGGTTAAAAACCAAAAGTTTGATCAAATTATAGGACTGCCTAATGATGTTGCAAAGTTTCCTACTCTAAAGTAAGTGACCTCATATTGTAAAAGTTAATCCGTAACTCATACTTTACCTGTTGTAAGGGCAAAGAAAATATTAATGCATAAATCTTACAAAAGATCTACACTCTGTACTAACAACTCCAAGCAAATTGAATTTAATAGAGCAACGTTTCGATTTAACAGAGATCTATTGTCCGTTCTGTTTGTCCAAAGTAAACGATTCCCATTCTAATTTATCTTTTATTTCATATTCATACATTTGGCCTTATAAATACTGCACATGTAACCTTGGCTCCATAATATGACAGAAAAAGCTGGCAAGACTATTGTACAAGCTCTGATTTAAATTAGAAAAAAAAGAAAAAAAAGAAAAACAACTGTTAAATAAAATGAAAAGCCTGAGGGAATTCAGAGGTGTCAGGCTGGGCCTCATTACTTCAATCTGAGGAAAGAGAGCCACTGCCCTAACGCCACTTTCAGGTTGGCCGCTCTTCCACTAGATTCAAGTCCTCCAAAAACTAAGAACATAACAAGACCATCAGTTATAGCTCAGCAAAAGACCAAAAAGGAGGAAATGCTGTGACAGAGGTCTTGGTGGGTGAATCGGTCAACAAAACGTCCGATTTCGACATGAGAGAACGCTGTTGGCTTCCCACTTCCTGCCAGCAGTCAACATTGGTTCCTTTTAACCACGACCACAATGTTTCCCAAAGTAGTTATTTAAATCTGAACCATGATCTTCCCCTAACCTTGACCATGTCGTTTTTGGGCCTAAATCTAACCCAACCTCGATCATAGCGATATCAGAGCAGACATTTTTGTTTCTGAAAAGTAATTTGTAATTTTGGAAGGCACCAACAAATATGTAACAAATTATGTCCTCTGGTTAGTTGTTTAATTCGGAGGACTTTGTGCTAGATTCTGGAACTCAATGCAATGCAATGGGATCAGTCTTTCTGAAAAGATGTTCCTTACAGAGGGTGTAGAGTGTAAGCCAATCATGAGCTTATTTAAACAACAATTATCATTCAAAAGTAAGTTTTACCACTATACGTCACCTTAGCTGGATGAACGAGAGACCACATCACATAAGGTTGAGTACGATTATGTTTTAAATGAGGCCATCTTTCTTCTTCAACTGTACCCAGAGTTCAGGTTTTCACTTTGCCTCTCTTTGAAAAAGCCATATTGTGCACAATTCTGATTCCCTCTGGAGCCAGTGGGCTGTAATCACACTGAAATAAGCTGAAATGAGCAATAATGAAATAGGTCAATATGTCATCACCACAGCCATCAATAGAGTCTTGTTTAAAAGCTGCAAAGTTGTGTCTTCTCTGCTCCTCAGAGCAATTGTCTCAAACTTGGTTAATTACATAACACACCACTTTGCAGGTGTAAAAATCACTGCAGTGCATTGTAAAGTCCCTCTGGAGACTCCAACCAACGGGAAATTGCAGTAAAGAGTTTAATTGTAGAATTGAGAACACTGGGAGGTATAAATTCTTTCTCAGGCACTCTGGAGAGTGTTTTCTTTGTTCCTGACGGTGGGAGAGATAACAATTCCTCCCACCGTTAACTACCTGCCTGCCTGCCTGCCGACCGGGTTCTGTTGTGTTTTCTTGTGTTTTGTTGTTGCTAATAGGCCTAATTGGCCATAACCCAGGCACCCAGAGAGGGGGGGGTAATGAAACTACCTGCTCTCTACCTCTCTCCTTCGCCTCTGTTCTCCATCTCACTTTCTCTTCAAGGAGAAAGAATTCCACAGAGAAAAAGAAAGCACATTAAAGAAGAGTTTGGGCTCAGACAATCTATGAGGCCAGTCGCTCTTTGCACACATACACACGCACAGGTAAAGGGGGGGAGGATTGAGGTGGAGGAGAAAGGGGCATGAGCAGGTAGAGCACTGGAATAAGTGATGGGGAAAAGAGAAAGGAAGGCGTGTGCGTCTGTGCGGTTTCCCCGAGAGCAAAGAACAAAGCCAGGTAATGTTTATGGATGACGGTCTTTAAAGGCCTGGCGTTTACTGAGCAGCACTTTGATACTAAAAACACCCTTGATTATCACTGGGTCAGGCTATAGAATGCGTGCTCTTGATGTTTAATTGATGTGGCTGTTTTGTGTCAGTTAAATACATCACACTACTGTTTTGATCTCCCCACTGTGCCATATCGTATAGCTGCAAAAAGCCATTGATGTGAGATTCATTCGCAAATAGCAAATAGAGATCCTTTATTTGATCTTTACGCACAAGGTTAATCTTTAACATTGCTCACTGTGTGTGTGTGTGTGTGTGTGTGTGTGTGTGTGTGTTCTGGCTACATACATGAAAAACACACTCCACAACACTACAGTGAAACTCCTCTGTGTCCCCAATGTTGTGAAATACAGTGTGTTGATTTAATTCTCCTCTGAGATAAAAGCAGTGAAACCGCCCAGCCCGCACTCTCAGGGAATACTATGAGAACAGTATGTCAGTGGGCAGATTGTTTGTGTGTGTGTGTCTGTGTGTGTGTGTGTTTGGAGCAATGGGACCTGAAGGAACACCGCGAGGACAATCTGTCGCCCCTCCGCCTGGGCCCTGGGTGACAGATGATGTGCTCCCACTGCTGATCAGTGTGTGTGTGTGTGTGTGTGTGTGTGTGTGTGTGTGTGTGTGTGTGTGTGTGTGTGTGTGTGTGTGTGTGTGTGTGAGAGAGAGAGAGAGAGAATAAGTGAGTGAGTGTGTGTGTATGTATATAGGTGTGCATGTGTGTGTGTTTGGGGGGTTGACCATATGGAGACAGCTTGCAACAATAACAATAGCATTATTGCAGCCATGTTGTCAGAGGTTTCAGATGTTTGAGCCAAAATTAATACAGAGATGGTCGTGTCAACGAGCTTCCACACCGCTTTACTGTCTTTAAGCACTGAATCTCTACTGGCTCCGCGTGTGCTGAGGCACTGGAACATGATCCTTGATTGAAACTTGATATCTTATTGGTGACTGCCTTTTTACAGGTTTTTGGCAAAGGTTCTGATGAGGCGAGTCCTCAGATTTGCTGTCGTGGTAGAATTCCACCTCTACACACACAGCGAGCAAGCAAACTGTAGCGCAGGGCTTCCCAAAGTGGGGCCCCAGGCCAAAAGTGGCCCTCCCTCAGGTTAGATTTGGCTAGCCAGATATTTCTGGATTACAATTTAATTACTTGAAACTCCCAACAGCCTCCCGATTTCCTTCCAAACCCTGTCCTTTTTCAGAATACCCTTATAAAAAGTGTGCTGTGGATCATATAAGATGGAGCAGCTTCTCAACCTCGTAAATTTGTCTCTCTTTATCATGGTTTCTGGCAGAAAGCCTTTCTGGTAGAAAGCCCTGAAGGCAAACTTCTCCCATGTGCACTGGCTGGAGAGCAAACTGAAACGTCAAGGACATCTATTTTGATCAATGAAAATAGGTTGGAGGTCCAACAAAAATCCTTGATTATCCAGATTCATATCCACAGTCTGTCGCTGCTGCCACTTTTTCTGGCGTGACCTCATTAACAATACAGAAACCTCCTCTGGTGTTGCCATGTTAAGGTATTTTTACATTGTGCAAGATTAGGTAAGTATGTGAACAATTCTCCTTCCATCACATCTCTCTGCCAGAAAGGCATGAGCCTTAAGATTACAGGGCTTCCAACATTTACACAGCCCAATTTGATTCTGAAGCGAACATGCTGAAAGACGTGGTGGGGTCAAACATTACAGGATACAGGTCAGGTAAGAATTATTTCACTTGGACACTTAAAAAAAGTGACCATACTGAACATAGATTCTAATGTTGCATACAGTTCCGTTTGCTAACAATCCACAGGAAATCAGATGGATTATTTTCTTGCACAAAAGAGGAAGCAGTAATTTTTCAAAGAAATACACGACTTTATTCTAGTTCCTCTGTTAAGACTGCATAATATGAACAGCTTCTGGAAGTTCCTTGGACAATAATAAAGCTCATCGTGGCCCTTATCCTTGCTCCTCCTCTCATCTTTTCCTAAAGCAACTGGACATAGGGTGACGCCAGGGAGGGGAAAGCAACAGATTTATGGGAAATGCGATTTAATTTTGGGAAACTCAAAATGCTACACACAACACCTTTTAAGGCAGACCAGTGGCTAGAAAAAGTCCTTTTAAAATACTACCTTACCCCCACAGCACTACCACAAAAACTCATTCACTATCTCTCAGTTGTGCATGGCTGCAGTGACCACAGGCCAGCCTTCTTAGCATTACTCACCATTGTATTTACAGTGAAACCCAGGGATAAACTCACCCTTTGTTACCAAGCACTTAAGACCTGACGTGTGGTGTATACACACTGCAGAGTGGGGGTGGTGTGTGTATGTGTGCATTCATGCTTGTGTGTGTATTTCGGACAGCCGTTTGTCTCTTAAACTCAAACAAAAGAGTGCACATCCTCCATCACAGCTTTATCTGTTTATGCCATCAGCTCCTCAGCACCCACATGCCTGTAAACACACCAACCCACCCAATCCGTGTCACACAAACACACGTATTAGAAAAAGCAGGCACCCGGGTGGGGGCCAATACCCTATGTCTTTGAGACTAATAAGTCCTGATGGAAGCGAAGAGTTCGTGTATGTATCACGTCCAAAGTACATTACTGTATACGCGTGATTCCACTGGTCACAGGATTTCTGTAATATTACGGAAAATTAGGGAAAGTCTCAAATTCTCTAAAGAGAAGTCATGGAATATGAAGCACATGCACATTAGTATGTACCATCTTTTAATGTATTAAAATTTCCTGCCATTAATCAGTTTGTCAGATAAGCTGTTACATTTTGGTCAGAGGATCTCTTCATGAAGATCTCTCGTACTTGTGGCCAATATCACTATGAAAGTAAATTAAAATTTTGTACATGAATGTTGAGTTTCAGAAAAGCTGTTCTTTCAACCACCTCAAAATTAATTTAATGCTCATTTAATGATGGAGGGCTGCACTAATAACTAAGCTTTATATAAGATTCTGTAATCTGTTTTTGAATTATCTTTGCATGTACTGTCTAATATGGAGTGTAGGGCACGCACATTAAAATCAGAAAATAAACTGAAGGCAAAAGTCAGACAAAACATCTGCACAATGTACTGATACCTCCCGACAAATTTAACATAATGCTTTAAAATATTTTAGACTTTTTAGATTTTTAGAATATGTCCATATGTGGTTGATTAGACCTTTCTTTATTCAAGAATAGCGAAGGTAGAAGCTATGAAAGTACTGAGAGCTGAACACAGACAGACTTAAAAACAAAACTCACTCTCGTCAATGGCACAGCCACATAGCTGTACTGTACAGACAGGGAGGAGACAGTCACGGTTTTGCCATGGTCGGCCCAGCTACGAAGCAGGACCCCTGCTTTGAGGCTGTAGTGGAAATGCAATTTTTTGGGTCCTACTTCAGAGTTGGTTCTTTCCTAGAACAAGACGCTTGTCAAACACATGAGCCAATGCAGCACTGGCAACCGCCAGTTTTTAAAACCCACAAAAGTTGTGTAAACAACAGCTCAGTACCCTAAAAACCTGGAATAAAATATGAACAAAATTGACCAACAGAAAAGGCCAGGCTTTTGATGCTGTATGTCGCACAGAAGTGACGATGCTATACCAACCGCCAGCCGGCTTACAAGTACATTTGTGTCTGGGTTTGAGATTGACACATTCTGAATGTTGGCATGTCCTTTTACACACCACCAAAGAACAGTTTTCAAAGTCCCTGCTTGCTTCTGTATTGTTACTCAACAATGTGGCTTTGACTGAAAATAAAAGGTAAAAGGATGTCCAGTAGAAAGGAAATATATCTGAAGAAAGTTGTAAGTCTGTAGCTTCATGAATGGAAACCGGCTGGGAAACTGTTTAGGGGCAACAGCATGTAGGTGAGCTATTCACAGAAAGTGTGTCTGTCACATTGACTCATGGTAACAACCTGCTCTCCCAGAAGTTGACCCAGAAGTTGAATAGGAAACCAACACACAACAAAGTGACCCAGCGCAGGGGCTGGTGACCCCGTTAGTGGAGCCCCATCAGTACCCCAGTTTAACTCAGCTGACATTAAAGACAACTGGACGTGATGGAAACTGAATCAAACCCAAGGGCTCCATTCTGAGGCTGCCCGCTTGGCCTTGTTTCCTGGACAGAGCAGAGGAGCAAAACCCATATGTCAGACAATATAATGCCCTGTGAAGCATACCACCCCAGTGGTATCTGACAGAAAGGAGAGAAAGAGCACACATGCACAGACACACAATCTGATTTGAGGACAGGGCTTTCTGGATGGCCGCTCTGGCAGATGAAGAGACAGCAGTGACATAGAGTCTGCTTCCGTCGAAGTGTCTCTGTGTGTGTGTGTGTCCTCATGTCAATGTGTTTACATGCATCTAAAAGTTTATGTGTGCATGTGTGTCCTCGAAGTGCATATACTCTAAGTGCATGTCCACTATGTCTGTGTTTGTTTGTGTATCTCATTGTTACTGGGCTGTACTTGCTCTCTCTACACACACAAACATACACAGATGCTCACACACACTACTGCTGCTAATGCTATCCTCCACTTGTCCCTTGTGCAGATGGCATGTGGGTCTTTCCTCTTCTATTCTGTCCTTGTGGTCCCTTAATACTCTCTGGGCAGGCGGGAGCCATATGTCCGAACTAAACTGACCTAACTCACACCTCACTGTCTATCTGACTGACTGTCTGTCTGTCAGACTGTCTGTCAGCTTACCTGTATGTCTCTCTGCTATTTTCCTACCCTTCTATCAGCTTTCTTCATCCGCTTCAACTCAAAGCCATGCATTTCCTTCCGTACATTTTCTTGTTTCTTGTTTTCTTGTACTGAAACTCTTGAAAAAGTCACAAAGGAACAATTTGACCACAGAGGCATTAAAGTGAGGAAAAATAAAACCAGCTCTGTGTTCAAGCTCCATATGCATCTTTTGTCTCAGCTGTCCTTTGCTGTCTCCGTCTCCCACGGCTTTCATTTCCCAAACAAACAATCCCACTCTCCCTACCCTCCATATGTTGTTCTCTGACCATATTACCTTTTAGGCTCTCTCCCCCCTCATACTCCAAGTGCCCCGCAGTTCACCCATTTCAACCCTGGCACTGGAAAACAGGGAATACAAAGAAATACACCAAGCATCTGAGCAAAGTAGCAGCAGAGATGTAGCAGCATGATGTCACACGTGAGCATAAATGACGTTGCAGCAAAGGTCAAACTAACATTCCCAAAACTCTACTTAGAACTACAGTCTTTAATTTTAGAATCGCTCACTTTTTTTTTAGTAAGGCTGCAAAATCAGAGCATAAACTATCTCCATTTCCTATTTAGCATTTAGCGAGCTGTGCATAAATGCACAACTTGTAAACATGAACAGATTCACTACAAACAACATCGCTCTGATTTATCCCGGTGCAGCTGTCACCAAAAATGGTCAATTCTAATCCTAAAGGAGCGTGGACCATTACAACAGAGATGAGTAGTTAAATATTTATTTATGGAGTTTAATGTGACGGCTTCCTGTCTTAATTGCAAGAAGAAATCTGCTGTTCTCCAGGAGGTCAAGCAGCAATACAAGCAGCATCACACACAGTATGGAGAATGTGGAAGAAGGAAAGTTGTTCTGCTTCAGACTGTAGAAAGTTTGAAATGTTGGCGGATCTCTACCTGATAGCCACTGTCCAATGTCAAGTCCAATGAGGGTATTTTGTTCTTTTATTATTTACTTCTTTAGCTGGGTTGCTATAGTCTCAGTTCCCATGACTTTCCTACAACATTGGAACTGTTGACTCACTCTGACTCTTGCGACTTTCTCGAGAGCTCCTGTCATGTTTTGCATTGTGTCCTACTGTATTTTACTGTATTTTATTTTTTTTTTCCATTTTATTGATGGACAGGAATGTCAGCCTGAAACTTTGGACTGAATTTGGAAATGCTACTTTCAGTATAAAAGAAATATAGTGTTTAAATGTGATTTCCAACTAATATCTCCACTTTCGAGAAGTGTACACCTGTGAGTTTATCACTTATACATACACTTACACTCGATCTCGACAACGATCTAGTTTGTACATCCATGTACACAGCCTACATTAAAGCAATTTACATGTGGAAATATTGCACATATTACTTTAAATACTTTTTTCCCCAATGCTAAATCAGAAACAATGTTGTCAGTGCACCTCACAAGATACATTAGAGGCCCCTGCACCAATCCCCTCCCAGTAACTCTCTCTCACACACACACACACACACACACACACACACACACACACACACACACACACACACACCACACACACACACACACACACACACACACACACACACACACACACACACACAACAAAAAAAAAACACACACCCTCCCCTCCCTATACCCTCCATGTCAGATGTACAGATATGATGCTTACTGGCTGCCCACTGGCCCCATAGAGGCCAGCTGAGAATGGCGATTGGCTGGATGCTGACTGTGTAGTCATGGAAACTGACTTGAGCCCTGTGTGTGACCTCATGAAGGCCACATAAAAGCTGGGTTACAGAAAGAGGGGGAGAGAGAGAAAGTGCCCATGTGTGTTTTGGACAGAGAGAGAGAGACAGAGAGAGAGCATGTGACTGATACTGTTGCTCAACGCAGTTCAATTTGTGTTTGTTTGCCATAGTTTAATCAGAGTCCCTTGAGAACTTACATTCTTAAATACAGTAAGTCTGTATGTCTGTCTGTGTGTGTGTGTGTGTGTGTGTGTGTGTGTGTGTGTGTGTGTGGGGGTGTTGTGTGTGGGGGGGGTATGAAAATAGCAGCTGACCTACAAGTGTCCCCGGAGAGGTGCCTCTGCTGCAGAGTGGATACCCATCAGAGAGACGACCAACACTGGTAAAGAGAAACAGAGAGAGATTTAGCTGGATTTCACACTCCGAGAATCACACTAAAATTGTAAGACACACACACTCGCACACACACCCAAACAAAACACCACTACAGAGACGTTACAGAGAAAATAGGAGAAAAGAGAAGTGTGGAGCAGACGAAACCCTCAAAAATACTGAAGGACAGCGGAGAGCAAAGCACAGATGAACCAACAAGAGGAAAATCAATGACTATAAGAGAGACAAAGACAGGGAAAGAGAGAGATATGTACTGATAAATATGAGAAAGGGAATAAAGAGAAAAAGAACTGAGCAGTGAGGAAGATAGAACTACAGTAGGAGAGATAACAAAGTGTAAAGAGGAAGATTTAGCTACAAAACCACAGATTAATACAGTACGTGCAGGTCAGTAGCTCAACACTTTGAACCACCGAATACACTGTTTCAAAAATAGTTTGTTCTTGTAATGTCTTTTGTTTGAAGCGTGCAGAGCAGAATAAATTCCTTCCTCTGGGGAATCTGCTGAACAGCAGTTCCCTTTTTTTAAGAGGCTGTTTAAAACACTCAACCTTGTCCTCCAGATTTTGAAATTACACTGGTTAATGTTGCTATTTGTTGTGTTGTTATGCATGCTTTCATTGTTCAATTCATTGTGCAGGAGAACAAAAGGAGTTACATCGCTTGCTCTGCCGAAAAGGATCCATTAAAACACGACTTTGCGGGGAAAGTGCTGGTACTTCTTTTTTTTTTTTCCTGATGGTTAGTTGGTGGCAGCACCTAGTCTCTGACTGTGTTTTCAATTAAAGGAATAGGGTTAAAGGTGTGACATTCTGGGAAATGTACTTATTCTATA